>NW_006777552.1:1121137-1126989 GCF_000442215.2 Lipotes vexillifer
TTTTTTTTTTTTTTTTTTTTGCGGTACGCGGGCCTCTCACTGTTGTGGCCTCTCCCGTCGTGGAGCAATTGCTTTTTAATAACTTTTTTTTCCTCATTATAAAAACAACATATGTTTGTGGTAAATAGCCATGTGTGACTTTCTCCAGCCGTATTGTTCTGTCCAGCTGTAGCCACAGAGTTGGGTTTTAGCAGATGATGCTGTTAGAAGAGGATGAAGGATTTAGAGCCAGATGATGGACAATGAATTCTAAGACTAATGAAAAGGAAGTAAAGACAGGGGAAGGCAAAAGATAGGGTAAATGGGAAGTCCAAAGGACTGCAGATCCTGATGGGGTTAGAACAGTGGTTGCAGGAGTGGTTAATAAGTAACTTGCAAGGACTGGCAGGCAGAGGTAATGAGAGACAGAGTTACTGAGGTTACTGCTTCAGAAGGAGGAGCAGTTTCAGTGATGACAAGGGTCAGTGTGGGACCGTGGCAGAGATTTCTACTCGATTATATTAGTCATTCCACTGCTTCTACCCTTGCAGCAGGTCAACACCCAAAGGAAAGGTTTGTTTGTTTTTTGTTTTACAAAAGGGAGGAGTAATAGTCTGGAAAAATATGTCTGAAAAGCACCTAGCACAGTGCCTGGCGCATAGTAGGTGCTTTACAAGTGAGTGGGTTCTCATTTGACTGTTACTGCCACTGCTGAGCTGTGTCCATGCTCTATAATGTTATTTTAGAACTTCCTGAAACCAGACTAGGAAATGCCTGTTTTGCTAAGTTCAACTTCATAATGAATGGTGGTTTTGTTTGTTTTTAATTAATTTATTTATTTTTGGCTGTGTTGGGTCTTTGTTGTTGTGCGCGGCTTTCTCTAGTTGCAGTGAGCAGGGGCTACTCTTCATTGCAGTGCACTGGCTTCTAATGGTGGTGGCTTCTCTTGTTGTGGAGCATGGGCTCTAGGTGCGTAGGCTCAGCAGTTGTGGCTCGTGGGCTCTAGAGCGCAGGCTCGGAAGTTGTGGTGCACGGGCTTAGTTGCTCCACAGCATGTGGGATCTTCCTGGACCAGGGCTTGAACCCATGTCCCCTGCATTGGCAGGCAGATTCTTAAGCACTGAGCCACCAGGGAAGCCCCATGAATGGTGTTTTGGCAAGATTTCTGTGGTGTGGTTTAAGTAACATCTTGCAGTCAAAATCGTTCTGTGGGACTACATCTCCAGTGTTTAAGTCATGTTCCAATCATTGTTTGATGTATTTTCATTTACCTTTTCAGAAATACATCTATTCTGTAAAGTGAGAAATACAAATTGTAACAACATCCTAAAAGATAAGTATGTCAGTTTCCTAGGGCGGCTGTAACAAAGTACCATAAACTGGGTGGCTTAAAACAACAAATGTGTTCTTTCATGATTCTGGAGGCTAGAAGTCCAAAACTGAGGTGTGGGCAGGGCTGGTTCCTTGAAGCCTGTAAGGGAGAATCCCTCCTTGCCTCTTCTGGTGTCTACTGACTCCTTGGTGTTCCTTGGCTTATAGATGCATCACTCCAATCTCTGCATCTTGTCACATGGGCACCTTCTCCCCCTGCCACTTTCCTCTTATGAGGACAACAGTCATCTCAATTAACTACATCTGCAGTGACCCCATTTCCAAATAAGGCCATATTCTGAGGTGCTGGGGGTTAGAACTTCAACAATTCATTTTAGGGGGGACACAATTCAACCCATAATAGATGGATTTAAAAGAACCCATACTAAATATTTCTCTGTTCACATTGTCCTGATGATAATGTTTCTGATAACTAGAAGCCCCAGTTCTGTGGATGAACTTGCTGCTCTTAAAAAGAAAACCTAGTTCTGAATGCACTCACGAAGAGTGGGAGGAGTTTTGCCTCAGTTTAAGGGCTGAATTTCTGCAGACAGGAACACCTTGCTGCTATGGTGGCGGGGAGTTTGATGTGGTGAACATAGCCCCTCAGTAGTCACAAGCTCCCTGCAAGGCAGTCGAATACTCAAGGTTCATTTACTAATCTTGCTTCCACATTGTTGCTTGAAAGTATAAATAATTCGTTGCCAAATCTGAAAGATGTTCCTTGGTTTCCATCTTAATGTTTCAGTTAGGTTAAATAACAACCAGGAACCACACTTAGATGTTTGTGCGAATCTGCACTAGCACAGCAGGCCTGTTTTGATGAGTCTAAGGAGAATGCAAAATGAATTGCAACAAATAAAATCTACTTCGGCACCATTGAGTTCAATTAAAAATGATAATAGAATTCAGGCTGCCTACAGCTGCACTAAACTTAAGCTCCATTCTCCATTTGGCCTCCAGAAAACACAACAACGACATTCAATTTAGCTGCTGTTTTGAGTTGTGTACTGGAAGGAGCATGGACTTTGGAGTCAGATCTGAATTTGATTCCAGGCTCCAAATCTTACTTTACCCCCGATGGTAGGCAGAATAATGGACCCCAAAGATGTCTGTACCCTAATCCCTGGAAACTGGGATGGCAAAAGGGACTCTACAGGTTTGATTAAGGTACAGACCTTGAGGTGAGAGAGTGTCCCGTATCATTCAGAGGGGCTCAGTCTAACTACCTGAGTCCTTAAAAGCAGAGATGCTTTCCCAGCAGTGCTTGGAGATGAAGGAAAAAGGGTCAGAGATGTTGTTGACTTTGAAGATGGAGGAAGGGACCTTGAGCCAAGGAATGCAGGTGGCCTTCGGAAGCTGCAAAGGAAAGAAAATAGATTCTGTCCTTGAGCCCCCAGAAGGAATATAGCCCTGCCAATGCCTTGATTTTGGGGCTTCTGAACTCTAGAACCAAAAGATAATAAAGTTGTGTTGTAAGCCACTAAGTTTGTGGTAATTTGTAAAATAGCAATAGAGAACCGATATATGCACTTACTAGCTGTATGACTTTCTGAGTCTTGGGTTTCTTATCCCATATATATATATATATATATATATAAAATATTGATCTTGTGTAGTTTATGTGCATTTACTGAGATGATGTATGTAAAGTCCATTGTTAATCATTCCACGACTTAGTGTCAGGAGTCCATCCTGAGGAGCCTGATTATTTTCTCTCAGGTACCTAGCCTCCAATTTGGGCCCAGCTGCCAACAGGTGAGCGGTTGCACCTGGTTCCATGGTCCATGCCTTCTAGTCAAAATGTGATGTATGAACCAAGCAGCATCAGACTCAGACTGGGACCTTGTTAGAATCAATGAATCTCAGACCACACCCCAGACCGACTGAGTCAGAATCGATATTTTTTAACAAGGTCCCAGATGATTCATATGCACTTTGAAGTTTGAGAGGCACTACACTGGGTGGTTCTCAAACATCACATATGCTGACAGAGCAAATGCCTGGTTCCAGAATTTATGAGCATGAGGCTTCAGCATCTGTATTTTTAATATGCTTCCTAGTTATTTCTGATGCATAAAGGGTTATAACCACTAGAATAAATACTTAGAGATGTACTTTAATATATGAGATTCAAATCAGAATTGTAAAATTTTCAAATAATACCTTTTTTCCTCTAAGGAAAGCAGCTATGCTATGTAAGCATTACCAAGTGCTGCATTTTAAAAAGATACATAAAAGAATAAACATCAAAGAATAGCAGAGACGCTTTCTCACTAGTTCTTAACTAGTTCTTAACACTTTCTCACTAGTTCTGACTCCTGTCCTGGCTTTATCAAATATACTTGATTAGACTTCATAAGATTCATCCAGCTTCGCTTCTCTTAGAAGCAGTACTTCCCAGACAACTCCACAAATGTGGAACCTTGGCATTAAACTTTGGCTGTTTTCTCTTTAGCAAGAAAGATCTAACCACTTAGTAAATTATCAGAAGACAGACAAGAGTTTTTGGAAAGCTTTCTCTGTTCTGGGAGTACCTGCATCTCTTCCTCCTTAGACAGAAGCATAAGAAGAAATCTCGACAGTTGTAATTAGGGCAGCCCGGCCACGCTTCCATGACCCAGAGCACAGAGTTGCTTTCCAAGAACCGAAACTAACATGGCTTCTCTTCAGCACGCACAGGGCAGAAGATCCAGAGTCTGGAGAGAGTGCTCAGATTCAGACTCTTACCCTACCCAGGAGCTCCAAGTCCAAACAGCTAGATAAGGGCTATAGGCAAGAGCTAAAATTAAGAATGAGGGGCTGAGAGCAAACCTGGTCAGGAAAGCAGCAGGTTAGGAGGCAGTGATGAAGCTGCTGGACAGTTGCCACAACTGGCTTTGAGGAGCCTTCTTTACTAGGCAGCAGGGACATGAGGCAGATGCTCTGGGCTGCCTTTTAGGGCAGGGGGGACGAGCACTGTACCCTCCAAGATTCCACCATGAAGAGCAGAGTGAGCTGGGACTCAGGCCCAACCAAGGGGGGGTCTAGAGGAAACTCTCCATTGTAGCCAGTGAGAGCTTGGCAGCCTGCACACTCACTGCAAGGGCTGTTGATGACCACAGTCCTTCCAGGCTTTCCCAGCTCTAGAAAGTCTCCTGAGGTCCTACCAGACCCAGCTCACTGACCCAGAGCCTATCAGTTGTGGGTCTGGTAATGCAGGCCTGGGCAGGCCATTCTGGGTTCTCTACCTCACTGAACAGAAAACACTGCGGCAGCATTTTTTTTAAAATTTCTATTGGAGTATAGTTGACTTACAATGCTGTGTTAGTTTCAGGTGTACAGCAGAGTGAATCAGTACATGTATCCAGAATACATGTACATATATCCACTCTTTTTTAGATTCCTTTCCCATATAGGCCATTACAGAGTATTGAATAGAGTTCCCTGTGATATACAGTAGGTCTTTATTAGTTATCTATTTTATATATAGTAGTGTGTATATGTTAATCACAATCCCCTAATTTATTGCTTCCCCCCATGTTTCCCCTTTGGTAACCATAAGTTTGATTTCGAGATCTATGAGTCAGTTTCTGTTTTGTAAATAAGTTCATTTGTATCATTTGTTTAGATTCCACATGTAAGTGATATCATATTGATATTTGTCTTTCTCTGTCTGACTTACTTCACTTAGATGATAAGCTCTAGGTCCATCCATGTCGCTGCAAATGGCATTACTTCATTCATTTTTATGGCTGAGTAATATTCCATTGAATATACGTACCACATCTTCTTTATCCATTCCTCTGTTGATGGACATTTAGGTTGCTTCTGTGTCTTGGCTATTGTAAATAGTGCTTCAGTGAACATTGGGGTGCATGTATCTTTTCAAATTATGGTCTTCTCCAGATATATGCCCAGGAGTGGGATTGCTGGGTTGTATGGTAATTCTATTTTTAGTTTTTTAAGGAACCTCCACACTGTTCTCCATAACCATTCTACCAATTTACATTCCCACCAACAGTGTAGGAGGGTTCCCTTTTCTCCACACCCTTTCCAGCATTTATTGTTTGCAGAGTTTTTGATGATGGTCATTCTGACCGGTGTGAGGTGATGCCTCATTGTAATTTTGATTTGCATTTCTCTAATAATTAGTGATGTTGAGCATCTCTTCATGTGGTGGCAGCCTTTTTATTAACAGAAATTACAAATTTCCATTTTTGTTAGAAAAAGTAGCAAGTCATACTTCCTTCTACACTTCTTTCAGAGTCCTGAAGTATGTATATGATACCTGTTCTTTCATTAAGGTTGCCCTCTCCCACAATAAACCATCTAAAAGACATTTAAGCAAACCCCATGTGGTATAAAATAGAGATATAATATTTTGCCACAGAGGCTCCAGAGGCTGACTGGACACTTGATTGAATTGTATTTCTGCTGCTGGCTGGCTGTGGCTTAAAGCTTGTGCAGTTACATGCTCCTGGCTACTCAGCCTTTGGGTATTTCTCCTACGCCTCTCTTTC
>NW_006777552.1:1126999-1132211 GCF_000442215.2 Lipotes vexillifer
CCTGGTCCTTCCTTTCTGCTTACCCTTTCCTTGTCTTACTCTCACATGCAGAGTTCCTAACCATTATTGTCTAACACCATTAAATCATATCAAATTACACATCACCCCCCTGTGTAATTTCCAGTGTGATTCTAACGTGTCAAACCAGAAGATCAGACTCCTTAGAGGTGGGAGTTGTCAGTGCCATAAAATCCAGGGGAGAGAGAGCCTTGGGGTAACTCGACTGGGCCCTTATCCCCCTGGAGCCTGTCTTTAGAAACAGTGTGTGCTGGTGGAACACAAGGGTCTGGTCTCCTCTCGAGTTATAATTCTCACTGTAGATGAATATATGGGATTCTACTTTCATTGAAAAATCACATGACGTCAGAGTCAGAGTCAGAGTCAGAGTGGTTCAGAGTCACTCCCTAGGTGCTCCTAGTCCTCAAAGAATACCTCCCTTCACTCTGCACCCATGACTGTAATCCAGCAAACAACGACAAAGATCATTTTGATGGTGGTACTATTTAATATGAGTCTCACAATATGAGTATTATTTCCTCCATTTTCCAGTTATGAAAATAGGCTGAGAAAGGCCCTGGGTCCCACGGCTGGTCGCTGATATCAACTGGGTCGCCTGACCTCGGGCCGTGCTCTTCACATCATTGCACGGCCCCCGAGCCATCCATCAGCCATCTCCCTCCCCGGCCTCCTCACCCGTACTCACCAGGCGCTATGCAGCCTCTCACACTCGGCCTGGCCTTCACACAGCCCTCCCACACATGCAACGCCTCTCCCGGTGCCCCATCCCCACACACAGGCACAGTCTCTCTCTCTCTCTCTCTCTCTAGGATTTGCATGGTCTTGGGTTGTCTGAAGGAAAAAGACCTGCCAGAGCCCACACTGGTGCTTCATGGGTCTGTAAGCCAAAACCTCCAGGCGAAGGGAGAGGTGCTCCCTCCTCCAGCTTCTAAGGCCATCCTTGCCAGTGCACATGTCCATGGGCTGCAGTGTACATGTGGCTGGCCAGGACCCGGGCCCTGGAAGGCTGCCCACCTCTGGCTGCCCAGCTTGTCTCTGCTCACCAAGATTCTCTGCATCTCACTGCTGTCCAGGCAAAAGGCAAAAAGAGCACAATATCAGAACTGTGCTTACTTCAAACAGATAAAGAATCCTGTCTAGGTAACCCCATCACCCCTTCGTAGTGGCCAGGTCTGCGTGATTTATGCAAATGACCTGCCTGTGTTTGCTGGAAGCAGATGTTGGCATGTGCGAAGTAGCCTTCCTTGTCAAGGCTAAGGAATTCTCTCAGGAGAGGTCTGAGGGTAGGAAGCTCTGTTCTTTGGGCCAGAAAAACCAAGATGGAGCAATTAAAAATTGCAAAGCCAGATTTTTGAAAAGCAATTCTGCCAACATCCCAGGACCCAAGTCAGACAATCTCTTCTGAGATCACCAGGCCCCCCTTCCTGCTAAGGGCCACTAATGCCATCCCACTTGAGCATGCAGGGACAGCCTGCAGAGGAGGTGCCATGAAGATAATGCAATTTGGCTGAATCATTTGAACGCTCTGCAGATACCGTAGCAGCCCCGACCTCCAGAGCCTAGCCTTGTTCATTGAGTAACTATGGCCCAGTACTTACTACATGCCCAGAATGGTCCTAAAGCTTTACATCTACTAACTTGTTTACTTTTCATGATACTACCCCCTCCACAGAGAAGACATTGTGTCCAAGCGGTTGAGTTATTTGCTCAAGGTCACGCAGCAAGCAGGTGGCAGAGCAAAACTTTGAAGCTGGGCTTTCAGCTCCAACATCTGTGCAGTGGAGGATAAATCAGGATCCTTATGCTTCCTGCCTTGTCATCTCTGCAGAGAACAAACACCCCAGGATAAAGTGTTATCAAAACAAGGCAGGAGGAAATCAGGAAAGTTTGGAACCAGGCACAGCACTCCCTCATGGGCGGGTAGAGCTTTGCGTGTTACAGAGCACTTGGGTGTGGGGAGTAGAGCTGTACATAGAAAGTCTTTTTCTTGTGGCCTTATTTGTGATGGAGTGTGAAGCTGTGAAGCTTGCTGTTCTTCATTCATCACCAGCCCCCTCAGATTGCAGAGAACAAAGATCCCCAGATCATGAGGTGGGGCACAAGGCGAGGCGTGGTGCACCCTGGGCAGGAGTGGAGGAAACCGTACAGCAGACCAGCGAAGTTGCCTGGTCCCCTCCCCGCTGCAGTCCCCACTGGCCCCCAAGCAGGAAAGAGAAGGGGGGGGCCTCCTGGAAAGCAGAGGTCGAGTGTCTGGGTGGGGCACTTGGCCTATTTCCGCTCCCCCCCAAGGTCAGAGCTTGGAGAAGTCTCCCGTGAGGCTCCGGTGACTGGTAGCAAGGCTGGTATCCGCCTCTCACTGGAGGTGGGGTGAGGCCAGAGCACCTGAGCCCGCTGGTCATGTAAATGACCCTCACCTTCCCCCAGCAGCCACTGCTGCCCCGTGACGGGCCAGGGCGAGGCCTTCTGGTGATTTAGAGTTAAACCAGAGGAGGTGGCTGGTAACTTAGGGCTTAACCAGAGGAAGCCCTTTAAACTGGACAGTCAGTCATAACAAAGTACCTGAATTTGAATATTTACACAAGAAGGACTACATTTTCAATTAGTAGTGACTAAAAACATGCCACTCTGGTTTGAATTTACTGGTTTGGGGCAAATTTCATTTTCCCAATGCTGAGTAGGAACGGGCCTCCCTGGTTAAGGAAAGAATATACTGTTACACAAATAAAACAAGTTTCGTGTGAGTCCATGGATGATTTGAGAATGTCAGTTTATATGCACCACACATGCTTGAAAATGTTTATCCTCGCCGCCCACTGAGGAAGGGCTGTGTGGTGGGGAAACAGAGTAGCTGGCATAGCTTCTGCCACGAAATTCCAGACAGCTTTCTCCTTGGGACTGCTCTTATGGAATATTTTCACTAGGCAAGACAAAGATATTTTATACACACACACACAGTGTTGCTAAGAAGAAAGATTAAGCTGTGTGTGAGGGCTGGGAAGACTGAAGCTGGCAGTGCTTAGTGTTTTTTAGAAAGGCTGGTTATGGAAAGCTGCCTCGTGAGGTGACATTCAAGCAGAGACCTGAGTGAAGTGAGACACAGCTAAATACTATTTGAGACGGGTAATGGAATTGGGGTGAGGTTTTTTGGTTTGTTTGTTAGGGACTGAATCTTGTGTTCCCTCCAAATCCATGGGTTGAAGCCATAAACCCCTCCCTTCCTCCCCCATGATGGTATTTGGAGGTGGGTCCTTTAGGAGATGATTAGGTTTAGATGAGGTTGAAGGTGTGGCCCCCATGATGCAATTAGTGCCATTATAAAAAGAAGAGACACCAGAGCCCTTTCTTTCTCTCTCTGTCTTGTGAGGACCCAGTGAGAAGCCAGCTATCCACAAGCCAGAGGAGGTCTCTCACCAGGAGCCCAATCTGCCAGCATCTTGATCTGGGACTTCCTAGCCTCCAAGGATATAAGAAATAAATGTCTATTATTTAAGCCACCCAGTCTACGTCATTTTGCTATAGCAGCCCAACCTCACTAACATAGTTTGATTTCATCTTGCTGAGCTAATGTCTGCTCTTAGGCATTTCAGAGCTTCTGAAGATAAGCTCCAGCAGTTACCTCCACAGCATGGAAATGCCATCTCCCTGGTTTCAGGAAGGTATATAGTAGCAGAAACATGAATCTGAGAGGTAGTCATAGGAGGAAAGGAAAGGATGTTTATGATGATCTCACTCTCTTAGTTGGCACATAGGTGGGCATAGGGTCACCAACTAACTGATGGTTCACAACTGATGGTCACCAATTAACTGATGGGAACTTATTAGTACCTACACCAGGGCAACAGACACGGACCAGGACTGGTCAGGGCAAATCTGGATGTTTGTTAACCTAGTTTAGTTCCTGGTTTGAGTGATAAATGATCCTAATCCAGCCCTAGTTCACCTTTTCTCACGAGTGCCCCTGGGGCACAGTTATCATTGCTTCGGGCTTGGGCAGCTGACTGGTGATAGGACCTATAGCAGTTTAAGGGAAGAGAGAGTCTTTCTTAGGCCTCATACCTAGGTCTCAAGTCATAAAATATTTATTTGGAAAAAAAGCATCTTGCCATTGTCACCTGTAATTAAACTTCTCTGAGGGGATTTTCAGTTTGGGATGGAAGTGGTCTGGGCAGGACTCTGATGTTTCTGCATCCCACGCTTTTACATTATCTTAATACCATTTAGAGCAGCGAATGTAGCAGTTAAGAATGAAGGCTCTGGCAGCAAACTGCTCTGGTTTGAAATATGTCTCTGTCACCTTCTAGTTGTAAGACGCTGTGCAAATTACTTAACTTCCCTGTGCCTTTGTTGCCTAAACGTGTGTAAAAACAATGGTTTTTTCCACAAAGGTACATAAAGGTTAAATGAGGTAAATAAAGCACTTAGGGCAGTGCCTGACATATATTAAAACGCTCCATAAACGTTGGCTATTACAGTATTACAATGACAATTATTATATTTTAATAGCTAAATATCTAAAAGATTATTGTCCTATTTTATGGATAAGGAAACTGAGTTCAAATGTGTGTTGTTGTGGCCAGAGAAAATTGCAGAGATTTGAGCCAGGATTATGGGCAAGGTAGGTGGGTGAAGCAGAGGAGGTGGAGGATCCTGCACGTAGAGTCAGGAGAACACACGCTGTGGTCAGGAGACAGCGATGAGACAAGTGCCACTGGCAAAGACAGATAGAGTTAGTGGACAGTGGGCAAGAGGGGCTGGCTGTGGTGAAGATTATGGGGCAGAAACTGGAGAGTCTCCCACAGCTGGCTTTTCCTCTTGGCTGCCTGCACGAGGTCTCTCTGCATCCAAGGGAGGATGGTTATTTTCCTTGCAGGTCTGGGCTAAGAGCTGTTGGGTCTTTGGAAGTCCACACCTGCTGTCCCTCCAGCGAGGTGCAGCCTTTGGTTAAGGTTCTTGCATGCTGGGCAGGTGCAGGAGGCCGAGTGTGTCTCCGTGTCCAGGGGCCATCCCACCTCTCTGGCAGAGATCAGTTTATTTCAGCCTCAGCTTCTGTTTCTTCATTAGTTGTGACTCCATTAGTTGCGAGGCTGGAACCCAATTCAACCTGGCTTAAGAAACATGGGAATTTATTGGCTCCCTTAGTTGACCTTGTTGGAATATATTGGTTTCAGGTGCAGTTTGATCCAGCGTCGGGTGG
>NW_006777552.1:1132232-1175482 GCF_000442215.2 Lipotes vexillifer
GCGTCGTGTGGACCCAGTTTCTGGCTCTTTTTTGGCTCTGTTTTCCATAGTGTTGGCTTCCTGGGCAGTTCCAGGTACATGTCATCTTCCTTATGGGAATTCCAGCAGAAGAAGTGCTTTTTCCCCTACTACCCCAACAAAGGTCTTATTGCATCTGAGTAGTTCTTGTTGGGCCACAGACCCGACTCCGAACCAATCGCTGGGGCCAAAAGAACGAGATGTCCTGATGGCCAGGCAAGCCTACGTCCTGTGCCTGTGTTTGGAACTGGGAATAGAATCTTCAGGATGGGGATGGAGCACAGGGGAGGAAACTCCCAGGAGAAGGGCAAAAACAGCAAAAACGAATAAAAGAAAAGTAGCTTCTTTGCACTGAGCCAAAGAATGATTGGTAAAAATGAGGTTTGTGTGTCTGGAATATAGACCCCCATGGCTTTTAGTCTTCGTTATCCTGGAGAACAATGCCTGCAGCTGTTTTCTTCTTATTTGCTCTAGGTTTGCTCGGGCTTTGCCAAGCGGGCCCTGTCCCCACTGCTGTTTGCTTATTTTTAAGCCTGACCACTTGTGGCCATCTACCCTATAACCCAATATTCCAGCTTTGTTTTCGAATTGGAATTACACAACATATGCTCTCCTCTCTTCTCCCTGTGATCTTGAACTCACCAATCTCTCTCCTGTTCTGCCGCTGTCAGAACAGAAAGCTGCTCTCCAGTGGGGACCCAGCACCGCATCACACCTCATGCAAACTTGACTAGTATTTCAGGATGCAGCTCATGATGTTCCCTCACTTCGCCCACCTGGACCTGAGTTCGCCGATAAACTCCTGTGATCCATGACTAAGCTCTGTGATGAAGGGGACCCGTGTCATTTAATTCTTAAATCCTCTTACATTGGCTCTTTGACATTGCTGAGTAAGACTAAGGCTGCCAAGATGTAAATGTAGTGAATCAATTCTGTGGTTAAGGTTATAAATATGTAAGCAGCGGCCTCGCCAACGACAGGCTTCCAGTGCCAGGTTGGGCACCTGGACTTGTGTCCTGTTGACAGAGGGGAGCCATTGAATGTTTCCGAGTAGAGAGAGACACCCCCTGCTCACGACCACTATTCACTGAGCACATACTAAGTGTCAAGCCCTGTGCATGTGTCCTTCACATGTGTGATCTTATTTCACGGCCACAATAATTTGGCAGGAGAATTCTCTTCTCAGATGGCACCTACTCACCTGAAATCACACCTCATTCCCTAAAAGCATATAGTATGTATAGAAAACCAACCATCCACCCTCACTCAAGCCTCCAGTGACGTGCTCCCTTCTCATCCTATATCATGTAAGCCCTGGGGGAGGAGTTCATTGTTCTCACTGTTTGGCAGGGCAGCTGAGGAAGACGTCATGTAAGGGTTAAAATAACAGTGAAAAGGAAATGACACACTTCCCTCTCAATCAGTGCTTCCCTCTTCTTGGCCTTTTGCTTTTTCAGAGTGGAGATATCTGTACCCCTGCATGTCCATTCCTTCCTCTTGGCTGACAGTCCCATCTCTCCGCCATTGATTTCCCTGTTAATTTCACACCCCTTAGATCTGTTCTTCACATGCTCACCCCCTTCCTCTCCATGACTGTTTCCACCACAGAGTGGCCTCTTGGACTTGTTCACTGTGTCCCCTGGCTCTGTCACTTCATGCCTGTCTGCATCACTTTACCTGTGTGTCTCTCGGTGCATATATAGTGGCCCTTGCTTGACTTCCTACCCTGTTTTTTTAAGTCCATATCCTCTGGTCTGTTTTGCCAGATTTGCTCCCCAGGGGAATTGCACTTCCCCTGCTGCTTATCTGGCATTGTCCAACTTTCATTTCTGTCAATGACAACCGCTGTGCCCCTGAGTTGCATTTTGTTCTCCATCTTACTTCTCCTCTGTTACGTCCTGTGTTCAAACTCCAGCTCCACCTCACACTGGCTCTGCGGTCCTGGCAGAGTCGCTTTACCTCTCTACACCTCTGCGTCCTCCTCTGTTAAACAGGAATGGTGTTAGTATTTTTCCAGTAGGATTCCTGTGAAGATTAAATGAGCTATTTAATGTGTGGAAAGTGTTCAGAACATTACCTGGCACAAAGTAGGCATCTGATGAGTGTTAGCTCTTACTCTTGTCGTGGTGGTGTGTTACATTGTTCTGACATGTTGATTCACAAGGGTTCCTCAAGAACAGCAAACCTGGAGCTGGCTCTGTGCTGGAGAGATAAACAGCAAGTTGGAGGGTGACCAAGTGGAAGGACAGTGCGTGTGCCCTGTGCCAGCTGGGTGTCCCCTGACCTCACTTTGTAAGCTTGGGAGGAAAGTCGCCTGTCCTTCAAGGAGGAGAAGACACCACTCTTGCTTTACCAGTTAAGTAATAAAATGGAAAATAAAGTAGTTTGTGTAAATACTGACTCGGTAGGATTGACTCTCCATCTGTTTTATTTCCTTCTGATGATCCATCAAGATTCCTAAATGCAGTTTGGATTTTGAAAACATCTGGAATCAGCCAAGCACAATTTTGAAACTGTTGAGTGCTGACATTATAATCTGTATTTCTTGCTGCTCAGCTGTGCCTGCCTACTGTGCATCGACCTAAAGTGTGTGCACTTTATCTTTGCTCTGATTATAAATGTAATAACATTCACTATTGAAACATTGGAAAATAAAGAAAAAGGTAAAGAAGCAGCAACTCATAATCCATTCACCCAGAAATAACCACACTTCATGTTGTGATGTGTATGTGTGACGGATTTTGTGTACACACACACACCCCTTTTACTCTATGTGGTTTTAAAAAAACAAAACCAGGATCCTTTGTGTATGCATTTAGAATACTGGCATTTTTTGATAGCATTATATCCTATTTTTTCTATCTTTATACATTTTTTATAAATATTTGAAAACTGCCTTAATATTCGGTGGATGGGTATTCTGTCAGTTCAGGTCCTCCAAGAAGCAGATGCCAGGAGAGGATTAACTGTACAAGGAACATGTCGGGAGAAATCTCTGTGAAGGACAAAGGAGAGGGAACAGGCAAGGCAGGGGGATGGTGCAAGTGTGACACCTGTGAGGGGAGATCAAGAGGAAGGGTTTGCCAGGGAGAGCATCACAGTCCTGAGAAGGGCTTGCCTAGGCTGATGGGGAGTCAGCCCTTGGCCAGAGGTCGCCCATCGCACAGTTCTCACGTTGGACAAGAATGGCCTGGCTCCGGTGCCCCTCCCATGCTTAGTCAATGGTGGGGGAGGGCAGCAGGGAGGAAGCGTGACCGCAACATGAACACTGATGTGGATTCAAAGGGATGGCAGCCGGAGGCTTCTCGTCAACTCTCCCCCATGGAACAGTCTGTTGAAGGAGATCTGAACGGCACCACTTCCTGGTCACCACAGAGTCTCCTAAGTTCTTTAATTAATCCTTTATTGTTAGCTATTTTGACCATCCTCATTTTTTGCCATTATACATTAAGAAGCAATAAATATTCTTTGACATAAATCTTTGTGTTCTTCATTGATAATTTCCTTAGGGTGAATTAATATGTGGACTTCTGGTTGACCATAGTACATTGAAAATAATAAGTTTTCTTGGGCTACCTCTTAAAACTCAGTTTTGATTTGAAGAAATCAACAAAGTCAACATCTACAAACTTAACCGTGGAGACAGCAGTAGATGACACTTTCACAAAAAATTTAAAAGATGGAAAAATATTAAGATAAATGTTAACAGATTGATCAAAGGGAAGAACATTGAAACCCAAGCTGCCTGCATAGGAGGAGGCCAGTAAGTTGTAGAAACCCTGAAAGGCTTAGGGATTGGAGGTACCACGTGTCCTAGAAGAGCATGGGGACTGAGAGCAGGATGGCTTGAAAGTCTGCGTAAAAAGTCAGGCCTCCCGATGGCCTCCACCGCCCCAGGTGGCCACCCTTGCTGAGGAGATGGGAACTTCAACCTCAAAGAGGCTGCTGACTTTGGGATGTTAGACTGGGTAGAGGACATGAGCACAATGTATAAAACAGAGATTACATGCAAGTCTACAGACTAACCCTGTCCCTTCCTCCATTCTACTTTCTTGGCCTCAGTTTTTCCATCTGTAAAAATGGGGATAAGTTAATAATAGTACTTTACCTTCCAGCGTTGTTTTAAGGATAAAAATATAAAACATGTAGAACAGTAGCTGGCGCATAGTAAGTACGTGTAGGTATTTGCTCTCACTGTCACTGCCATCATCATATATATACACTGAGCTTTCTCTTTTTTCTATTTATCCATTTACTGAACCTTATGCTATTATCATACTGTTTTAGCTCATAAGGCTTTGTATTCTGTTTCCCCTCCTTTATTTGAAAGTAAATTAATGGATTTTTTTTTTTTTTTTTTGGGTTTGCGGTACGCAGGCCTCTCACTGTTGTGGCCTCTCCCGTTGCGGAGCACAGGCCCCGGACGCGCAGGCCCAGCGGCCATGGCTCACGGGCCCAGCCGCTCCGCGGCACGTGGGATCCTCCCGGACCGGGGCACGAACCCGCGTCCCCTGCATCAGCAGGCAGACTCTCAACCACTGCACAACCAGGGAAGCCCCAATGGATTTATTTTTTAGAGCACTGATCTCTTTACAAGATACAGTCTTCCACTTTCAGAATGTGTACGTCTCCTCATTTATTCAAATATTCTGTGTCCATCAAACATGTTTTTAGTTTTCTTTTGTTAATATCTGCATTTCATCTTAATTTTGCTGTTGCTAATGTGGGTGGAAATTTTGATTCCAGTATATTTTCAAACTAGTCAATACTGATATTTGAGGGCTATACATAATTACTTTGTAGCTTGCTACTTTGTTAATATTATTAAATATTTTTAGTATTTATAATAGCTTTTCAGTAGATTTCCTTAATGTTTTATTTAACAAAGCATTAATTCAACACATATATTTCAAGCTGGTACTGTGAGGTGGAAACCCCGTGATCAATGAAACCAACACAGTGTTTCCCCGTGGAGCTTATGTTCTGACAGGGAAACATGCAGAAACAGGTAGTGATGATCACAGAACTTGTTACCTAAGGCTTCCTGGAGTGCCCTGGCAATAACCACGTCCTTATAGAAATTGGATCAGTAGGAAAAAAATCACCAATCCTTCCAAATCACCTATATTATAGGTAAATTCTACCAAATATTCATGGAACATAATTCTAATCTTGAAGTGACTCTTCAAGAGAATAGAAAAGAGTTAAAGTTCCTCAGCTCACCTTGTAAAGTTAGTATAATCTTGGGATCCAGAAGAGTCAGGCACAAATGAAAACCCAACAATGTATAATGTATATACATTTATATATGTAGGTGGAGCTTTAATGATCTAGTTTCGTTTATCTTAAAAACGCAAAGATGGTTGAACCCTAGGACATCCATTAATGTCATTCACCACATTGACAAAATTGGAGAGTAGGTGAGACAGGAAATCGAGTACGTTAGAACCATATCTTCTGCAAATTCAAGTATATGCTTTTCATGCAAACAAAGTCAAATGGTCAGCAGCACATGTTAAATCCCTTGGAGTAGTGTTCTCCTGGGAAATCCACAGAGACCGGGCAGTAGAAGGCGTGTCTGTCCACTCTTGACCATGTAGGTTGGGCCTGGCAATCTGGCAGAACCAGGCACCAGACTCCAGAGAGGAGCTCTTGGGCTGTGGAGCTTTTAAGCTCCATGACTAGGGAATCACTGGCTCTTTCTCTATGTGGTAGCTAGAGGGGCTGATGTCCAAGCCTTTGGAATGTTTGGCCACTCGTGGCAGGATTAACCACCTCAGCTCCATCCTTGTGAGATGGGGAACTGGAGTCTAAATCTTGTGCTTGACCAGAATATATTGCTTCAAGGAGTGAGCTTTAGCCAGTTTCCTTGGGACCTTGCAGAAGAAAAACTCCAGTTCTGGGAGGTCAGCCTTCAGAGGATCGGTCTTGAAAAATAAACCCTTAATTGTCAATACTTTAAGCATAAAAAAGAGAAAAATAACAAAAATTGAGGAAAGTTAGATGTTACTTTTATAGTCCTTATTACATGTCATACATTATAATATACATTTTTTACATGTACAGGGTTGAATATGCCACATCTTATATTGTTCTTTGTAGGTGATTCAGTGAGATTTCTAAGTATTGAAACATACAGATTTTGCTTCCAAGACTCCACTAAAAGGCCCTTTTCTGAAAAGCAGTTCATATAGAGACAACACTTAAAAGTACTTGGAAACTCACTTTGAACAAACAAGCAAGCAAAAATTGTGACTGTATAACAAGATCTCTGAAGCCAACAGTGGGCAATCTGGCTCAGACAAGATGGTGCTGGATTAGAACAGTGTGAGATGGAGACAAGAGATGGAGATGTGCCATGTAGATTAAGGGTGCTGAGAGGTTTCTAATGAAGAGCTGGGCTCAGTTAATAGTGAAAGTCGCTCTTTGTGGGTCAATGTGTATAGTAAACTAAGTGTATAACATGCTCGGTACAGAGGGAGGGTGCAGTCATTCTCAACCAATATTTTTTACTTCTCTATAAAGGGATGAGTTGAAAGCCATTTTATACACTGTAATGTACAGTTACAGGAATTGGAATGACCTCAAATGATTATCAGAGGCAAAATTCTGGGTTCAGTTTGGCCATAGTTTATCAAATGCCTTAAAATGTTCCAAACTTGAACATGAATTAGTGACAGTCCTAACTAGTATAGATAGGTGTGCAAGCACTGATGTTTCAAGTTGTCTATAGAGTTAGGACAAACTAATAATGCAGTTCCAGATAAGCCAAAAAAAGGTAGAATGGCTTTTTCTCACTCATGAAACGGTTCAAAGTGGGATTCCTGGCTGGCAAAAGGCTCTCCTCCATGAAGTAATTCAGGGATCCAGCCTCCTTCCATCTGTGGCCTCATCATTCCCTAGAGCCTTGTCATTTTTAGCATCTAGTGGGCAGAAGGAGAAAGGGAAGGCATGAAGTCCACCACTATTTAAAAGCCTTGGCCAAGAAATAGTACATCACCTCCATTTACTTTCTGTTGGCTCTAACTCTGTCTTATGGCCACATCTAATTACACAGGAAGCTAGGAGGTATAGTCTAGTTTTGTGCTCAGGAAGAGGAGAAGGACATGGATTTGGTGACTAGCTAACAGTCTCTGCTATAGTGTTTATCATTTCATTGGTAAGAGTGAAAAAGCATAAACAATATAAATGAACAATGGTTGGAGACTGAATAAATAAATTATGGGACATCACTATAGCTACATGGCATCTGAGCTTCCCTATCTGTTGAGACTGAAATGAAATTGGCTCAAGCTCTTTATCTGACAGCCTGTGGAAAATTCAATATCCTCTCTAGGACTTTGATGAATTTCCAGGAGCCAAGTTCTTACAGGCATTTGCAGTGCTGACTTCTGGTTCTGTCAACCTCAGTTTTCATCTCACAGACTGCGAGGCAGCCCAGACACATCGCTTGTCCTCTTTTCTTGGTTTATCCTCAGCCCACTCTGGTGAGGCATCTGGGTGTGCAGCAGCCTGTACTAAAGGTTGGAGTGGGTGTTACTGTTATTTAGTATCATCATAGACTCCTGAAAAGTTCCATTACTCTGGGTCCTCATCATATTGCTCTACCTCTTTCACCCTCCATGACTTTAGCCCTCTGCTTGTAGATCCAAACACTCACAAAGGACTTGTCTACTCTGGGTTTAAGCTCTTTAGTAACACAGAAGGATTGGGATGATTAGATTTGACTTTCTAGGTCTCCAACCAGTCTCCAAATGGAATGACACAGTATATAATTTTCTCCACTGATAGAAATTATGTAACCTCTCATATTAGAAGGCAAAAGCACCCACTGTCAGCTTTGTTTTTGCATATTTTTTAATCCTACTACTCACATATAATTCCATATAGCCATTACAGCTGATGCTTTATTGTTAAGTGAAAAAAAGCAGGCTATCAAATTATATCCCAATATTGTATCAAAAATACACAAAGGTGCATAGAAAAAAGATCAAGAGATATGTACCATAAGTTAACAGTGGGTGGTTCTATTGTGGGTATTTATTTTCTTCTTTATATATTTTTCTGTATCATTTGAAATATCTGTAATGAACATGTTTTGCTATTATAAACAGAAAAGGAAAGATTAATTTTCAAGACAATTCTATTGTCTAAATTGAGCCAAACAGATACTTTACCAAATTCTATCTTCATTGCATCTATTATTCTACGGTTCACATTCTTATTACAAGTATTTGCTGAATTCCTCCCTCTGGGTTCAGAAGAGGGAACGGTCACCAAGGAATGGGAATGGTATGGGAAACTTAGGGACCTGGGTGGAACCAGGGCTGGCTTTTGAATACTCAGTTTCATTTTTTTAAGCACGTGTCCTGAGATGGCCCACCCTGGAGTGCACTTGATCTTGTTTATCTGCCCTTTCCTCTTATTCTAAATTCCACGTGGTCTATTCTTAATGCCAGACTTACAGAAGGTGTTGGTAAACCTAGTTAGTCCACAAGGATCCATTAGGTCTTATCTAACACCAAGGTGAAGGATAAAGTTTGGAGTATTCTGAGCCATTCTTAGGTAGGATGCTCTTGGCAATTTTATATTTGAGCCTTCCTTTCCTCTTATGAAATTGTGAGCTCCTGGCTGGAGAGTTGGGGGTGGTGGGTGTCACATTAACAGAAAACAGCCTCCCAAATCCATCCCTTCATGGTTAAGAGTATGAACTTTGGAGCTAGACTGTTTGGACTTGAGACCCAACTCTGCTACTTGCCGGCTGAGTGACCTTGAGAAATTATTAACCGCTCGTGCCTCAGTTTCTTCATCTTTAAAATGAGTGTGGAGTATTTTCTACATCCTAGAGTGCTTGGAAAGATTAAATGAGTTAGTACTCATCAATAGCGCCTAACAGGGCATAAGCACCATGTAAGTGTAATTTGATAAATAATTATGAGTGGTGATAAGCTCTAACCCAGTGTGGTCAGAACCCCTAAAGGCAGGTTCCCTGCCTAATTCAGGAGTCTGGACATTGCTAAATTGAATGAAGAGCTGTATCTGTGTACTACATCAAGTTCCCAGAAATGGGAGATTTCCCAGTTTCAGGAGATGTTACAGCCCAGGGGCCCTCAGAGTTGCAGTTTGGCCCTTTTATTTTGTACGTGGAGAAATGGCGACCCAGGGGTTGTCAGTCACTTTCTCAGCTCCACACAGCTGGTTTATGGTGGGGCCACAGCCAGGGCACCCACTCCAAACACATTCTTGTTATATTAAGTTCAAGTTACTTTTGTCCCCTCTGAACATATCTAATATAGTCAAGCATGCATGTAATTTGGAAAGGGGAAAGAATTCATGAATAAGTCTCTTTTTGAATAAGTAGATATCACTCATTAGCATGCTTTCTTATTACAAAGTATCTAATCATTATCCTTATTGGAAACACTCAATGCCAAACAAATTGCAGCTCTGCGAACGTCAGTATGTTGTTGGTGAATTTTGTCGTGGGCTAAAGTCTTTCTTCCCCCTTTAGTCTTTCACTGACCTTCTCACTTCTCCCCTCTTTCCAGTCCTGTGGAGCTCTGCCAAGTAGCACCCCTACTTTTAATAGAATTAAGTTAAAAATAATCCACTGCCTTAACACATCTGGTTATCTTTTTCTTTTTCTTTTTTTTTTTTTTTGGCCTCACCCTGTGGCTTGTGGGATCTTAGTTTCCTGACCAGGATTGAAGCCAGGCCCACAGCAGTGAAAGCGCAGAGTCCTAACCACTGGACGGCTGAGGAATTCCCATGGTTATTTTTTTCATTATTTTTGAGTATTATCTTTTTGTTCTTGTCCGTATGCACATAGAGTTTTGCACGGTTATGTCTGTAGTACTCAAAAAACTTTGAAGTATGCTCTTGTTATTTAATATTATTTATAAATATTTTATATATCCGCAAATCTCCCATAAATACTCACTTTTAATGGTTACATAATTCATTGTGATTAAACTAACCATAAAGTTACAAAATCATTTACCTATTATTGACATTTGAATTGTTTCCGTTTTAAGATGTTGAATATGGTGCTAAAATATGTACTTTTTTCTTCTGTTGGTTTATTGCCAAAGGACATAGTCTCAGGATTGGCATTATGTGGTCAAATGTATGAATATTTTTATAGCCAAAAAGTTATATTGCTGGATTTTTTTTTCTGGTGATAATGCCCCCAGCAGTGTATGAGTATACCATTTTCACCACGCTCCTATCAACACTGAATATCTAACAGCTTTTACTCCCAAACAGGTGTGCTTGTGCCAGGAAAGAGTTCATTAAAGTGATGACAAATCATTGATGAGTGTTATGTGGAATGAACTTGATAGTTTCCCTGACTGGGAAATTTCCTTTTCATTTCACACTCAATTAGTAAGATCTATAAGCATCATGACTTTTAGTTCCATAACAGTGCCTTGAATAGTAGGTATCCAATAACTTATTGGTTTAATTTTGTGTCCTATATGACACTGACCTATGGTAGTCATGCTATATACATCATGGTACCCTACAGTAGAAAAGAGCAAAGTGAAAGGGGAGGGGAGGTGCCAAAAAGTGGAAGAGATGCTATCAGATTTCCAAGGAGGGAAAATGGGGAGCATCTCCCCCAAATGCAGGGTCACAACCCTGTCCACTAGTGCCTTGGGCATCACCAAGTCTGTCCATGTCTACTTCCTGACCCTTAAACATGAATCTCCTCCCTACCCTTCCCAGCCCCACCCCCAGCATCTCTTCTACCTCACCTTCCCCTCCATTCCCTCTCCCCCAGGTTGGGCTTGTGCTCCCTTCCTTCAATTGTTTGGTCAGGTATTCGCCATCCTCAGCCTGTGAGGGATCCAACGATTAAACATGTGTGAGTTTGCAGGGCAGAAATTGGAGACACAGATGTAGAGAACAAACGTATGGACACCAAGCGGGGAAAGCGGCAGAGGGGGGTGGTGATGGTGTGATGAATTGGGCGATTGGAACTGACATGTATACACTGATGTGTATAAAACTGATGACTAATAAGAACCTGCTGTATAAAAAAATAAATATAATAAAATTCAAAAATTAAAAAAACAAAAACAAAAAACATGTGTGAGCCCTGCTTTCCCAGAATTTGAAGTTTCTGGGAAGAGAGAAAGGCATTTTTAAAAGGCAGAATGGGATAAGTGTCATAAGAATACTTCAGAGAAGGTGCTCTGGGAGGTTTCTTCTGGGCAAGTATCTGAGAAGATTGTACTGAAGTGGTGTCCAAACTGGGCTGTGAGGACTGGGAAGGATTTGGACAGTGGATCTGACGGTGTCCCCCAGCTCCTCAGGATCCTCAATGCCATACAAGATCCTTATTGCTTCAGTCGCCAAACAGGTACCCCAGAGAGCTGAATATGCCAGGGGCCATGCAGGTTAAAAAATGTACATGGCATATTTCCTTCTCAATTTAGAAGATGGTTTTGGTTTTTTCTCTTTAGTGGGGTGAAACAAATTTTTTGACAAGTGAATGTGCTTCAGCTGGGTGAGGCAGTACAAGGGCCATCAGTGTGGTGCCCAGGTATGTGAAGGGTGGCAGCTGATTGAGGACTGCCCTGGGGGGTTGAGGCTGTCCTTCCTTCAGACTGGTCCATGCCTGTGCTTTATTGATTTTTGCTTGTGTTTTATTCACTACTGACTGTGCTGGACCAGTTGTTAGATATTGCACTTATTATCCCTGGGAGAAGGGACACTGGGATATCTTGCAATCTACAGAGAATGCAGGTGCAGTCTGTGAGGTTAGGTGACCAGGGCTCTAGTGCCAATCCTAGTGCCTTGCGTCAGAAAAGAACCCAGGTTGTTGATTTTAAATGTATGAGAATTGGATCATTTGCGTCATCTCTTTAGTTGTTATTATCTTCTCTGTCTAGTCCTCTTCATGCCAACCCAAGCCTCCTCAACTATTTCCTTTTCTTTAAGTGAAGCTCTCCGTTAACCTGCATACATTATAGTTGATCCTTCCCCCATTCTCACCAGATTTGCCAGGCTACGGGGATATTACAGATTTAGAGGAGTGTCATCTGAAGTGATATGTCTGAGGAAGATGCTCAAACCCCTGAAAACTTCCACATGCTTCTAAATGCATGTTTTGTTTCAGTGTCTCAGAATACTTGTAATTGCTGTATCATGATGACACAATATGGACAGACACATTTATCTGCTACTTTTTCCAATTCTAATTATCATGGTAGTGAAGTTGACACTCATCCTCCCCACTCACAAAGAGACAAAAAGGCGTCCTAGGGGGTAGAGTCCACTTACACTCAAGTGAACTGTCTGCCTTACTGAAGCTCTCCTTAGAACGCTGTGTCTGGAGCTTTTGTGTTTAGGGTTTGATCATGGTCTTTCCCATTTACAATCAGAGAGCGCTGGTTGTGAGAGTAGCATGCCTTCCAGGGGATGGGGTTGGAATGAGGTTAGGCTCCTACTTGGAGGGTCTATGGTTATCTAGAACTTTTCCTACTCCCAGTCTATTGATTTGAAACCAGGCCCCTTCCCTATTCCTCCCTTTGGGGAAATGGTGGGGTGATCTATAAATTGAGCCAGTATCCAGTGGTCCTGAGCAATGGGATTTATTCAGAGTAAAGTAAAAATGGACACACTGCACCCCTTCCACCTACCATAGGACCTGAGCCCTCCGACCTCCCACCAAAGCTCTAGAGTTGGAGGTGAATTTGGCACACAGAGAATGGTCTTTCATGTTATCCTTTCCTGGTACTTGGGGCTTATCAAAGAGCTCTCTTTAAAAAAAAAAAACTACTTATTTTTTGGGAATATAAGTAACCTGACACTATAGTAATTCTGTGTTCCTGGGAATCTATTTTAAGAACTCTACATGCTAATCATTGACCTCTGATTCTTGAGCATGGGATGCACTTCGCAGATCATTTTGGTCTCCCCAGAGTCCTTGTGCATTTTCAGCTTAACATTACCATTTGAATAAATCAGGACAGACTTACATATGTTAGGGTATAAGATAAACCCTGAAATCTCAGTGGTGTAACACAGCACAGTGAATACCCCATCATGTAAAGTTCATTCTGGGTTGTGTGGCCCTCCCTAATCTTGTTGCTACACTGTTTGGTATGTGTGGATTTCAGGGTGGCTGCTAAAAGGGAAAAGAGGGATTGAAGAGGCACATTGGCTTTTACTGTTTCAGCCCATAAGTGACATAGTTCATGAGCCAGAACCAGGCACATGGCCCCAGTAAAACTGCAGCAGGTGAGGGAATGTGAGGAAAGAAGATGCACAGGGGGCATTTGGTGAGCACCATCCAACTCTCTGCCATGTCAGTCTTACCCCCAGATGCTTGTAACTTGGAAGGTAAAATCAGGTTGTCTTGGTCTAAAAGCTTCCAGGTTTTGGGAATAGCAGGAGCTCTCTTTAAGGGTGTCCACTTCACAGTTTTCCTAGAATAGCAGGGGATCTCCATTCCCCCACGAATCATACTGACTGACACGCTTGACACCCATTGGCACCCTCTTGGCTGGAGGGTCACTCCCGAGATATGTCCATTTGCTTCCACTCCCACCCCTCCAGTGTATGTTTACCAGGTGTGGAAACCGTTTATGAAATATATTCACAGCTCACTCGCTCCTTGTATCCATGCCCCTTTGCAATTCCTCTAAGAGGGTGGAGTCTGTTTCCCTACCCTTGAACAGTGGCTGGCCTTGGGACTTGCTTTGAACCACAGAATGTGGCAGAAGTGACAAGTACGCTGTGGCTCACTGAACAAGCCCAGGTGGTCTGCTGGATGATGGCCTGGCTGGCCCCTTCACCTCAGCCAACATTCTGTCAGCCCCCAGAAGCAGAGTGGCCCAGCTGATGACAGCTGACACACAAGGAGCTCCCAGAGCCCAGTCTCCACTGCTGACTGTGGAAGTGTGAGCCTCAGGCTGGTTTGCAACCAAGCAACGGCTAACTGACACACCAGGGGTCGGCATGCTCAGCCATGTGTATATACCAGCTGTGTTGTTTTCTAACTAAGAATGTAATTACATATTACTATAAAAGGATGAAATGTGAGGGTGAAAATGAAGAAAATTATTTCTACGAAAACTAAATTGAATGCTTTGTAAAGACTTGATAAAACAAGTACCTTTAAAAATTTCAAGTACGATGTGGTGAGACATCTATAAAAAAACAGAGGGAAAGTCATAAAAAATGTGATGGATTTACCATCCAATTGTTTCACATATGTATATATATATATATATATATATATATATATATATATATATATATATATAATTTAAAAAAAATTTTAGTCTGTATTAATAAGTTCAATCTGGATATCATAGATCATTAGATTGTGAGGAGAGGTCTAAGGCTGCTGTACAGATATGCCTCACAACAATTTGTTGGCTTAAAGAAGATGGAATTTTATTTGCTTGTTTTTGTTTTTTTTTTTGTCCTATGTAGTAATCCAAGTTGATCATTCTAGTTTGGAGGGGAGTTGGTCTGTGCAGTCATTCAGGGATCCAGGATTTTCATCATTTTGTTCTGCCGACCCCCTAGGCCTTGTTGGTACCTAAATGGTAGAAACTGTATTATGGGTTCTGGAATCAGAAGAGGACAGAGAGCATTGAAGAGGCATAACCCTTATCCCAAGACATCAGTCACAAGAGGCACCCTCACTTCTGCCAACACTCCACTGACAAAAACTCAGTCACATGACCATGTGACTGTAGTTAGACCATGCCTAACTACAGGAGAGACTGGGAAATGTGTGGTTTGGGGGCAAAAACATGCTGAGCTAAAATCTTTTTATCAGAGAGAGGGTGAGAATGGATTTGGGTGAAGAGGCAGCAGTCTTCACGAGAGGGATGCGTCTTAGAAATGTTTCTTGCAAGAAGGACAATGGGAAGTTTGAATGAATGGACCCATACCCAGTGGGAAGGCCTTGGTGAATTGATCTGAACTTCTATATTTTAAACTAAAATAACACATTTATGATAAGAATGTATCTGTTTTCATGACTTATAGCCTTAATTTCTTCAAATTAATTGACCACTTATGATGGTCCTGCTTATGATAGAGATGAGGACTTTTTATTCTTTCTGTCTCTTTACTCTTCAGTGTCTCCCTTTTGTTTGCACTTCTGGGGGCACAAGAATACGACAGACTCCTTTGAGTGTCTGCATGCCATTTTGAAGTGATGTACGTTCCTGAGTAGCCTCCTGTTTTTAAAAGAAAATATAGAGTTAGCTCAGTGCTTGAGATGTGGCCAGCTGACTAAGAGAAGGCAGGAAAAAGAGTAATGTCTAACTGTACCCATTCCTTAGTCAGTATCGAAGAAAAGGTTAGGCTGAAAGATGGCAAGAAGTTGCTTCCTGAATCCAACTTTGCTTGCACATGACGCCTCTCTACAGGTACAAGTGGCTCCATTTGTCTTGGGAACTGAGGCCACAAGATCTTGATTTCTGGCCGCACAGTGAACTGTTGGAAGTCCCTGTGGGAGCTGCTCTACATGAATGGTTGGAGCGGGTCCTTCTGCACCAAGAGGAGCCATACTGAAGATTTGAAGAAATGGATGCTGGGCCTCGATTGAGCACGTGCCACTTAAAACTCCCGCAGTTGGGCGCTGGCTCCCCTCAGCTTGTTCCTGAGCCCAGAGAACCTGGGTCCCAGCTGCGCCCCATTTGGGTGCCTGCCTCTGTTCCTTCTCCTTGTGTTTCATGCTCTTCAAGAACCCTTAGCCTCATTATCACCTCACTCCCTGCTCTTTTCTTCAGTTCACACTGGTGGGCCTGACTCTGGAAAAGGGTTTTTAAATAAAAGAACATTGAAATAAAGGCACAAACACATGAAAAGATGTTCAACATCACTAATTATCAGAGAAATGCAAATCAAAACCAGAATTATTTATCACCTCACACATGTCAGAATGGCGATCATCAAAAAATCTATAAACAACAAATGCTGGAGAGGGTGTGGTGAAAAGGGAACCCTCTTGCACTGTTGGTGGGAATGTAAATTGATACAACCACTATGGAAAACAGTACGGAGGTTCCTTAAAAACCTAAAAATAGGGGCTTCCCTGGTGGCGCAGTGCTTGAGAGTCCGCCTGCCGATGCAGGAGACGCGGGTTCGTGCCCCGTTTCGGGAAGCTCCCACGTGCCGCGGAGCGGCTGGGCCCGTGAGCCATGGCCGCTGAGCCTGCGCGTCCGGAGCCTGTGCTCCGCAAATGGGAGAGGCCACCACAGTGAGAGGCCCGCATAACGCAAGAAAAAAAAAAAAAAAACTAAAAAACTAAAAATAGGGGCTTCCCTGGTGGCGCAGTGCTTGAGAGTCCGCCTGCCGATGCAGGAGACGCGGGTTCGTGCCCCGTTTCGGGAAGCTCCCACGTGCCGCGGAGCGGCTGGGCCCGTGAGCCATGGCCGCTGAGCCTGCGCGTCCGGAGCCTGTGCTCCGCAAATGGGAGAGGCCACCACAGTGAGAGGCCCGCATAACGCAAGAAAAAAAAAAAAAAAACTAAAAAACTAAAAATAGAACTACCATATGACCCAGCAATCCCACTCCTGGGCATATACCCAGAGAAAACCGTAATTCAAAAAGATACATGCACCCCAATGTTCATTGCAGCACTATTTACAATATCCAGGACATGGAAGCAACCTAAATGTCCATGAACAGAGGAATGGATAAAGAAGATGTGGTACATATATACAATGGAATATTACTCACCTGTAAAAGGAACAAAATTGTGCCATTTGCAGAGACATGGATGGATCTAGAGACTGTCATACAGAGTAAAGTAAGTCAGAAAGAGAAAAACATATCATATAATATCGCTTATATGTGGAATCTAGAAAAATGGTACAGATGAACTTATTTGCAAAGCAGAAATAGAAGCACAGACATAGGGAACAAATGTATGGACACCAAGGGGGAAAGGGGGGTGGATGAATTGGCAGATTGGGATTGACATATATACACTACTATGTATAAAGTAGATAACCAATGATAACCTGCTGTATAGCACAGGGAACTTAGTGCTCTGTGGTGACCTAAATGGGAAGGAAATCCAAAAAAGAGGGGGTATATGTATATGTATAGCTGATTTACTTTGCTGTACAGCAGAAACTAACGCAACAGTGTACTCCAATAAAAATTTTAAGAAAACCTAAAATATATAAATAAATAAATAAAATAAAGGAACATTTTCTAACTTGAGAGGAAGCCATATTTTTCTCCATTTGTCTACCAGAATGTTCTGAAAAGTTGGCTTAAAAGTGATAATGTGGAAGAGTCTACATAGATATGCAGCAACAGGATATTACAGACATTTTACTATCTCACAGTGTGTGAGAGCAGGATCCTGATGTGTCATCTTCCAGATATTGTCCCATGTCTGCTCAGTATCACATGGGCCTGATCTGGGAGATACTGTGTATTAAACGCAGGTTTTTTCTTTTTTATTTATTAGGCAAGGAGAAACACGTAGGACACTGCTGCAGGAAACCAGAAATTCAAAGTTGCTATATTTTGTCTCCTTCCAAGTGTGGGTTTGGATTGTGGAGACACTGATAGCTACTCTTTCGGAATACCTACTGTGTGGCAGACACTGAAGTAAGGGCTTTACATGTATCATTTCATTCAGTCTCGGCAATAATCCTGTGATCATTTTCCCCAACTTACGGACCAGGGATGTAAGTATTCAGAGAAATCACTTTCCTAAGATATCCAACTATTAAGTCATGGAGCAGATGTTCAAGTCCAATTTTCCTCTTCATCACAGCACAGCGTGAAGGGTACACATAGCAGTACTTATTCCAGAAAATTTAAAAAAGTACACTATAAGATTCAGCATTCCCAAAAAAGAAGTCTGGCTGTCTGGCTCATTTTGTGGAGGATGCTTGGTAGTCTATGTAAAAAAAAAAAAAAAAAAAAAGGGGGATTCACTCCCTGTGTGCTGAGAACAAGTAACACCCCCTCCCACCTGTATTTTATAGGTCTGAGAGCGCCTTTGTCTTCTCCAGCTCTGGTTTGTATGTGCTCCTTGGCAGCTGTGCTCTGGTCAGATATTTTTCCATAAAAGGTTCTACCACGGGCACTGGCTTCCTCCATGCAGAGGATGCCAGGGGCCCATTTCGTCAGCCTTTTCTCCAGCTTGAAACCCACTGAGAATGTGTCACTTCCGAATTTCCATGTAACCTTGGGGTTTAGGAATGTCAGTTGTTTTTTCCTGTTCTTTCTGTTTTGAATCAGAGAGGAAAAGGCTATTCAGGTGCTCACAAGATTTATTAAAAGCACTGTCTGGTTTGGGTAGATGATTGTTGAGTGATGAAAATCCCCTTACAATCGGGACCTCACAATCACAAGTGCATCAGGATTGGGGTTCAGGGGTGAGGGCGAGGAGGCCAAGGACTGAGATGGGCAGGAGAAGAAAGACACGTGATCTGTGGGTGCCCCGCCGCAGTGCTCTGTAGCATCTGCCTTCCCCTCCGAGGCACTGAAGTTGCTGGCTCTCTTGTCTGTCTTCCCCTGTGATTCTGACTCCTTGAGGGTGTATATGACATTTACCAGGTGATCAACAAATGTTTATTGAATGAATGAACAAGTGAATGAGGGTTCTGATCTCCAATTCAGGCTAAAGATATAAATATCTTAAAACTTGACTAATTCCCCCTCTAGAATGGGATGGATTGGGAAGAAAGGCATTTGGTTTGATATTTATATGCCCAGAGCTAAACTCTACTGTCATGCTCTAACAAGGTTTTCACTCCTGGCTCCCCCTGAGATTCTAACTTAATTGGCCTAGGGTGGGCCTACGGAAATCAGTATTCTTTTAAAAGCTCCCTAGGAGTTTCTATTGAGCAATCAAGGTTGAAAACCACCATTCTGCATATACTTAGAGGAATTAGTACCTTATGGCTGATGGAGCTTGTGGGTGGATTATGTCCTGGCTGAGCCTTGTGGGAAAAAGCTATTGGCTCACAAACACATTTACCCAAAGATAGGAGACAAGGACATTTTCTGGAAGCTCAGCTCAGGTGCTCAACTCTGGTCTGATTCAGTAACTGCTCCTCTGTAGGACGTCTCATCAGGCATTTAACTGATGCCCTAAGTGGATTCTCCTGAGAGCCTCAGCATCTTTCCTCCATCAGCCTTCCCCTACCAGCGTTCTAGTCTAAGAGCAATAACTTATCTGACAAATCTGAGAACGCGTTAAATGGATAGACACAGCTTCCTGGTAGAAATGCTGAACTGAGGAGAATGGGGTTAGGAATAAATATATGTCTCTCTTGCTCTGAAATGGAGATTTGAATTGTGTTAAAATGCTAGGATGCATGAAAATTTTGTGTAAGTAGCCAATGGAGCGAGAACTCTGATTGTTTTTCTTAGGTTGTTATAAATAAAGACTTAAAACGTTTTCTGGCTTCACTGGTTTCTTACTCCACGTGCCCCTGTGATGGAGTTCGTGCATAATACAGCTCGGGTCAGCTTCCTTTTCGCTGTGTGCTGGGGGCGTGGGTGGAAAGAGAAAGCAGGAAGTGGAGAGACAAGCTATATTTTTCTTTTGCCTTTAAAGCTCTGTGTTTCTAGTATATCTGTATCTAGCCCACCATTTCCTTTTTCTTTAATAATTTAATGTGTTTTCAGGGTAATTTGCAGAGAAATGTACCTTTACAGACACTCAGAAGCATCCCCTAGGTGAGTTTGGCTGATAGTTTTATGGGAGTTTTGATTAATTGGTGTCAGGAAATGTGAACGGTCTAAGATTTTGCCTTCTTGCAATTTAACGAGTTGTCCTGCCACAGTTTCATGGATGCCGGCAGAGACTGGAAACTCCTGAGTGAGCAACAAAGGACTTTATTACTCACAGCATTAGCAGTGGCCAGAATATTAGCGATTTCTTGTACCCCCTTCCCCAAGCCCCAGTTCTTACCAGATGATGCAAACAGGACAAGGTGATGTGCACATATAGGAAAGGACCTCGGAGCTTAAGGAACTCGCATCTTTTACAGAGTAAGCACGCTTACCCTGTGCTCCGAAGCGTCACACTATCTCTGTCTCCCAAGGCTGTTCACTAAACAAAAATACTTGAAAAGATATTCTGGAACAAAGTCAGTCAATGCCTCTGCTTGCAAGACACACAGAAACATCAGCCCCCCCATTGAGAGCTACCTCCAAGAGTGAGTCAGGACGAAGAGGAGGCGCTCATGGAGGTGTGGATAAAGCTGAATGCTGAGCGAGAAGGTGGACTTTATAAAATTCCCTAGACCCCATCTCAAATGTAACAAGTGAGGACCTCCATGTATCAGTGAGCATTTGCTATGTAACAAACATCCCACAACTTAATGGTTTAAAACAACAACCACTTTATTTAGCTGGCGCAGGTGTCTTCACATGCTTGCAGTCACAGGATTTCTGGATCAGCAAGAGAGTGAGCCTGATGTGCACATACTTTCCAAGCCACTGCATCTTGTTTGCTAGCACTGCATTAGCTTTTGTGGCTGCTTTCACAATCTTCCACATTCCAGAGCTCTGCTTGGTTCCTTCCACCTCATCCTCCAGGTCTTAGCTCCTTAGGGAGTCTGCCCTGTGCTCTCTTGCCCCGTCACCACTTCCACCCCATGACCCAACTTCATTTTCATCATAGCCCTTACTAGATCCCCAAGTTAATTACTTACTAACCTATTCATATATTAAAGTAAAATAAGGGAATAAAGTAAAAAATATATATAAAAGTAAACAAAAAAATTATTTCTCCAACCACAAAGCAAGCTCTCAAGGACAATAACTTATCTTCAGCACCCAGAGAAGAGCCTGGAGAGAGTAGGTGTCAATAAAAACTTGTTGGTGAATGACCTTCCAGGACCATGGATTTGGTCATCTTTGTGGGAATGGAGAGGCAGAACCAGGAAAACATACACCAGACTCTTGGCTGACACCTCATGGCTTTAGAGTTGGAGTTAAAGTGGGAAAGGCATGTGCATGAAGCCAGGGGACTTCGTCATCAGATATTCATCTGCCAGATGGCAGAGACTTCCACATGGGGACCATGTCTCTTCCTTCAGTTGAGGAATGATTCCACTGATTAGGATTCAGTTTATTATTATGGAATTTACTGGCATTTTAATGAAGGCAGGCCTTTTTTTGGGGGGGAAGGATACTTTACATTTTTAGGTTTTAGAGGCTTAGAAAAAGTAGCTGAAGGATTTGTTTTGCTTTCTTTTTACAATGTCATTTAGCTTTTATATAAATCACCCCCAAGCTTTCTTTAAAGCCCAGGGAAGGTTGACAATGAGGCTATTTTCTTCTCCTTAATTCTCACTTTTGTTTTTGCTTTGTTTTGCTTCAAGTTTCACAGTCATGGACGCTAGAGAGACCTGGGTATATTAGTCAGGGTTTAACCATATCTTCATGTGTTCATATTTTATTCCTGGTACCAAATCTCTATTAGAGAAGCAGAACCAGTAGGAGATCTATATCTATATATTTATATATCTGTATGTTTTCCCATACATCTATATCTGTATCTATCTATGTCTGTCTGTCTATATCTATCACCTACCTATCCATCTATCTACTTATTTAATACAAGGAATTGGCCTCTCTAATTGGAGCTGGCAAAGCAAGTCTGCAACCCATAGGACAGGATCCAGGATTCCAAGATCACAAGCTGGAATTCACAGAAGGAAGCTCTCTTCTCTTTTAGGGAAAGTCTCAGCTCTGCTTTGAAGGCCTTTCAACTGATTGCTCAGGCCCACCCAGATTCTTCAGGATCATCTCCCTAACCAAAGTCAGTTTATTAGAGACTTCAACTGCATTTGCAAAATACCTTCACAGCAGCACCTAGATTAATGTTTGATTGAATAACTGGGACTATAGCCCGGCCAAGTCGGCACATTAGAAAACTCATCACACAGGGCCTAGAATGAGGTATAGGGTAGAAAAGGAGCCTGAACAAGTGTTCACAAGGTCTGAACACATCCCTTGGTCCTTCCTTATGGACTGTGGAAGAGTAAGCTAACTCAGTAAACCTATAATTTTCTAATCTAATAATCTGCAAATAGAATAACACTCTACCCCAGCTGTGACCCATATGAAAAAGACTAAAAGTATGTTGGTGAGACTCTGAGAAACACTGAGTTTAAAGGGCAGGGGGCCAGGAGTCAGTGGGCTGCAAACAGCTTTGGGGGCTGTGGATCGGTGACCCATCTCTCATTTCACAGGGACTTGTTCTCAAGGCTCAAAAATGCCACGTCCCCTTCCTTGCCGCTCAGGTTCTTCACCTGTAAGTAATTATTATTCCCAACAACAATTTAGCTTAAGCTTTATACATTGCAAAATTTTCCATCTCCATGCCCATGTGTACTCACACACATATGCACACACACACATGCAACACTCCACACACATACATGTACATTTACACATCAAGAATTCCTGCAGTTCAGGCAAAGGCAAAATTTGAAAAATGGGACAGTAAAGTCAGTCATCTTAATAACTGGGGTGACTTCATGTTTTTGCTGGGTATCATCCAAAACTGGGCACCACTCAACTCTGGGTCAGAGTCAGAATGTGTGTACTGAGATGGCTTTCTCAGACAAGAAACACCTCCTAGGGCCTGGGAAGCTTCTTTGTCCCTTCTCCTAACCCCTCCAAATACTCTAGCTACTTCCAATGCTTAAAATGTTATTAACAACAGAAAAAAATCTTCCTTTTATTCAATATTAGAAAAAAGTTTATAAAAAACACTCAGGAGAGGTATGAAGGTAAGCAACATGTTCACATCAAGAGGCCAACAGCAGAAAAATTCAGCTCTTTTTCAGATTTTGATGAAATATGGGAAAGCCCCTGTGGAGGCTCGGTGGGCAGGAAGAGCCTCCACTTCTTGGAGAGTTGAGAGTTGAAAGAGAGCAGAAGACTGAATAGGGGAACCGATGCCTGGAGGTTGGTTTGAGCTGGTCCAAACAAGATACAGCACAGAAGTTTCAAGAACTTATGCTGACTCATGCTTTTTAAAAATCCTCCTTCAGAAAACAATTACAGTAATGTGTTTGGCCAGTCAAGCCCATGTTATTATCATGAGTTTGTATCAGGTTTATTCAAGTTTCAAAAGGGAAATTGATCATGAACACAGCTCTTCCTTCTCAGCCTGTAGCTCCCAGAAATAAGTATAAATTCATGCTGGTTATGAGACTTTTTGGCAAAGCCATCCCAGGATTTCCTCAGGTGACAGGAAGAAGGTTAAAGTGCTACAAACGTAACCTTAGAGCAAAATAAGCACCAAGCTGGGCTGCGCTGGGTCACCAACCCCCAGAGAGGCTATCTATGTCTGTCTGTCTATCTATCTATCACCTACTTATCCATCTATCTACTTATTTAATACAAGGAATTGGCCTGCATTGTAACTTATTTAATACAAGGAATTGGCCTGCATTGTAACATGGGACAGTGGAGGAGGGTCTACTCTTCTGAGTGTAGTATGAGATAGCCCATTGGGAAGCACACTTTGAACCATAAAGCACCATATCCATGTGTGGTCATGTTATTGGGTAAACGCCCTTTGGAAGATCATGGGGGATATTATTTCAAAATCAGATGTGAAAACACTTAAAACAAAATTTAAAAAAAAATCTGTATGCTGAAGCAATTAGAAAGGGCTTCAGTTCTTGACTGAAAACAAAGTTCAGGAGAGCTCTTCAGAATGGGAAAGAATGGTGACGAGCCACGACAGCTCTCTAGAGTTCGAAGTAGGGCAGCTGACTTGGGCTTTTAGTAGGGTTTATGCACAACAGTTGCTTCCCTTTTTGGAGTCGCTCAGGCTGAAGTGCTACATAGAAGCGTAATTAAGTCATATTTCAATTTATTTAAACCATTGTTTATCAGAAGCGGAATCTGTGCAATGCCAGATCTACTGCTGACTTCCAGGGCCAGCGTCTGACCCCAAGAGGGGACAAAGGGGATCGTTTCCTCAGAAAGAAATCTTCCCTGGTCTCTCTAGTTCATGACATCTGTTTCCCTGCCCATACTGTCCCCCGCAGAGGGCAAGAGTGCCTCTGCTCACTTACGGAGGAGAGGCTGTCCTCCCGCTTCTGAAGCTCAGGCCTTGAGAATGGAAGTCCACTGCGGGAGTGGTCAGGGAAACTCCCACTGTTTAATTCCTTTTGACTCACAGAAAGTGTATGCAGAGGGGCCATCTCATCTCCAAGTGGCTCTGGTGACTCGCTCCCCCAATTTTTTATTTTACGTTAAAAAAACTTCGTATCTCGGGTCTCTTTGGATTGTGGTCCCATTGGAAGGTGCAAAGGTTGACCCACTTGTTCACCCTCATCCTTGACAGCATCTAGATGGCTTTGCCCTCCTGCTCTACTGGTTCCAGTGTGGGGAGAGAGGACAACACAGTCCCCAGCCTCCTGAAGGAAGCTGCGTTGATATTTTCTTCCCCTGGTGGCCCTCACACCTAGAAATGCCCAACTACTATGGCTGAATCCCTTGGGGGTGGAAAGGTTTCATGTGGATTCCAGAAAGATATGCTTATGGGGCTTCTCACCTTGCCTAGTAACTAAAACTAGAATCATGGATTCACAGAAAGTTCAAATGGGAAGAACCTTAAAGATCATCTAGTCCAAGTTCTTCCTATACCAATGAGGGAACGAAGAGGTAAAGTGATGCATCCCAGGCTGCCCAGCCAGTGGAGAGCAGAGCAAGGACCAGAGCCTGGGTTTCATCTCCTTAATTCCAGGTTCTCATCATTATCCAGCTAACTCTGCAGTATGTCTCTTCTCTTTCTACTGTTGTCACTGTGTGTATAACACAGCATTTTAAAGACAGATTTGTCCTTATTTCTTACTCTCCCCAATGCCCGTGACACATACATGTTTTAGGCCATTGCAAATACTTCCTTCCCATCCAGGGTGCCAGCTACAGAAGTCCCCATATCTGCTGCTTTGAACCTATGGATTACTGCTGAGCCATGGGATTACTTTTTGGTGAGTCCGTTGACCCTGCTCCTTGGATGCAGGGCTAAATCAGGTGGCTGAAACAATAATGATGAGCACCAGCATGATGGTCCAGTGGGGCATGCAGGGGAGTTCCAGGCTCCACTAGCCTCACAGCATGAAAGTAAGAGGGCCTCTCCAGCTTGTTCTTGAGAGGATCACGTTCACCATTACTGTGTTCTCTTAGTCAAAATGCCAGAGGTTTGACCAGATGATGTTAACAGAGCATGTCAAACTCTCCAGTTATGGATCTAACCTATATAGTATTCTTTTTTTAATTGAAGTATAGTTGACTTACTATACTGTGTTTGTTTAGATTGCTTCCATGTCTTGGCTACTGTGAATAGTGCTGTTATGAACATTGAGGTGCATGTATCTTTTCAAATTAGAGTTTTCATCTTTTCCCAGGAGTGGGATCACTGGATCATATGGTAGTTCTATTTTTAGTTTTTTAAGGAACCTCCATACTGTTTTCTGTAGTGGCTGCACCAAATTACAGTTCCAACCACAGTGTACAGGGGTTCCCTTTTCTCCAAATTCTATCCAACATTTGTTATTTGTGTTCTTTCTGATGATAGCCATTCTGACAGGTGTGAGGTGATAAATCACTGTGGCTTTGATTTGTATTTCTTTGACAATTAACGATATTGAGCATCTTTTCATGTGCCTGTTGCCAATCTGCATGTCCCCTTTGGAAAAATGTCTATTCAGGTCTTTTGCCCATTTTTTGATTGGGTTGTTTTTGAGTTGTATGAGTATATATATATTTGGAAATTAACCTTTTGTCATTTGTTTCATTTGCATCATTTGCAAATATTTTCTCCCATTCCTTAGGTTGCTTTTTCATTTTGTTGATGGTTTCCTTTGCTGTGCAAAAGCTTTTATGTTTGATTAGGTCCCATTTGTCTATTTTTGCTTTTATTTCTTTTGCCATGGGAGCCTGATCTAAGAAAATATTTCTACAATTTATGTCAGAGAATGTTTTGCCTATGTTTTCTTCTAGGAGTTTTATGGTGTCATGTCTTATATTTAGGTCTTTAAATCATTTGGAGTTTATTTTTGATATGGTGTAAGGGAGTGTTCTAATTTCACTGATTTACATGTAACTGTCCAGCTTTCCCAATACCACTTGTTGAAGAGATTGTCTTTTATCCATTGTATATTCTTGCCTCCTTTGTCAAAGATTAATTGACTGTAGGTGTGTGGGTTTATTTCTGGGCTCTCTATTCTGTTCCATTAATCTATATGTATTTCTTTTTGCCAATACCACACTATTTTGATTCCTATAGCTTTGTACTATAGTCTGAAGTCTGGAAAGGTTATGCCTCCAGCTCTGTTCTTTTTCCTCAGGATTGCTTTTGGTATTCTGGGTCATTTGTGGTTCCATATACATTTTAGAATTATTTGTTCTAGTTCTGTGAAAGATGTCATGGGTATTTTGATAGGGGTTACGTTAAATCTGTAGATTGCTTTGGGTAGTATGATCATTTTAACATTATTAAGTCCTCCAATTCAACAGCATGGGATATTTTCCCATTTCTTTGTATTATCTTCAATTTCCTTTAACAATGTTCTTTCTTTCTTCTTAAAAAATATTTATTTATTTATTTATTTATTTTGGCTGCACTAGGTCTTAGTTGTAGCACTGGGCTTCTTAGTTGCAGCACGTGGGCTTCTCAGTTGTGGCATGCGGATTTCTTAGTTGCGGCATGTGGACTTCTTAGTTGCAGCATGCATGTGGGATCTAGTTCCCTGACCAGGGATTAAACCCAGGCCCCCTGCACTGGGAGCATGGAGTCTTACCCACTGGACCACCAGGGAAGTCTGAACATCGTTCTTTAGTTCTTAGTGATTAGGTCTTTCACCTCCTTGGTTAAGTTTATTCATAGGTATTTTATTTATTTCTTTCTTTTGACATGATTTTAAACAGGATTTTTTTTTTTTTTTTTACTTTATCTTTCTGATATTTCATTGTTAGTGTAAAGAAATGCAACAGCTTTCCAACCCATATAGTATTCTTTTTGGTCAATTTGTCTTAGTTACATATGATAGCAATTTTTTTTTTTAGTACCTCACAGACTGAAATCCAGTCAAAGAAGCCCAATTACCTAAGAGACTTGTTTCTTTATATAGGTAACCCAGACAATAACAGTACAATTGCTTGGGATTTATATAGTGCTTTTCCTTCAAAGAGCCCTAAGTACTTTTAAATTAACCCATTCATCTTCAAGCACCTCTGAGAGGGATTACTGTCAACAGAATGTGTTCCTGCAGGAGGAAGTGAAACAGATATTGTCTGAAATCACAGAAGTCAACCACAGGTCTGGTTCGAGCATCCAGAAGCCTGCATACGAGACCAGTATACACTTCATCAGGTGATGTTGATTTTAAGATGGCTCCATCTTGAACAAGATTGGCAAATCAATAGCCCTGGGTTCTGCCAGGCCCTTGCTAAGTGATCACAGCATTCTTTCCCACTGAGCCAGTTTATAGCCTCAGAATCCTTCCCAGCATGGCTCTAAAGTCATTTCAATCAGTGTTGACAAGCAGATAGGATCCTCTTTGCCATTTATGATCCAGAGATGGCCTAAAATGCTAAGCAAGGTTTGTTTTCTGCCTGAAGTGTCTGCAGCAAAATCCCAATGTGCCTGTTGCAAGGTAACATCATTCTAACCTGCAAAGGCTATAAGGTTGGCTATCATTGACCTTTCGCTGAAAACTGACATGGAAAATAGGGTAACACAGGACAGGTCAGCAAAGGGACCAGTGGGCCCAATGAGCAGAATTTTGTAGCTACTATAAAAAGAGTGAGCTTAGGAATGAGATGAGAGCTGTCACTGGTCCAAGTCAGCTCAGACGTTTTCTACTGCTATTGTCAAACACTTTTGGCTGTGTGTGAGGGTCAGGTCCCCTGTGTCTGCTTCCAGTGTTGTGTTAAGCTGTACAAAATCAATAAAAGCAAAGATTTCCCTTTTTTGTTAGAGAGTCAGTCTGGAGACCTCAGAGATCAGGGTTGAGTGGAAAATCCAGGAAGAGTAACTACCCGCACCTGCACCCCAGGAAGGGAAGGAGTGATTTTTCTGATTTCAAGAAGAGAAAAGCAACAAAGATTTGCTCAACTCAAGGATATAATTAGATGACAAGTTTTTTTTTGAGAATAGCAAGTTCCCTTTCAACAGATTTTGTATTTCTGAATTTGGAAGACGATAGAAGAAAGTCAAGATCATTTGAAAAGGACTAATTATAACAGTTCCTCCTTTGAATTGACACTAAGTGGGTGGCAGAGGTGGAAACACCCTTATCACGTCAATATTTTCATGTCTATAAGATGAAGAAGGGGGAATGGTTATATTTTTAGCATTTAGCATGTTGACAGCCATTGATTTAAAAATGAGCACAGTTTGCAAAGACCTCATGATGTCTAAGACAAGAGCTTTTCAAGTTATTTAAACAGTCTTTGGCTTTCCTTTACCGTCACCCTATGTAAAACTGTCAAGGAAATTAAGCTTCCCACTCTTGTTTTGGGGCACTAATCCCTGCAACGTTCTGTGAATTTGTTCCACCTCAGTCCATCCATTTTCACACACTGTCTCCTGGTTTCCAGAGAGGTGGCCTCCAGGAGCCAACCCTCACGTCACAGCTCCCCGGTGCCCCCCCCCGCCTGTTTTCCACTCCAGCCCCTCTCTCGACACTAACTTGCTGATGGCTATGTTCCATTTTCTCGGGCTCTTGGATTCTTGTGTCACCTCTGATGGATTGCTGTGTTGCACCTCCCTGGAGCATGGTTCCATGCTAACACAGGGCTTGTGGAGACACACAGGTGTAAAGGTTCTGCCCTGTAAAGGTTCAGCGAGGAGGTGCTTTGGTGACTTCTCCAAATGTTGATGATTATCCTCATCCTTCAACAGCAGTGGGCTAGTCCTCTCTGCTGCTTTCAGTCTGGGCTACAAGTCACACATCCAAGGCACAAGGACCCCTAATGAGCTCTCCCTGTCTACATTTGCATAATAGGGGAGGCTGCTGGCCCGTCCCTTCTGCAATTTTGCAGTAAATGATCGGACAAGGTTCTGCTGGAAGTAGGCACTCACTGAATACTTTCTGCACAGTTAGACTCCATGAACTCTGTTTGGTGGTGTTTTATTATATCTCCAGCTCTTCTCCTCCCAGGAAAGAAATCCCATATTTTATTTTCTTTGGCCTAGAGGTCTCTCAACAATACTGGCGTAGAAATGGATGAGAACTCCAGTGAACTGAATTTGAAGGAATCTCCTTTCTTTCATGTTTTCCTAGAAGCCTCCAAATGGAGATTTTTTTTTTTTTGAGGAAACTACTATAGGATGCTTGAGTAATACTTGAAGATAGCTATATCATGCGAAGGATTCCAATGCCATTGGTCAGAGCGCATGATAGGAGGCAGAGCTTTTGACTAGCTTCTTCAGGACCTGACTTACCCGGTATTTAGCTTATGTGACCTTAGGAAAGTTCCTTAACCTCTCTATGTCTCAGGTTATTCATTAGGTGTTAACCCCACCTTAAACACCTTCTTTAATTTCCTTAACACTTCCTTGACATTCTAATCCCTGGACTCTGCGAATACTACCCTATATGGTAAAAGGGTGAATTATAACTTATAGGACAAAAGATGGGATTAAATTAAGGATATTGAGGTAGAGAGATTATCTTGGATAATCAGGGTGAGCCCTAAATCCATCACACGTGTCCTAAATAAGAGGGAAACCAAGGGAAGTTTTATTACATGGACAGAAGAGGAGAGGGTGATGTGACCACAGAGACAGAGATTGGAGTGATGCAGCCCCGAGACAAGGAATGCTGGTGGCCACCAGAAGCTGTGAGAAGTGGGACTGACCCTCTCGTAGACTCTCCAGAGAGAGCGTGGCCTTGCCAGCAGACCCCTCAGTTTTGACCCAGTGAAACCAGTTTTGGACTTCTCCAGGACTGTGAGAATCCATTCCATTTATTTTCCCCCACCAGGACGCACTGAAGCCTTGCTCTTGCTTTGGGCTGCTTTTTCACTTTCCCCGACATTATATTTTGCCCTTGTCCATCTTGCTAACCTCACTTTCTGACCCTCCAGGGTAGCAGCATGAGTAGGAAAAGAGAAGAGGCCAGGAAAGCTGGAGCTTGACTGATGCCATGAGGAGATGGCATTTTGTCCTCGAGTCTTGCAGGTGTTGAAAGTGGACTCCTTTCCTTGTTTGCACTTTTGTAGGTTCTTCAGAGACCTCCCATCCCCACCTGCTTCTGCTCATCCCAATGGCTGGTGTTCTCTCACCTGCACTTTCTCTTAGAGAGGGCAGTGCTCCCAGTGTGGTTTGTTGCTTCCTCTTGCTCAGCCCTAGGCATCTGGTGGTGCTTCTGGCATCTTGCTGCCCCTTTAGGCAGCCATCTGAGAGAGCATCTAAGAGGGCCTCCTGCTGGTGCCCTCACAAGAGGGACCTGCGTCTAGTCCTCAACCATGTGCTCAGGTGGCCTTGTAGTGCCTGACACACCCTCATCCTCTGCTGTGCCACTGAAGCAGCCATACCAGATGTCAGACTCTCCAGGTGTTCTTGCTGTGGCCCCTTTCCTTAGGCTTGAAGCCAGAGACCCCTGAAAAAGTATCTGGGCTCAGCATACCAATAGGTCTCTCATAAATGTTTCTCCTAATTCTAACCCTTATCATTTTATGTGAGAGGAGCCTGGGTGTGAGATATGAGAGTGGTTCAAAGGTCAGAGTCACATGAATGAACTCTGATCACCTTGAATGTAAATCCTACACACGATTGTCTCACATCCACTTTAGAATGTGGCAATTTTAGTTCTGGTGCCTCAACTAAAACTTCTAGTTCACATCTTCTTATATCTCTGTTTACCAGAGGGACCACGTACTGGAGCCAATATTCAACTGCAAAGGTGTTTCTGTTCTATTCCTTCTGAATTTTTGGAAGATAACATTACTTGAAAGCTCGCCTTGGTAATATGACCAGCATTCTGGTCAGGATTTGCACCCAGTCCTTGCTCCCTGAATGTGCTCAGCACATTGTTAAAATTCAATAAATGGCAAATAATATTAACTCATAAAACAAGAGTCTCTACCAAAGAAGATCAAAGGGCTGTTGTGTGCTCTGGGGAGTCTCAAAGTGTTCCAGGGAAGAACCCCTGGGATTCTGCTCAGAGCTGGAATGGAGCTGTCTGGTTCTTCCCTGAGGGAAGAACTGTGGGCTTATGGCCTCTGCTTAGTAGGGTGAAATCCTTCTCATTACTTGCATATGAGCTGGGCAGAGGTGACTTCTTTGAAAAGCACTGTGAAGGTGTTGATGCAGTCTTTGTGCTTGGCCTGTTGTATTGACTGAAAACTGAGCAGAGCACCAAAGTTAATTCAACTCAGTAGTTAATATGACATGTGGTTATTAACAGGACAGACTTGATGTTCATTGCTTTGTGCTCAACTGGCAGGGTAATAAGGAAAAAAGTATATATATTAACTGGTAAACAGAGCATTTATGCATTCATAATACTAATGTTTCTTGGGAGAAGAAATAAGAAACTGCTAGTTTTTACAGAGATAGATTTTATTCTGATGTGGAACCAGGAAGATGACACTTAGCTTCTGTATGGTCAGGCCACTCAAGATGGCCGTTCTCTTGCTCTCTGTACATCCCCTGCCTGACCAGTGCCTGCTTCACCTACACCCCACACACAAGACTGACCTTCCTATGTACTTGCCCCAGGCCCCAGCTAGTGATTATTCTTATCAAAGCGGCAGTGAGGGGTGTGCCCCTCTGCTGGTTTCTCTGATTACTAATGAGCCCACCTGATGTCAGTTCCCCTATAACTGGTAGCTTCCCCTTCCCTCCCTGGAGCGAAGCCTGCCGCCATGTCCTGCACGCCATCTGCTGCACATGGTGATGTGTCACTCCAGGACCTTGCTCCAGACATGTAAGCTCCCCCATCCATTAACCCATTAATGTCTGTATTGCTGACTCTGGTCTCTTTCTTCGGTCTTGAAGCTGGGCAAGTGCAGGCCTTGTAGGTCTGTGGGGTGCAGCCCAACAGCCTCCATTACCAAGTTAAACCATTCTGATCTTAAAGAAACAGCCCCATCACTCACTTGCCTTGCCTCAGTTGGCTATTGCTGCATAACAAACTACCCCCAAATTAGCTTAAAACAATAAGCATCACTAACATTAGAGAAATACAAATCAAAACTACCATGAGGTATCACCTCACACCGGTCAGAATGGCCATCATCAAAAAATCTACACACAATAAATGCTGGAGAGGGTGTGGAGAAAAGGGAACCCTCCTACACTGCTGGTGGGAATGTAAATTGATACAGCCACTATGGAGAACAGTATGGAGTTTCCTTAAAAAACTAAAAATAGAATTACCATACAACCAAGCAGTCCCACTACTGGGCATATACCCTGAGAAAACCATAATTCAAAAAGAGTCATGTACCACAATGTTCACTGCAGCTCTATTTACAATAGCCAGGACATGGAAGCAACCTAAGTGTCCATCGACAGATGAATGGATAAAGAAGATGTGGCACATATATACAATGGAATATTAGCCATAAAAAGAAACAAAATTGAGCTATTTGTGGTGAGGTGGATGGACCTAGAGTCTGTCATACAGAGTGAAGTAAGTCAGAAGAAAAAAAAACAAATACCGTATGCTAACACATATATATGGAATCTAAAAGAAAAATTAAAATGGTTCTGATGAACCTAGGGGCAGGACAGGAATAAAGACACTTAGAGAATGGACTTGAAGACACAGGGATGGGGAAGCATAAGCTGGGACAAAGTGAGAGAGTGGCATGGACATATATACACTACCAAATGTAAAATAGATAGCTACTGGGAAGCAGCTACATAGCACAGGGAGATCAGCTCGGTGCTTCGTGACCATGTAGAGGGGTGGGATAGGGAGGGTGGGAGGGAGACGCTAGAGGGAGGGGATATGGGGATATATGTATACATATAGCTGATTCACTTTGTTATACAGCAGAAACTAACACAACATTTTAAAGTAATTATACTCCGATAAAGATGTTAAAAAAAAAAAGCATTTCTCATTGCCGGTGGTCTGCCCATCAGCTGGATGATCCTTCTGGTCTTAGCCTGGCTGACAAATGTGACTTCAGCCAGCTGTGGGATGGGCATGCAGCTCTGCTGATCTTGGCTGGGCTTTTGTGGGCTCTGTTGGAATAACCGATTCTCCTCCATGTGGTCTCATCCTCCAGCAGGCTAGCCCAGTTTGTTCACATGGTCATGGAAGGTTTCAAAAGAAAAGAGTGGGAATGTGCAAGGACTCCTGCGGACCAGGCTTGGAACAAGGGCTCCATCACATCTGTTGTGTTCTATTAGTCAAAGCTCAGATGCAGGAAGTGGGGAAGAAACTCCAGATTGTGATGGGAGGGGCCATAAATCACATTGCAGGGAGCATGGAGACCCAGAAAGCCTTAATTGGGCCATCAGTGCAATCAGCCTACCATACTCCCCAGGCAGAAAATGCATGAAGCCGCCACACTATTTAACGGCGTGCTCAGAGGCTTTCAAACCCCAAATGCAGCTCTAACTAGAATCCTACCTGAGCACGCCCATCCCGACTTGTGTCTGTCCTCACTTCCTACTACTATTGTGGAGTAGTCACTGTCATGAATTGCTTGTAAGCATAATTCCTGGAAATCCAGAGTTGCTAATTTAGATGCACAATATTCTAGTAAGAAACAAGAGGATTAGTTTTGTGATTAAGTCAGGGAAAGCAAAATTCCAGTTGGATAAGTGACTTGAATAAATACTCTGGATTCTCAGTGAGTTTAAATATCACTATGGGTAAATAATGGCATTTCAACTTTAATGGATTCATTCATTCAACAGGCACTTATTGAGTGTTTACTAGGCATAGGATTTGACAAGCCAGGCCAAGCTCTCGACTCTATTGCACGTTAGAATCTGATTTAATTGGGCTTAGGTGGAACCTGGGTGTCAGTGTTTTCTGAAATTTCCCCATGTGGTTCTAATGTGAGTCCAGGGTTCAGAACCACTGGATTCAATTACTGATTCAATTTGTGGAAACCAGTTTATTGAAGTACATCGTGGCTAGATTGTGGTTCTGAGTTTGTTTGTAAGTATTCATTCGTCAGTCATCCTTAGGGAGACCTACCATAGGCATGATGCCATGTAATCTACTCATATCAGTGGGTGAGGGTGAGGTCACAGAAATCCTATATATGGAAAGGCTGTATGGAGTCTGGGAGAGGAGCGGGGATGGTGAGATAAATAACATAGTGGGTAACTGGGGAACATGCTATGAAGGTTTAAGAAGGCTAGGTCAGTGCTTCTAAAATGGTAATGCACGTACCAATCACCTAATTTTATTAAAATGCAGACTCGATGATCCAATATTGTGGACCCTGAGATTCTGCACTTTTAAAAAGCTCCCAGCTGCTGCTGCTGGTCTGAGGCTCATCCTTTGAGTAACATGTTCTAGGAGTCTGTTATAGTTGCTGTGCTAAAAAGTTTCCACCTTGGTCTTACAGGGGACTTTTTTTCAATAAAAATATACATATTTAAAAATTTTATAGTGCGAGTCAAATGGAAGTTTGAATTTGCTTATGGACGTTTGCATTAAAACATAATTATGTCAAGCGAATCAGTCCGCACACAATACTTGGACTTTGGAGAATTAGCTCAAAATGGAAGCTCTCAAATAGCAACCAGTTCACCCCTTTGGAGGTAGCATGGTGAGTGGAAAGGGCGTGGGTTTGGACTTATAAGGAGTGAGCTCAAATCTTTGCTGACACTTTCTGAGTATGTAACTCTGAGTAAGTTGAATAAACCTTGTGAGCTTCAGTTTTCCGTATGTGAAATGGGGATCATATCCTTTCCATATGTAAAATGGGAATGTTGAGTAAAGTAAGCACCACCATATCTTCCTGAAGCAGCCGGCCCAGTGCCCAGGATGGAGCAGGCTCTTGTTGAATTGAAGTTATCCTTATGATGGTGCACCATCCACTGTGACAGGCAGTGCCAGTGCAGAGATGAGTTAGACTCAGACCCTGCTTGACATGTGGAGGGGAAGACAGACAAGAAAACCAGAAATGACAGCAGGCCTGATGGGTCTGCTGAGCCCACCTCCAGTACAGAGACGCCTGATGCTGAGACAAGGGGACACCCTGCTTTCTTGTGTGTATTCTCATTGTCAGACAGGAGATCTTGTTTTCCAGCCCAAATGAGTAGAAAACTCAGCAGTCCTTTCTGCAAAAAGACTTGATTCTGACTCACTTTTTTCCTCCCAAGGGGTTAAACTGAAAGACAGGTGGGTCTATTTTGGCTTCACAGGGAGACAGCATTTAAAATAGGAAAGAGTTCAAAATACCTTTGGAGCAATTGGTCTTTCTTTAGGGAGTAAGGAGAAACTGTAGATCAACTTAATCATTCTTCCTGGGGAAAAAAGAAAGGTAAAAGATAAGGAAGCAATTTCAGAGCTCCAGAAGGGAATAGGAGCAGAGTTCTAGCTCTTCTGAAATTCATTTCAAGAGAACAGTTTGGTCACTGTATTTCATCGACTCCAATACAGGCTTGATGCCTGCCCAGAGCTACAAAAATTGAACCCCAACTCTGTTGCCACAGTTTATAGGATCAGAGACAAATGCCCTTGGATATCTTTTCTGGCATTGAAAGGAGTTAACAAATTCTTGTCAGATAATATGAGAGTAGTTGCTAAGGAAATTGTCATTTTAAATCAATCAAGGGAGATATTGGAACTTCGGGGTGCTGAGAAACTGGAGAAATCAACACAGGATATTTGTCAATGGAGCCATCATATTTTGTTTTAGAATGTTTGGTGCACAAGTAACGGCTGGGATGGAAATGGGACAATTACCTCTGCAGTGTCAGTTGTCCTAAATCAAGTTCCATGGGGTGGGTGTTGAAATGCAGACTTTACAAGTAGGGTCTGACTCTCCCAGAATGAACCAGAGCTGCTTCCCCGTAACAGTGTGACACCCATGGGAATGATTTGCACATCTTCTGGAGGAAGGGAGAGAGCTGTGTCTGCCCCTTTCCTTCATCATTTTCTTTCCTCCTCAATTCATTCTCTCCAGGTCTTCCAGACATAGTTTTCTAGACCCCAAATCTGGTTACACGACATCTTGTCTCAAACACCCACAGGCTCCCCTTCCTATTGGCTATAGGATGCATTCCAAACCTTGGACGCCCTCCCACTATGCTCCCTGATCAAGTGCTCCAGCTGCTCAGAACATCTTCCATTCCCGGAAGAGCACCCACACTCCTGTGCCTGACATCTGTCGCCTTCTCCCCACATTTTGCCTCTAAGTGCTGACGTATATTCCAGCACCCAGCTCAGGGGTCAACTCCTCCATGAAGCCTCCCTCATCTCGTTCAGGATCCAGGAGTCTCGCTTTTGACCTCAAATAGCTCTTGTGCATACCTCTTTAATAGCCCTATTTTTTAATTAATTTTTTATTGAAGTATAGTTGATTTACAATGTTGTGTTAGTTTCAGGTATACAGCAAAGTGATTCAGTTATACATATATATATATATATTCAGATTTTTTTCTCATATAGGTTATCACAGAATATTGAGTAGAGTTTCCTGTGCTATACAGTAGGTCCTTGTTGGTTATCCATTTTATATATAGCAGTGTGTATATGTTACTCCCAAATTACTAATTTATCCCTCACCCCCTTTCCCCTTTGGTAACCATAAGTTTGTTTTCTATGTCTGTGAGTTTCTGTTTTGAAAATAAGGTCATTTGTATCTTTTTTTTGATTCCATATACAAGTGATATCATATGATATTTGTCTTTCCCTGTCTGACTTGCTTCACTTTGTATGATAATCTCTAGGTCCATCCATGTTGCTGCAAATGGCATTATTTTGTTCTTTTTTGTGGCTGAGTAATATTCCATGGTATATATGTACCACATCTTCTTTATTCATTCCTCAGTTGATGGACATTTAGGTTGCTTCCATGCCTTGACTATTGTAAATACTGCTGCTATGAACATTGGCATGTTTAATAGCCCTTGCTACATTGTTTTAAGATTATTTTTTTTTGTGTCTCCCACTCTAGACCTTGAGCTGTGTCCCTGGCATTTGGATAGGAGGCTGGCCTTGTTCTGCTTTTCCTGACTTAATTTATAAATGTTTTGTATAATTTGACTGCTTGTGGTAAACCTGGCATCAGAGAGATGTTTTAATAACACATGCAAGTATATGTGATTAATATCCTCTGATTTTGTAATTTTGTGGGTAAATTGTCAATTGGGAAATTGGTGCTCTCTTATTCTAAGGCTCAGGAAAGACTCAGGAGTCATCAGCTTGTATTGTACGACTATTCAGGGCTAGACTTGAGCTTTGGAGAGTTAGAAACAACTATGAGAAAAATTCAGGTCTTCTCAAAGAATTTAATTTTGTCTGGGAGATAATATGAGCTAAGTGCTGAATTGTGGGTACAGAGAAATAGCACGTGCACATAACAGGTGTTTGGTAAAGACTAGTTCACTGGTGTCCGTGTGAAACAAAAAGAAGACAGCTGATAGGAGAGGGTTATTTATTTCCACTTCTGAAATGACTGCAACCCTTTTGATGGTTAGAGTCTGCTGTTTCATGCAAAGAGAAGGTGAGATTCCGCTGATTTTCAGGCTCATAGAAAAACTTCAGAAAAATTTCAGAGAATTACTTTAGCATCTCTCAGAGTCATCCGTCATGTACCGGTCTCTCTCACTTCTTTGAAGGAGACTACTTGTGAAATTTTTATAGGACCCCATCTCTGAAGAGCTCAAAGTACTGAACTATACATACCAAGGCCATGATTTTATTTATATATTTAAAATGTGTATTTCTCTTGAAAACAAGTAAAGGACCAATATTTTGTACAATTAAAGTTTAGGACCAGGGGCAAATTTCTGTATAGGGCTTCACTAATATCCGGGGGTCATGCCATGAGGTCAGGATCTGACTGGTGCCCAGTGAGAGGCTGAGACGGTAGGTCTTAGGCTGCCATGTGGCAGGGGCTGGAAGGAGCGAGGCATTCAGAGACCCAAGAAGTGAGCCACATGGGTAACTTGGGAACATGGGGCACTATAGACAAGTGCATTCACTTATGTCTGTGTTCCACATTTATTAAGCTTTTTTTTTTTTTTATGTTCGGGCCTATACACTAGGCGGTAGGGATACAGAAAAAAAGAAAGAAAACTGCTCTACTCCTCAAGGTATTTGCAGCCCCGTGGGGGAGACAGACATAGAAATAAAAGTTTGGGAGACTTTGGACAACCATAGGCTACCTTGAAAACCCGGTGTTGGAAACTATTGCCTCAAGGTTATTTGCTGTATAAGGTGCTGGGAAAATGACCCCAAACAGGGGCTTCAGAACTGCTCCTCTGAACAACTTAAGGGGGAGGCCTGGGGAAGCCAATCAGCAGCCTTGTTCCCAGGAGCAGATGCCGGGCTCCTCAGGCTTGTGGCCTCCATGTAGAGACCTCAGGTTCCTGTCTGTCCCCTCGGCTCTGCCACTCCTGAGGAGCATTGGGAAGCTGGGGGCCAGGGGGTAGGCCCCAGGACATTTATTAGGTCCTGGCTTCATAGGCGGAGCTTTCCTCTAGCTACAAAGAGGCTGAACTGTTCTTGCTTCCTAGGACAGAACCTCTTTTGTTACTTCTCCCTCAGGATATTCAAGCATAGTTTCTCACTCCTTTCTGCATGGCTGGGCATGGTGCTAAGATGGGTCTGGAGATGTTCCTAGGCTGGGAAGACTCCAGTGGGTGACTTGATCAGCTCTACCCTAGGCCTTTAGGAGAAATCCTCTCTCTCCTCTTCTTTTCCTAGGAAAGTATTTCCTTGAGTTTATCCTCAGTGTGATAAAATCTAGAAGGCCGAAGTGAGGATGAGGGAAAGGGCCCTAGCCGCTGTCAGGCCTGCTTGTATCTTCTGGCTGTCATGCTGCAACTCTACACCACTCAGCCTAATTTACCAGGAGACTACGTTGAATTTCGGGCCAAAAGCCACAGGAGAAGGCACTTGAGGATTCAGGAATACTGAGTTCTGAGCCGTTATACCTGACAAGTTTGGACCAAAGTGTGAGAAACAGGATAGAAAAACATATCCTCCACTGACTGTGATTTGAGCAATTTAGGGATGGCTGCCATAGCTGCTACTCTAGAAAAACCTTAGCTCAGTAAAACATGGTCAAAAAGGACTAATTTGGGGATAAATAGCTCACAATCGCCTCTTGAGTCATCCTGTAACAGCTCTGAATAAGAGGTTTCAGGGCTACCACGAGCCTCATGCTCTCAGACCCAGGTATGTGTCTTTTCTGCTCGCAGCACACAACTCTCTCCCACGGCTGAGACTCCCACGGGTCATTTCCTCCTTCTGGACACCTCAGAGCTCCTTTTCTCTGTTTTGCGGGCTTGCCTCTCAATAGCTGTCCTGTGATTTAAACCCCACACCTCTACAGCCTTCCTAACCGGTTTAGTGCCCTCTTGAATCAGTAATGCGGTGGCACCTTCTTATGCGTGAATATCCTGTCCTTGTATCGGTTGCATTTATCTGGCTCTGTGGATCTGAAGCCTGGCTTCACATTAGAACCACCTGGTGTCTGTAGTCACGTGCTGATGGCTGAGTCCCATCCCAGATGAATTGAATCAGCATCTCAAGGTGGGGTCCAGTGATTGTGAGGCACAGTGAGGGCCAAGAACTGCTGGTCTCAACCCTCCCTCCTACCGCATTTGATTATTAACTTGTGGAGGCGCAGGTGTTGGTGGTGGTATGATGGCGTCTTCTCCTTCTTTGACTCTTCCCGTCAATGCCGGTGAGTGCTCGGTACCCATGACTGACTCTGTGACTTCAGTGAAGGCTCCTTGGGCCTGGCAAGCCCTGCTGAGGCCTTCTCGACTGTCTGAGGGACAGTGTGGAGAGGGCTGGGTGCATTTCCCATCTCTGCCGGAACGAGACAGCACTCCCAGGACCTTGCCCAGTTATCTTTGGAAGCAGAGTGCTGTTGCAGGCCAGATGAGAGAGAAAAAAAGGATAAACTTGTGAAAGAGGGACCTAGATGCTGCCAGACCCAGCTGTAGAGGTTTGAGTCTGATGGTAAGAGATTTAGGCTGTGTGTGGAGGAGAAAGAAGCCCATGCAGCAAGTCTCTATTGACTGAGAAACAACGAATATTTTCCACTGAGGTAGGAAGCAAGTTCATTAAAGCTCAGTCGGATTAGCTAGGCTGTCCACTGCTCAGAGAACTCAGCCACACCTTGGAAATCTAGCCAAGGATGCTGGGCCAGCCTTCTACTGTGATTTCAGAGCAGCCATTTAAATGTACTTTTACTGTGATCCTACTGTGAATGAGGTTTGTGCTTTCAGGAAAGAAGCATCATCTTAATCATGTGTGGGGTCCTGGAAAAGACACTGAACTTGGAAGACGTGGATTTGAGCTTGACCTTGTTTGAGGCCGAGTGAGTTGCCTCTCAGAGGCTCAGTTTCCCCATCTGTAAGTTGGGTTGTGCTACATGCTCTACTAAGGAGTGATGTGGGATAAATAAATGCCTTCTCCAGAAGGTGGCAGTACACACTAGAAGTCACAGCCACCAACTGTTTTCATCTAACTAGGGTCCCTCGTGGAAAGTCTGCAAGAAGCCAGGACATTCCTCCAACTGGAGTTCCTCACTTCTTGCCTAGATGGTGGTGGTTCAGCCCGGGCTCTAGTGGCATAAACTATAAAGCACAGCTGTCTGCAAACTCTTCCCCTAATAGGCTCTTGTTCCTTTAGCTGTCCCTGTCCTCACTCCAATCTCCCTTTGCCCCCCTTCTCCCCCACCCCATGGCTTGGATCTCTGTGTACGAGTCTAGAGAATAAAGCTGGAGATTTTTTACACTTTTTTAATGCAACCTAATTCTCACTTGAGGAGAGAGGCATGTAAAAGATGCTTTCTTCTTTGCTTGAATGTTTTAGAGTTTAACCAGTTGGTGGTGGTGGACTGAATAACAAAAAAACAGAGCAAGGCGCATCCCCTTCTCAGCCGGTCACCCACAGCGGGGAGGCTGTATTTGCTTGACACAAGATCAGAGGTAGTTGGGGCTTTGGGGCTGAATTTAAAATTCTAAATGTGAACAAGTGACTGGAGCAAGGTTCCCTGGAATAATTGCTGGCTGGGGTTATTGCCGGCTCCAGGGAAACAAACATCTTAATGTCATGAATCAAGTCAAAGTTCCCTCTGGGATAATCCTTATGCTTTTCAATCAGAACCCAGTGGCTGTCAGTTCTTTGAATACTTGAATCATGTGTGGAGCCTTTAAAAATACAGAGACCCAGGCCTCACCCTAGGCCAATTCAATCAGAATCTCTGAGGGTGGGAAACACTTTGCTGTTTTTCCATAGCTTTCCAGCTGATTCCAATCTGTAGGCAGTTTACCAGCCCGTGGTTTAACCTGTGGTTGGGAGAGCTAATCTTTCTAGACTTTTGTCAATATCCTCCCCTTACCAAGAAAGGGGGTGTAGCTGGGGCTGTAAGTCTTGAGGCTGTAAGCCCATGTGTAATAGCTTCTGCTGGATCTGTGAATAAAAAGTGGATAGTTCACAGCAGAAGGATTAGAGACAGGATTAGAAAGAGCTATTGCTCTTCTGTATTAACTCACTTGATTTTCTCTCCTTACATTTTGTAAGAGTATAGAAGGCAAAAGAACCACGTTTATCTGCTAGACCTTGTTCTGGGAAATTACCTCCTTTAATTTTCACAAACGGCTGTTTTTTTCTCCCATTTACAGATGAGAAAGCTGAGGTTCGGAGGAGTTAAGTACCTTGCTCAAGGGCTAGATACAGACCTAGGTCTGTCTAGGTCTGTCTGACTTGAAAAGCCTCGTCTCAGAACACATGAATCATATTTTGGCAAAGTTCAGCATCAAAAACATCTAAAAGCCTCTGGGAAAACTTTAAGAGGAGTTGACAAGCAGGCCTCTGTATCAGCAGCTGGAAAGTGTTATAATCAGCTTCATAATTAGGGTGTGGCCCTCCCAGGCCCATCCCATCATCCCAGAATTGTGAGTCAGCAACAGGAAAGCAAGCTCAGGGGCTGCATGTGCCTTGGCTTCGATGAAGGCCCTTGTCTGATGAACCTGAGGCATTGTCAGAAGAGAAAACTAAGAGCAGGGGACAGAAATAAGGGGTGAAGAGTAGAAGGGACCTCTCCATTGATCACTACAAACTTTGATCACCTTGGGATTTAAAGAAACAGCCCTGCCTCAAATCTAGCACTCCTTGGTTTTTTTTTTACTAATATTCATGAAATGAAAGCACCGCAACTCTCGGAGGACCTCAGTAGATGTGAATCTTTGGAAGGCCTGAGTTCTGGAATGGGAGCTGGTCTCAGGTGAGTGCACTCTGCATGCTTTGGTGTCCATGGCTTGGATGTGGGTGGAGGTGAGAAGATCACTAGGAAAATAGTCATAACTTGGTTACACGAGAGTGGCCTGTCAGATCTGAGTACAAAACTGACCCTGCTTGGGATCCATGATGTCTTTGAAAATGTGCATCCAGACTGTCTGTGGCCTCCTAAGAAGATACCCCGTGTAGTTATAGCCTGGAAGCAAAAACATGTGAGCCTGCATGTAAATACCCCTGTCTTATTCCATAGAACCTCACATGGCTTTCCACGTGTGTTCTGAACTACTAGTGTTCTAGACCCAAATTATTATTCCAGACACCTGAAACAATGAGTGACCTGAAGCAGGAAACCCTGAAGTTCTGGGGTGTTTTGGTCTTTAGCTCCTATATCTTTTCTAATGGCAAATTATTTTTGGAAAGCACTCTCTATACTTGATCTGTATGTAATCATCTGGAAAATATGGGAACAGGTACTGCCAGAATATATATGTGTCTATATGTTACAACTTCAGCACTTTGATGTATTTTACTAGGCAAGACATAAGAGAGAGGGCTGGTGGTTACATCACTACACCACAGAGCCAGGTTGGCTTTTTTCTGAGCAGCTGGTTTTGAGTTGTGATTTATTGAGGTGCCAATAAGGAATCTCAGTGACATATTAGACATTTTTAAAGATGAAAATATGCCAGGGAGAGATGAAATTTACTTAATAAAAGAAGTACTTTTGTTTCCGAATCAAAGAATTAGAGCAGAGGGCTTCCCTGGTGGCGCAGTGGTTGAGAGTTCGCCTGCCGATGCAGGGGACGCGGGTTCGTGCCCCGGTCCGGGAGGATCCCA
>NW_006777552.1:1175999-1236701 GCF_000442215.2 Lipotes vexillifer
AAAAAAAAAAAAAAAAAAAGAATTAGAGTAGAGCACACAAGAAACAAGAATGTGAGAGCAAAGATGGCTGCTGGCCTTCTCCTTGCCGCTTTCAAAGCCAAAAGGGCAGTGAGGATCAGCGCTCCCTCAGGGGGCTGGAAATAGCACCTGCTGGGGGTTGGGAGCCCCAACTTCCAGCACTGATGTGCCCCATCCAAGCTGTTTTGTGGGTGTGGGTGGGTGATTCCATCTCTCCTTGCCTGTTTGCTCTTTGGTTAATAAAGTAATAGTGGTCACCCTACCTCATAGCAGTGTTGTAAGAAGTCAGTGAGAGCTGTAGGTGGTTGGAAAAGGTTGAAGTCCTCTACAGACCTCAGGTTGTTAAACTCAACTGCCTCCTCCCTATTTGCTATGCATTAGTTAATTTGTTTCAGAGTGTTATGACTGACAAATATCACCCGCAGCACGTGGGAGGTCTGGTTGCAACACTACGTTGAGAAAGTCAAATTGAGTTGGTTTGGTCTGGATAACTAGACAGGAGTCCTGTCCTTTCCTCATGGCCCCTTTTGTTGAAGAGAGAATGATCCTTCCAGAAAGAGGCAGAGCACTTCCTCCCAGGCTATGTATTTTTATTTTTAATTAAAAATTTTTTTATTAAAAAAAACCGTATTGGAGTATAGTTGATTTACAATGTTGTGTTAGTTTCAGGTGTACGGCAAAGTGATTCAGTTATACATATACATACATTCATTCTTTTTCAGATTCTTTTCTCATACAGGTTATCACAGAATATTGAGTAGAGTTCCCTGTGCTATACAGTAGGTCCTTGTTGGTTATCTGTCTTACATATAGTAGTGTGTGTGTTAATCCCAAATTCCTGATTTATCCATCCCCTCCCCCATCCCAGGCTATGTAAATGCTACTACAACAACAAATTGATTGAGTCCATCTTCAGGAGAATAAACCCCTTAGGAGATAGGTTTTCTTGGTAAAAATCAGTCTATAATATATTTACTGTTGGTAAGGTACTTACTGGACATGAGCGAGTAGAAGTTTAGGATTCTTATTCAAAAAGATGCTCACACTTTGCTGTAGAGAAGGATATGGTATAGATATATAAAGACATTGTGTTAGGGTGGCTGCTGATATGGGGCATACTCCTACTCCTTAGTTAAGGACTAGGGCCGGCACATAGGCAGGCTCCAGGATATGCCAGGATATACGTACTAAAGAGAGCCATCTGCTGGTAACCTTAGGCAGCAGTTTTCATACTTTTTGGTCTCAGTCCCATATACACTATGAAATATTATTGAGCTTTTATTGTATCTATCAATCTTCACCATATTAGAAAGTCAAACAGACATTTAAAATATTTATTTCTGGGCCAGAACTGCCATCTTCCAGTAATTCGCCAAAATGACCAACACAAAGGGAAAGAGGAGGGGCACCTGCTACATGTTCTCTAGGCCTTTTAGGAAACACAGAGCTGTTCCTTTGGCCACATACATGCGAATCTACAAGAAAGGTGATATTGTAGATATCAAGGGAATGGGCACTGTTCATAAAGGAATGCCCCACAAGTGTTACCATGGCAAAACTGGGAGTGTCTACAATGTTACCCAGCATGCTGTTGGCATCCTTGTAAACAAACAAGTTAAGGGCAAGATTCTTGCCAAGAGAATTAATGTGCATATCGAGCATATTGAGCACTCTGAGAGTCAGGATAGCTTCCTGAAACAGGTGAAGGAAAATGATCAGGAAAAGAAGGAAGCCAAAGAGAAAGGTGCTTGGGTTCAACTGAAGCACCAGCCTGCTCCACCCAGAGAAGCACACTTCGTGAGAACCAGTGGAAAGGAGCCTGAACTGTTGGAGCCCATTCCCTATGAATTCATGGCATGATGGGTGTAAAGAAAATAAAAGACCTGGACCGTAAAAAATAAATAAATAAATAAAATAAAATATTTATTTCTTTGCCTAAGAATAACAATGATAAACCCAATACATATTAACATAAATAACATGTTTTCATGAAAAATAACTACATTATCCAAACCAAAAAATTTAGCGAGAAGCGTGGCATTGTTTTGCATTTTTACAACTCTCTCTAGTGTCTGGCTTAAAAGAGGACAGCTGGATTTTCATGTTTGCTTCTGCATTCAGTCTGTTGTAATCTGTTGTGTTGGTCGAAGCGTGTGAAGAAAATCTGAACTCAACTAGATATTTAGTTGGAAAAGGGACAAATATTTCATTAGTCTTTTCAGATAATTGTGAATATTCTTCTTTGATACTAAACCACAATTCAACAAGAGGTAATTTCTTTTTTATAAAATTAAGAAAATTTTTACTTCATGAAGTGTTTTACTTCACCAGTCAGATACAGATGCAGACATGAATATACTGACCTTTTATTTATCTGTTATTTTAGCACACTTTTGCTATTTTATGAAGCAAAGCATTGCAAGTTGACTTAAAAATTAAAAAAAAAATTTTAAACTATATTTAAAGGTTACTTTCCATTTATAGTTATTACAAAATATTGGCTATATTCCTTGTGTTGTACAATACATCCTTGAGTCTGTCTTACACCCAATAGTTTGTACCTCCCACTCCCACTGCTATATTGCCCTCGCCCTCACTGGTAACTACTAGCTTGTTCTCTATATCTATGAGTCTGCTTCTTTTTTGTTATATTCACTAGTTTGTTGTATTTTTTATATTCCACATATAAGTGATATCCTACAGTATTTGTCTTTCTCTGTCTATTTATTTTTATTTTATTTTATTTTATTTTTTTGCGGTACGCGGGCCTCTCACTCCTGTGGCCTCTACCGTTGCGGAGCACAGGCTCCGGAAGCACAGGCTCAGCGGCCATGGCTCACGGGCCCAGCCGCTCCGCGGCACGTGGGATCCTCCCGGACCGGGGCACAAACCGGTGTCCTCTGCATCGGCAGGCGGACTCCCAACCACTGCGCCACCAGGGAAGCCCCCTCTGTCTGACTATTTAACTTAACATAATGCCCTTCAAATCCATCCATGTTGCTGCAAATGGCAAAATTTCATTCTTTTTTATGGCTGAGTAGTATTCCAGTGTATATATCACATCTTCTTTATCCATTCATCTGTAGATGGACACTTAGGTTGTTTCCATATCTTGGCAACTGTAAATAATGCTGCTATGAACATTAGGGGGCATGTATCTTTTTTTTTTTTTAACATCTTTATTGTAGTATAATTGCTTCACGATGGTGTGTTAGTTTCTGCTGTATAACAAGGTGAATCAGCTATACATATACATATATCCCCATTTCCATGTATCTTTTTGAATTAGTGTTTTTGGGTTTTTTTGATGTATACCCAGGAGTGGAATTGCTGGGTCATATGGTAGTTCTAATTTTAGTTTATTGCGAAACCTCCATACTGTTTTCCACAGTGGCTGCACCAATTTACATTCCCACAAACAGTATATGAGAGTTCCCTTTTCTCCACATCCTTGCCGACATTTGTTATTTGTGTTCTTTTTGTTGATAGTCATTCTGACCGTTGTGAGGTGATATCTCATTGTGGGTTTGATTTGCATTTCCCTGATGATTAGCAACGTTGAGTATCTTTTCATGTGCCTGTTGGCCATCTGCATTTCCTCTTTGGAAAAATGTCTATTCAATTCTTCTGCCCATTTTTAAATCAGGTTGCTTGTTTTTTTGACATTGAGTTGTATGAGCTATTTATATATGTTGACTATTAATCCCTTATCAGTCATATCATTTGCAAAATATTTTCTCCTATTCAGTAGGTTGTCTTTTCATTTTGTTGATGGCTTCCTTTGCTGTGCAAAAGCTTTTAAGTTTAATTAGGTCCCATTTGTTTATTTTTGCTTGTGTTTCCTTTACCTTAGGAGACAGATCCAAAAAAATATTGCTATGACTTATGTAAAAGAGTGTTCTGCCTATGTTTTCCTCCAGGAGTTTTATACTATCCAGTCTTACATTTAGGTCTTTAATCCATTTTGAGTTTATTTTTGTATATGGTGTTAGAGAATGTTCTAATTTCATTCTTTTACATGTATCTGTCCAGTTTTTCCAGCACCACTTCTTGAAGAGACTGTCTTTTCTCCATTGTATTTTTTTGACCATAAGTTCATGGGTTTATTTCTGGGCTTTCTATCCTGTTCCATTGATCTGTGTGTCTGTTTTTGTGCCAGTACCATACTTTTTTGATGACTGTAGCTTTGTAGTATAGTCTGAAGTCATGGAGCCTGATTCCTCCAGCTATGTTCTTCTTTCTCAAGATTGTTTTGAGTATTCAGGGTCTTTGTGTTTCTGTACAATTTTTTAAATTATTTGTCCTAGTTCTGTGAAAAATGCCATTGGTATTTTGATGGGGATTGCATTGTATCAGTAGATTGCCTTGGGCAGTATATTACTTTTAACAACATTGATTCTTCCAATCCAAAGCACAGTACAAACATCTGTTTGTGTTGTCTTCAGTTTCTTTCATCAGTGTCTTATAGTTTTCGGTGTATAGTCAACAAGACAGTTTCTTAAAGGTCACTTGCAGTGTAGAATATGAGAACATGTCAATGAATTTTTGTCCTCTGTAACTTAAAATCCATTGGTCCGTCTTGCACTTTGGATGGCTCTTTTATCCATATAGGATTTTGTAGCATTGTGCATTGATCATTTGGAAAACATTAGGTCACTAAATAATGCAGCTCTTCCAAATGTTAACACATTTTGTTGCACAGTATTTAAAAAAAATCACAATTATTTATTGTGATTACTACCCGTCTCCTCAGAAAAGGCTTTATATATCTGAAATTTGTCAGGGTCATACTGGTGGGTACAAATTTTCCAAAATTCCAATTTTTGCTTGAGAGCTCAAATTTTTATTGTTAATAACAAATATTGTCAATTTTCCTTGAAGTGACAGGCTCACTTGATTTGTTGTTGAGAAATGTCCACCAACCAGTGTCCCTGTCATTCTTTAAAGATGGTGTTCCATGAAGAAAGAAGCTAGTTCAGCTTGAAACTCAATCACACAAGTACTTTTCCTTGAGACAACCTCATGATAGCAGAAGTGCTTTATATGCACTTCTTATTTTGACACAAAGCTTATTAAAAAGGTGGACTCAGGGTTGGCAGTTAATAAAATTGCTATTTTTAACTGATTCATCAAGGAGATTTTTAAGTGGAACTGACATTTAAAAAAAACTGTGAGTGCGTGCTGGTGAAGAATAATATGACCACTGGTACATTTTCGTGCCCCTGCCTTGGTTTGTGTTAAAATGCCAGCAGTTTTACTCCCACCATTGCTTTTGCAAATGTCAAAAACAGTGAAGAAGGCAAATGATGTCTTAGTATTATTACGAAAACAGTTTTAGACTCACGGACCATCTGACAGGTTCTCAGGGACCCAGACCCAGAGAACTCCCAGTTTAGAGTGCCCTCCCTCAGGTGGTATTCAGAAGTCTTGTAGTCATGGTTCTTGCTTGGGCCTCTTAATGACAAACAAAAGGGAAGGACCCAGTTATCAAAACATCTAGAGAAATCAGCATCCTTCAGTGCTTTAAGGACAACAGGCTTCAAGATGCCATGTGGTCCCAAAGAGATGATAGGAAAGATCTCCCAGATCTTTCCTATCTCCCAGAACCTATGTCTAAGAGACTCTAGTCCCTGGCTTGGTCTGAAAATTAAACTGACAAAGGCAGTAACAGGAGAAAAGCATACAACTTTAATTTTTATGTGTACATGGGATCCTTCACAAGAGAATGAAGACCCAAAGAAGTGACCAGGCAGTTTTTATACCTTTCAGACAAAGAAACAATAAATTTGTGAAGAATGGCAAGACAGTTGGGTTTGGGCAAGAGGTAGTAAATGGTGAAGAAGTAACAAGGAAGGTAAGAGTGAGTTTAACAAGGTTTGTTTGTACAGATTTCTCGGCCCCTGACTCTCTGTCTCTTGTCTCTGGTGATAAGAATGTCTTCCTTCCTCTTGGTTCAGGGGGGTACCTTCAACATGAGAGTTCTATGACCTGTTTAAGGCAGGAAGGGAAAGGTCGGAGTGAACTTCCTGCTTCTGTTTTCTCAAACTCATTCATCTTGAGATACTCGATATGGTAAGGTGCCATATTTTGGGGTAGTATGTCCTGAACCCCATCAGTTCCTACTGGACAAAAATTTGCCAGTTAAACTCTGCTCCTACAGAGTAGAAAAATACCCTAGACGATGGAAAGGCCAATACAAAACTGCACTGAAAGTATACCCGTTAATCCCTTTTGCCTGTTTTGAAATTTTGGATAAATTTTCTGATAACTCCAAGCTATGAATAGGGAAATCGTGTCTCAAAGAGGCTAAATAACTTATGCAAAGTTATACAGCTAGAAATGGCAGAGCAAGAATTCAAATATACGTAGTCCATGTTCTGTTCACTAAACCCGTTAACCTCCACTCAGATACAATTCATTCTTGAAGGAGATGGCTAGAGTGCTCTATCCAAGGAATTCCTGGTCTCCTCTGAGGTGGGAGGGAGCAGGGAAGAGTTAAAAAAGGAACAAAACTTAAGAATTCCCAGGACACACAGTGTTGCCAATCTGTCCACCATTGGCAAAAATATAAAAAATATACTTCCTCTCTTCTCTGCTTTTAAAAATTTACCACGAGATGAAATACATTTAAGGTCACTGTGTGGGTCCAGGTATGTGCAAAATCATTTAAAGGCTCTGATGTTACTACGGTTTGGAAGTAAATAAATTTGTTACTAATTTAATAACTATAAATTCTTCTTACACTCTGTTAATACAATTACTTTCGAATGGGAATGACAATTTTTTAATTTTATGTAGAAATGAAAGATTTTCTAATTTTCATAAGTACCCCTTTCGTGGGTTGTTATTAGCAAGAATAAAATGTAACTCCATAAGCTAAGTTTGAAATGGAGGCAGCTGGTTGCTTCGTATTCCCTTTTAACTTTGTCAGAATTTGTCAAAACATGATGTAAGGCAGAAATGCATGGTGTAGGTGAACCAGAGTAGGATTATTTATAAACAGAAACTTGAACCAAATGCAGCAGTAAACTAAAAAATAGAACAAATTACATTAATCGGTTTTTAAAAATAGGGAAAAATAGTTTTTTTGGTTAAAAAAACCTAACAAGCCAGTTTAAACCAGATTTGAATAGTATTGGGGTACAAAACTTGTCATTAGTAATTGGCATCTGAAAATATCTTAGGGAGGGTATTGTCTTAATTTAGGAAAACCTTTGTAGCCACTTAAGGAAGGAAGGTATGCCTGGAAGTATGGACTGGAAGAAGTAGGATCTTCACAGGACTCGGAGCCTGTGGAAGAGGTGGACCAAGAGATCTTCCCAGTGGAGGAGTGGGCAAATCTTTTTAAGAACAGGGATTTTTAGTATTCACTTCATTTTATTTTTTTAACATCTTTGTTGCAGTAAAATTGCTTTACAATGGTGTGTTAGTTTCTGCTGTATAACGAAGTGAGTCAGCTATATGTATACATATATCCCCATATCCCTTCCCTCTTGCCTCTCCCTCCCACCCTCCCTATCTCACCCCTCTAGGTGGTCACAAACACCAAGATGATCTCCCTGTGCTATGCGGCTGCTTCCCACTAGCTATCGATTTCACATTTGGTAGTGTATATATGTCCATGCCACTCTCACTTCGTCCCAGCTTACCCTTGCCCCCTCCCCGTGTTCTCCAGCCCGTTCTCTACTTCTGCGTCTTTATTCCTGTCCTGCCTCTTTACTACTCACTTTAAAATTATGTGTTTGCTTTGCCACATTGCAAACTCTTCTGAACTCCTGCAACCTTAGTGTGCATGTTCTAAAGATGGGTGAGTGGCGTTTTGGTTTTATTTTGGTATGGTGGTGGCAGTGTCAAAGTTGCTGGGCGATTCAAGAGAAAATGATTAATTTCCAAGAAAACAGCCATGAGAGGGAGCCCCATAAGAGGTGGCGAGTGTCTAGGGAACAGAACTTGAGGGCTGGTGGTGACCTTGGGAATGCAGCTCCTGGAGGGTGGGGTGTGTGGAAGAGGGGACCTGAATTAATGTGTTTTAAATACCAAAGGACAGGATGAGGTCTCTGGCATGTGAATTATACTGTGCATAAAACAAAGGCAGAATATTAAAATATCCTCTGGACCAAACTCCTATGTCCCTGATTTCCCTCACCTGCAGCCCATAAGGGATTGGGTTAAAGAAGCTTTGATTAAGAAGCCTCAGCCCTGACCTGAGTGGACTGTAATCAAGGGTTGTTCCTTGTATTTGATGCTCTAAAGGATGGTCCTCTGGGCTAATGATTACAATCTGGTGTGGCTCCGTGCTTCTCTGTCAGTTAGTACCACGAAACATGTGAGGACCGTTCTAGGCACAAAAGAAGATACCTCCTGCCCCGAGAGCTTGCAAGCTGAGGGAGGGCATGGCCATAACCGGTGGCCAGGGGCTGGTATCCACTCAGCAGCCTACCAGGCTTCCACCCACAACTGTTGAAGGAACCCAGGAGAAAACCCAGTGTCACAGTGGAGGTTCCACTGGATCAAGGTCTAGCCCTCCTTCAACGAGCCTCTAATCTGGTTGCAAAGTCAGCTTTCCGTCACTCAGATAAAATTCTTTCTAATTCTCAACATAAACTGCTCTTTTCTCCCTCTGAGAGCTGCGGTTGTAAACCTGTGATTAACTTGCAGAAGCAGGTTCCCTGCCATTTGTAAGATCACTTTCTCAGCGGAGCTGGTGTTTCTTACGTGGATGTGCTGTGACCAGAAGTGATGTGTTTTGCAAGGAACTTCTCAATAAAGTCAGACATGAATGATTTCCTGCAGTCGCCACCATCCCAGCTTTTCTGAACGTCTTCACCTTTGAGAGATTCCAAGGCCTTCTTAGTTGTGGCCCTGGTGCCCAGAGAGAAGGAAGGAGAGCTGCACACACCACCAGGGCTCTGGCTGCAGCTCCGTAATTCCCTGGACACAGGAGCTGCTTGGTGCCCACAGTTGCTTGAGCTAGAGGATCACCCTCATATTCCTGAACAGAAGCAGAGGTTAGTACTTCTGAAACTTGCACCCCAGAGGCTCGTGAACACATCACTGACCGCCGAACTTCCCTTTTCTTAGCTTCTGATTCTTTTCAGCCTTGGGGCCTGGCCCCCTCAGGCAGCAGGAACACCCGCTTCAGCCTGTCCTTCTGCAGCCGGAAACATACATTTTCCTCCTGCCATGTCCCCTCTCCTCGACTCCCTTGGAAACAGGCCCAGCTGAACTTGAACAGTTTAACCAGCTCTGTCCTGTTCTTTCTTTACCCTGCATCAGGCCAGCGCTGTCTGTTAAATCAGGGAGCTCTCCTTCCTTTTCTTTTTTCTTTCCTTCGGGAGTTTGTATGAGTGTGCCAGGGCTACTGTAACACAGCACTACAAACTGAGTGGCTCAAGCAACAGGGATTTATTTTCTCACAGTTCTGGTGGCCAGTGTCTGAGGTCCAGGTGTCAGCAGGGCCAAGCTCCCTCTGAACGCACCAGGGAAAGACTCCTCCAGGCCCCCCTCTTCACTTCTGGTAGTTCCTCAGCCTGTGGCAGCGTAACTCCAATCTACAGTATCTTCACGTGATGTTCTCTCGTGTGTGTCTGTGTCCAAACCTCCCCGTTTTATGAGGACACTTGTCATATTGCATTAGGGGTTCACTCTATTCCAGGAAGATCTTGTCTTCAATTACATCTGCAATGACCCTTTTTCCAAATAAGGTTATGTTTTGGAGACCTGGGCATTAGGACTTCAGCATATGAATTTTGGGGGAACACAAATCAGCCCATAACAGATCTATATAGGATTTTTTTTCCCTAACACACCTCATCCAATTTGGTCCTGTGGGATCCCCAGTAGTTAGAGATATGCAAGAAGTCAGTTAATTCTGGGAGCACGTAAAGCATCTGTTTTTTGTTTGTTTGGTTTTGGTTTTTTGGGTTTTTTTGGCGGTACACGGGCCTCTCACTGGTGTGGCCTCTCCCGTTGCGGAGCACAGGCTCCAGACGCGCAGCCTCGGCCGCCATGGCTCACGGGCCCAGCCGCTCCGCGGCATGTGGGATCTTCCCGGACCAGGGCACAAACCCGTGTCCCCTGCATCGGCAGATGGACTCTCAACCACTGCGCCACCAGGGAAGCCCAGCATCTGTTTTTTGAGCAAATCCAGCTCACTCCCCCTCTGAGCAGGCTGCTTCCTTCCAGAGGCACCATCTGATAGAGCAACATTAAACCCAGGCCTGTGCTGATGCAGGGCTGCCTGATGACTTTTCTTCATTAGGCTGTCCCCTCACCGGGGCTGAAGCCCTAAGGACCAGATCCGAGAGTGTTCCCTCATGACACAGGCCGAACTTGTCACCTTGAAATGTTCCTGTAATGCTTGAGGTTTTCCATACTGCCCCTGGGTATTAGGTTCTTCTTGCTGCTCTAACAAATTACTTTGTAACGAATGGCTTGAAACAACAGAAATTCATTCTCTTACAGCTCTGCAGTTGAGAAACCCAGTCACTCTCACTGGGCTATAAGCCGGGGGATTGGAGGGCTGGGTCCTTCTTCAGGCCCCATGGAAGAATCCATTTCCTTACCTTTCTGGGCTTCTGGAGGCTACCTGGGCTCACAACCCCTTCCTTTCTTTTTTTGGAGTATAGTTGCTTTACAATGTTTTGTTAGTTTCTGCTGTACAGCCAAGAGAATCAGCCATATGTATACGTATATCCCCTCTTTTTTGGATTTCCTTCCCATTTAGGTCACCACAGAGCACTATGTACAGTTCCCTGTGCTGTACAGCAGGTCCTCATTAATTATCTATTTTATACATATTGGCGTATATATTGTCAATCCCAATCTCCCCATTCATCCCTCCCCCAGCCACAACCCCTTCTTTCCATCATTCTGATCTCTTGTTTCTTTTCGTGACAACTCCTACTTCAGCGTCACATCTCCCTCTGCCTCCCTCTCATTCAAACACATGATTATGTTTGGGACACACCAGATAATGCTGGACATTTTCCCTATCTCAATATCCTTAATTTAATCACACCCGCACATTCTCTTTTGTCCTCTGAGGTAATATTCACAGGTTCTGGGGCTCTGGATGCGGACGGCTTTGGGGCTGTTATTCAACCCATTGCGCCATGTTTAATAAACAGGCACAGTGATACCTATTTTTTGAATTTGCCTGGCCTGACTTCTAAGAGCTTCACTTTCTTCTTAAGGAAGTTCCTTTCTTCCTCCAGCTTCATTTCTTTGTCCTCCTTAATTTGCTTTTGCTCCCCACTGCTCTTTTCGAACTACAAAATCCCAGTTCCTTGAGTCTGTGGGCAAACTGATGCCCTAGAGATGGGTTAGGTTGGGCAGAGGTTATTTACAATTTTTTATAACATAACTGTGACTACAGTTTGAAGTCAAGCAAAAGGGAAAAAAAAACTCATTAGTTTTCTGACTAGTGTTCAGTTTCCCCCAAATTTCTCCTTAGAGGTTTGCTAGTACTTACCTGGCCTTCATAGCCTTCAGTTCTGATTGGGGAAGAGCCTATTAGGTGTGGGGATGGTGGAAGAAGCCGACTGAAGACTAGTGAATTGCTCATGTAGTGATGCTGACGTGGAGACTTAGCATTGTGGTGGCACCAGTTTTCACTACTCTGGCCTTTTGTCCAGGCAGACAGCAGCATTGATCTGGGTACAGTTTTGCCTAGTAGGTGGGGTGGAAAGACGAAGGAAAAGGACAGTGGAGTGTGCTGGGGACAGTTCTACCCTGGCTGGGGAGAAAAATTTATTTAGTGAATGTATTTGACTACATGATACTAAGTGCTTTATGTTTGATTCTCACAGAACTTACTTGACAGGGTTGTTATCCTCATTTTAGACAGGAGGAAAGCTGGGTGCAGAGAGGTTAAACGATTGCCCAAGGCCTGAGGCAACCCAACACTGGAGCCTACCTGGGCTCTTTGGTGGGGCTAATGGCGAACTCTGGGAGGGCTCACGCCAAAGAGTACTTCCTGGAACTTCTGCTGCCAGTGTCCTTGTCCCCACGGTGAGCCACAGCCACCCCCTACCTCTGCAGGAGACCCTCCAACACTAGCAGGTAGGCCTGGTTCAGTCTCCCCCGGGGTCACTGCTCCTTCCCCTGGGTCCTGATGCGCTCACTACTTTGTGTGTGCCCTCCAAGAGTGGAGTCTCTGTTTCCCCCAATCCTTTCGAAGTCCTGCAGTCAAATTCCACTAGGCTTCAAAGTCTGATTCTCTAGGAATTCCTCCTCCCGTTGCCGGACCTCCAGTGTAGGAAGCCTTATGTGGGGCTCAGAACCTTCACTCCAGTGGGTGGACTTCTGTGGTATAAGTGTTCTCCAGTCTGTGAGTCACCAACCCAGCAGTTATGGGATTTGATTTTACTGTGATTGCGCCCCTCTACCATCTCGTTGTGGCTTCTCCTTTGTCTTTGGATGTGGGGTATCCTTTTTGGTGGGTTTCAGTGTCCTCCTGTTGATGACTGTCCAGCAGCTAGTTGTGATTCTGGTGTTCTCGCAAGAGGGAGTGAGAGCACGGCCTTCTACTCCTCCATCTTGGTTCAGGGCCGAAAATCTGAGTAATTTTTGATTAACGAGGATTTAAGTTGGGTAGTTGGCTTCCACTCTGTATATATTGATAATACTCTTATTAACTGATTTTTGGGGGGAGGATGGATACATTTATTAGGTAATGGAAAATTCCTACAAATGAATTCCTTTTTTTCTTACTTCCCTTGGGCCCCACCCCCTGCACAGCATTGCTCTAGGCTTGTCTGAACTTGAACACGAGTGTTCTCTGTTCATTTGTTTGCTCTTTAGTTCATTCATTCACCCATCTATCCATCTATCCAATATATAGATTTATTTAACTCATACTATACTAATGGAATAGAATCCATCTTAAGAAATACACAGTTTATTTTGGGCCTTCTAAGAGATGATGTCCATCCTTTTGTGGTTTTATCTATTAGTAATTGTGAAAGCAATTCTAAATTTGTTGTTTGAAAAGAATGCAAATGGCCAGCTGATGGGATACCTCTCAGTCAACACCCAGTGGTCTTTGGACTTGATTGTGGAAAGAGATTTTTCTTTTCCTTTTTTTATTGTTTGATGTATTATGCAAAGAAATGTGAGTCTGTGCCATCAATTAAGCCATCACTTACGTACTTGCCAAAATGCCCTTCCTGGGGACAGCTCAGTCAACTAGTTAGAGTCAGCATCTTTATCCAGGGAGCTGCACGGTGGCCTACACTTTTGTAGTTGGGTGTAGGTCTCCAAGACTTTTCCTTCATCTCTCACCCATGAGTAAATTACAACCAGAAAGTGAATAAGAAAGAATGACTTATGATGGCGGTAAAGCAAGGTTGGATAACAAGAAGCCCCAGCCATTCACAGCCATGGAGTGGTCCATTCTGAATGATTTTCAGTTCTCTGTTACCTTCAGGTCTAGCTTCCATTCTAGTGATCATGCTGCCAGTCATTCTAGCAGTTTCAGTAGGTGACTCCCAGGTACTGCTTCTGATCAGTACATTTCAAAAGAAGAGTAAGATGATCCCAAGGGTACCACCTTAGTCTCTGGGCCCCATCCTGTGTACCTGAAAATAGAATAATTCCTCTTTGTGGTTAGGTCTAGAAAGTGAAGGAGTATTATCTTCCTTTTTGGAATGTCCTCCTTTTTTTGAAAGTAGCCTTTTTTTGCTTTTTAATCCTTTGGTAACTTACTTATGGTAGAATCACTGAGAGAGGGAATATGGGAGGTTATATAATTCATTGCTTTCTCATGTCTTCAAGTTGTGATGCAATTAATCCATGTAGGAATTAAAGCCATCGATTGCAAGTGGTTTATTGAACATCTCAACTCAGAGGGATTCAAATATGAAGTGGTTTATTTTTCTCCTGTCACTTTTTTAAAACACCCTCTCTTGAATCACGTTTTCTTTTGTATCCTTAGTAACAACTTGGGCAGATTTGATGTCCTCAGTCATTTTCAGATATTGAAAAGTCCAGTCTTATCTGGTCTATGTTGGAACTTTAGTCTCACATCCAAGTTTGTGCTACACAAAATTGCTGCACAGCCAGCCAGGCCTCAGCTTGAGGTATTTGTACTGGCAGTGAAGGGGGCACCATCTCTCTCTTCTTCCTTCCTTTTGTGCTTTTAGCTCCTCCTGGGCTGGACAAGATGAGAGAGATCTTAGAAGAGAGCCAAAGTCTTTTGATTTCACTGCTGCTGTCGTGGTCCTTCCCTGGGTGTCCACGACTGCTGCGTGGCTCGTATCCACATGCTGGTTCTCTTTGGGGTAGGTGAGTGAGTCCTTTGGGGAGCATAGCCAGAGGCATCTTCAATGCAGAGTTCCCGGACCTGGGCCCAGAAAGGGAGGGAAAAGCCCGAGCATTCACCGCAAGGCAGTATGGTACAACTCCAAAGATTCTAGTCTTCTGTTCTTGTGGATCAATGGTTCTCCAAGCTGGCTGCCTATTAGAATCACCTGGGAAGCCATTAAAAGAATATTAGTGTCTGGGCCCAGCCACAGAGATTTTGACTTCACTGGTTGGGCTTAGGCATGGGTATTTTTGAAAAGTTCTCCAGCTTATTTTAATGTGCAGCCATGTTTGAGAACCACCGTCTAGTAGGCATGGAGGGGTGATGTTAGCTGCACTCACTAGTAAGTGCCATAGGATGGGATGTGGCTGGTGGCTCCTTTGGTGGCTCTCTTTAGAATGTGGGATGTACAGAGTACCTATTGCTTTGTGGCTTTGTGACCTTAGCTAAAATTCATGATCAACAGGGAAATTTCGTTCATCATTCTGACATTTTTGTAAGTCTCCCTGGCTCTCTTGCTGTCTTGGCAGCTCCTCCTGTAAAGAGAAGTTACATAGAAAGAGCTGCAGGTTGCCTTTTACTAACAAAGGTAGAGAGGCTCTGACAGGTAAATTCTGTGAGATTGTACCTCACTCCAGCAACTTCTGGACCACTCTGGAGGGATCATCAGCTCATAACACAATTCTACTTTTCCAACTAGATTAACGAATGTTTTCCTCATGAAACCACAGGCATATTCAAATGACATTTTATTTCCTCTCATTCCATTTCCCCTTTCTCTAACACATTTTACTAGTAACTTCACTGTGAAAACAGTATCTTTGTTACTGAGATTTTCATCAGTTCCTGCTACTGAGGCTATGCATGAAGCCATTATCCTTTTGTCTTTTGACGTAACAGTAGTTGTTTCCATAGCAACGAACTATAGCATCACAAACTGAGACAATGGCTTCAGGTGAGGAATAAATAACAGGAGCCAATGAACTTAGGGAGACCAGTATACTATTCCAAATGCAATGACAGCCACTCTGAAAAACATGATTCAGTGCTGAAGCAGAATCATCCCTAAATAGAAATTTCGATTTTTTTCCATGAATCATCAGTAACTTTAAATGTAGTTCCTGTTGGCAATAAATTCACAGTTTTTGGTATGAATGCTGCCGAAAAGGAAATGAATGACTTGCCAAAATTAAATGTATGTGGTTCAAGATGGGAACAAAGTGTGAAAAGCAGAGGCCTTGCTGGTGACTGGTGACACTGGGGCTGTGAAGTTATACCCTGTTCACAGGTATATAAGAAAGTCAGCAAGGGCTCACTGGCATTATTTGGGTAGAGTGTGAAGTTCTCTTCCTCTCCATCTTTCCTCCCAAGGGACAATTCTGGAGTCTCGCAGTTCTAACTAGAAAGAATTGGGTCTATGCTCTTTTGGTCAAAAGACAAAGCCAAAAACTGGAGAAATTGAACCTTAGTGGGAAAAAGCACCGACAAAGGCTCAAGGGATCTGAGTTCGTTTTTTTTTCCTGCCATTAATGAGTTTTGTGGTTTAGGGAAACTAACTTAACCTTACTGGGCTCTAATTTCTTACTTGTAAAATAAGATGATGAGCCAGACAATCGCTACTTATACTTCTTCACGGCTTGATTGCTCTATGAATTTCTGTCTTGTTCCTTGTCCACCACTCTCCATTATGCAAGAGAATCATGATCTAGTTGAGTTTTTGCTCTTCTTCTTCACCCTTTTCCCAGTTATTGGCCCTTTGGAGATTCTCATTACCAGATAAGAAAAGCAACTGAGCAGATAAATTTTAATTCTGGATTATCTATGATTTGGTAGTGGAAGCGGCTAATTATTAATGAAAATACATGCTTTCCTTTTCATCATATAGAATTTATCAGTGCGCTTGCTCTTAAGTGAGGCTCTGTGACTCAATTCTTCTGCTAGAATGTAAGAAGATTAATGGGTGCCACAGTTGAGCCGAGGTGGATAGGAAGCAGGGTGCCTCCTCTGTGTTTTCTTCCCACTTCTGTTTGCTGGATGTCAATGCCCAGAGCAGCCTTGGAGGCAAGTTGAAAACAGCTGAACTTCTGTCAGCCTGGGTACCTGAATGACTATATGGAATAGAGTATGATGCACACCAGGAAAATCCATATTTTTTTTTCCTACTGTGTCAAGTCATGAATATTGGGGGTTTTATTTCTCACAATAACTAGTGTTACCCTGACCAATATAATTTGAAACATTAAGATTTTTCTTCTCCTCTCAACAACTCTTGAGAGAAGGCTTTTTATTTCGAAGGTGAATATCACCATGATGATCTGTCTGGTGATCTGGTGAAACTGTCTAAGAGTGTTTACTGATACAAGGTTTTATGTTTGAAGGTTGGGGAGCAGTGATTCATTTTCTGGAGATACACAGTTAGATTCCCTGAGATTGGTATAGGAATGGGGTGGTAGTTTAGGAAGTGGAAAAATCTAATTCCACCAGAATGTACCTCTCATGCCCCCTATCGCCAGAGAAGGCAGAACCTGGATTGTAATGGTACATGGGCAACCATGGACACTAGAAATTGACAGCCTTTGAATGGACCACCGGAACATGGGGTCTCTGTTTTATAGACTCTGTAAGCTCTAGTGTTTTTCTGTTTTAAAATTTTTGATCTCTTCTTATAAGGCATTGCTGACATCTGATTGATCTTGTTCTTCTTGTCAACCTTGGCCAGTTGGAGCTTGAATTGGGTTTAATTTGACTTAGAAAAAGAAAGAAATGTGACATTTCTTGTACTCTGGTGTCATCGGTACCAGTTATAAATGGACTGATAATCCCTGTGGTTGCTATATATAGGTGTATGCATAACTCATGGCATTCAATGGTAGGAAGCTGTAGTCTTCAAGGTAGCTTAAGTGTCTCACAAGCTAAGCAAACACTATCACTTTTGTTTTGTGGATTAGCTCAGGACACATTAAAATCCAAATATATGATGCTTCTTTCACTTTATCTCCAAATCCCTAGCCCCATTTAGTATATGCCATAGATTGCAAACTCATTTTAGCATCAGCTTAAGAAAAATAGAGTTAGTAAAATAAATTGACTGATACTGTATGAGAACAAAGATTGCACAATACTCACAAAATCAGACAGAAATACCTTTCAAGGTTACTCATATTCCTACTACCATTTCAGCTTGCCTAATTAGGCATCAACCATACCTAGAAAATATTACGTGCAAAAATATTAGAAAAATGTGCATCTTACCTGTTAAATAGGGGAATAAAACTCCTGAGACTCAACTGTCCTTCTGTTTTAAATAGATAGTGTTGATGAAAAGAAAAGCTATTATGTTGGAAGAAGGGAGGTATCAGGGATAAGCAGTAGAAATAGAAAGTGTAAAGTTAGTGGATTTAGGGATACTGATATGGATACTATGATCTTATATATGAAAAGATACTCCAGAGAAAACAGGTATAATGATTTTCATTCTTTTAATGGCAATAATGAAGTCATTAAGAGTATACTGTGCTCCCAAAGAGCAGAGGGTATAGCTGAATGTGCCTCACATCTGTTGGCCTAGAAATCATCCTCTTATTTTATACCAATGGATTTATATTGAGGGGAAAAACAACATTAAAAGGCCGTCAAAAGTAATTAGAAGTGGTGCTGCATGTAGTCTATCTAGTTCCATTTTGGAAAAAGATCTGGGCAGAAGGGTTGGATGGGTTTGTAGATAGATGAAGAAGGAGGTCATTCAGGGAAGAGATTTTGAGTTGTGTATCAAAGGGTTAACTTTTGCTCAACATGCTTAGGAGAGCTGTTGAGTACTGCTGTCCTGTCGCTCTTTTCACTGATTCTTGTGTCACTGCGGGTAATAAATCATGTAGCTTCATATCCACGTTAACTCCCTGCTTTGGCATGGAAAGAACAATGACTACAAAGGGGACAGAAGCTTCCTCTTGGTGCTCTGTGGGAGTTGGCTTATGTTTCTAACAATCTAGGCAGCCTGTTGATTCTATTCTTTCACTTATTTTTACCATGGGGGTAAGGCATGTTAAAACAGGCAAAGGACAACTTGTATTGGTTTTCAAAGTGTAAAGATGCCAGCTCCTCACTAAGCAAGTATTTAACTTTTATATTCCAGTGGCATCTAGTACAGTTCCAGGCGTATAATATGCATTTGATAACTTTGAGTGAATGAATATGTGGCTAAATGGACAAATGAAGTACAGACGTACCTTGAAGATATGGCAGGTTTGGGTCCAGACCACTGCAATAAAGTGAATATGGCAATAAAACAAGTCACATGAATTTTTTGGTTTCCCAGTGCCTATAAATGTTATGTTTACACTATTCTATAGTCTATTAAGTGTGCAATAACATTATGCCTAAAAATGCTAAAAGTACTTTATTGCTAAAAAATGCTAATCATTTTCTGAGCCTTCAGTGAATCATAATATCTCTCCTGGTGGAGGGTCTTGCCTCAATGTTAACGGCAGTCCTCCTCTTCAATTCTTTATCTGGTCCCTAACTTTTGAAAAAAATTGGGTCAGTTGTCCCTTAGATTTCTGGATTTTTCTTTTTGCTTCCTGTGGTGTCAATTAACTTAGACCTGTATTACTTCCTTCATTGATTTTATTTAGTTTCAACTTTTGGGGCAAGAATATTTCATAGGTTGTGCTCTGTGATCCATGTTATAAAATGTCAGAAAGTGTATAATATCTGGATGCACCTATTTTTAGTAATTCCAAGATTGTTCAGTAGGTTCAGGTGATGATAGCTCAATTCCTCCTTTGTAAATTCCCCATCAACCTTTTACCTAATAGTTTCATCCACTGATTACTGTTGACTAATTCATTTGATGAGGGAATGAAAAGTGGTGACTTTCTAATTCTGCCATCCTTTCCATGTTTATTGGATGGAATTTTGGGGAAAAAAACCACTTTTCCTTATCAAATTAGGCTATTTGGTTACTATGAAATATAGCTCATAGAGGAAAAAAGGATAAATGCTTATTTCTTTCCTTCTGACAGTTTTTAGACCAAGGAGTTGATGTCCTCTACACTCCTAACAATGTTCAATAAGTTAGGTTTGGAGACTGTTCTGCTCTACTCTCTCTTTCTCTCTAACATTATGACCTCAAGGGTTTTAAGATAATTACAGACATACATACCTCAGAGATATAGTGGGTTTGGTTCCAGACCACTGCAATAAAGTGAATATCACAATAAAGTGAGTCACACAAAATTTTTGTTTCCCAGTGCATATAAAAGTTATGTTTATACTATGCTGTAGTCTATTAAGTGTGTAATAGCATTATGTCTAAAAAAGAAATGTGTATATGTTAATTAAAAAGTACTTTCTTGCTAAAAAATGCTAAATATCATCTGAACCCTGAGTGAGTCGTAATCTTTCTTGCTGGTGGAGGGTCTTGCCTCAGTGTTGATGGCTGCTGACTGATCAGTGTGGTGGTTGCTGAAGTTTCAGGTGACTGTGGCACTTTCTTAAAATAGACAGCAATGAAGTGTGCCACATAAACTAGCGGGTCCTTTCATGAACAATTTCTCTGTAGCGTGCAATGCTGGTTGTTGCGTTTTACCCACAGTAGAACTTCTTTCAAAGTTGGAGTCAGTCCTCTCAAACCCTTCCACTGCTTTATCAGCTAAGTTTATGTAATATTCTAAATCTTTTGTTGTTGTTTCAACGATCTTCACAGCATCTTCACCAGGAGTAATTTTCATCTCAAGAAACCACTTTTTTTACTCATCCATAAGAAGCAACTCCTCATCTGTTCAAGTTTTAATTGCAGCAATGCAGTCACATCTTCAGGCTCCACTTCTAATTCTAGTTTTCTTACTATTTCCACCACATTGGCAGTGGCTTCCTCCACTGAAGTCTTGAGCCCCGCCGTCATCCATGAGAGCTGGAATTAACTTCTTCCAAACTCTTGTTAATGTTGATATTTTGACCTCTTCCCATGAATCACAAATATTCTTGATGGCATCTAGTATGGTGACTCCTTTCCAGAAGGGTTTTCAATTTACTTTGCCTAGATCTGTCAAAGGAATCACTATATATGGCAGCTATAGCCTTATGAAATGTATTTCTTAAATAATAAGACTTGAAAGTCAAAATTGCTCCATGATCCATGGGCTGCAGAATGGATGTTGTGTTAGCAGGCATAAAAACAACATTAAACTTGTACATCTCCATCAAAGATTTTGGGCGACCAGGTACATTGTCAATGAGCAGTGATATTTTGAAAGGAATCTTTTTTTCCTGAATAGTAGATCTCAACAGTGGGCTTAAAATATTCAGTAAACCATGTTGTCAACAGATGTGCTGTCATCTAGGATTCGTTGTTCCATTTAGAGAGCACAGGCAGAGTAGACTGAGCATAATTCTTAAGGGCCCTAGGATTTTCAGAATGGGAAATGAGCAGTGGCTTCAACTGAAGGTCATCAGCTGCATTAGCCCCTAAGAAGAGAGTCAGCTTCTCCTCTTTAGCTCTGAAAGTCCTACATGGAATCTTCTTCCAGTATAAGGCTATTAGGTTTACACTGAAAATCTGTTTAGTGTAGCCACCTTCTTTAATTATCTTAGCTAGATCTCCTGAGTAACTTGCTGCAGCTTCTACATCAGCATTTGCTATTTCACCTGGCATTTTTATGTTATGGATACAGCTTTCCTTAAATCTCACAAGGCAGCCCCTGCTAGCTTTAAACTTTTCTTCTGCACCTTCCTCACCTCTCTCAGCCATCATAGAATTGGAGATATTTAGGGCTTTAATCTGGATTAGGCTTTAGCTGAAGGGAATGTTGTGCCTGATTTGATTTTCTATCCAGACCACAATAACTTTCTCCATATCAGTAATAGGGCTGTTTTGCTTTCTTATCATTTATGTATTCACTGAAGTAGCAGTTTTAACTTCCTTCAAGAACTTTTCCTTTGCGTTCACAACTTGGCTAACTGATTGGCACGGGGTTCTAGCTTTTAGCCTATCTCAGCTTTAAACATGCCTTCTTTGCTGAGCTTAATTGTTTCTAGCTTTTGATTTAAAGTGAGAGACATGTGATTCTTCTTCCCATCTGAACACTTAGAGGCCATTGTAGGGTTATTAACTGGCCTAATTTCTATATTGTCGTGTCTCAGGGAATAGGGAGGCCTGAGGACAGGGAGAGAGGCAGGGGAACAGCCGGTTGGTGGAGCAGTCAGAACACACACATTTATCGATTAAGTTTTCTGTCTTAAATGGGCATGGTTTGTGCACTCCAAAACAATTACAATAGTAATATCAAAGACCACTGATCACAGATCACCATAACAAATATAATAATAATGAAAAACTTTGAATATTGTGAGAATTACCAAAGTGTGACACAGAGACCTGAAGTGAGGAAATGTTATTGAAAAAATGGCACCAATAGACTTGCTTGATGCAAGTTGCCACAAACCTTCAGTTTGAAAAAACAGGCAATATCTGTGAATAAAGCAAAGTTCAATAAATGGAGGTATGCCTGTATCTGGGGGAAAAGTGGAATCTATTTTTTATGTGCTTTAAGAGATACAAAACCTCTCTGTGTCTAGAGTAAACTTGACATTGAAAAAGAATTTCTTAAGGTAAAATCATGAAATCAACTTTGTTGTCTCACAGTAGCCTGTGCATAAGCATCCTGTGGGGCTATTTTACTTTGACCTTTTGAATGAAAATTTTAGATATATTCCATAGCCTGTCTGTTCATTCTTATGAATAGAAAGTCTCTGGCCTCTTAAGCATGACTTGTACGTAAATGTTCTTAACATCTTTGTTTGTAATAGCCCCAAACTGGAAACTACATCCATATCCATTAATAAGTGAAAGGAAAAACAAATTGTGGTATATCTATACAATGGAATACTATTCAGCAATCAAAAGCAATAGGCTATTGGTGTATACAACATGGATCGATCACAATATAAATATGCTGAGTAAAAGAAGCCAGACAAAAATTAGTATATACTGTATGATTCCATTTATATAAAACTCTATAAAATGCAAACTAATCTTTAGTGACAGAAAGCAGAGCAGCAGATGACAGGGAGGAATGAGAAGGAGAGTTTCTATAAAGGGATACAAAGAAATTTTATGGGGTGATGGACATGTCCACCATCTTGATTGAGGTGACAGTTTCATGGGTATGTACACAGGTCAACTTTATCCAGTTATACACTTTAACTATGTGCAAGTTATTGTACAATAATTATATCTTAGTAAATTCATTACCAACAACAAGAGCCCTTGGTTCAATGTCGTGGCTCACTCCTGGAGTCTGAAGTCCTCAGCAGGCCTGGTATGTGTGTGTGGCCTTTAGTCCTTATCTGCACACGTCTGCACTGGGAGAATGGGGAGACAGAAAGCAGGGTGTTGTGGTTTCCAAACAGGCTGCCCCTCAAGTTTTCAAAGTGGAGGGAGTGGCAGCCCTGCTGGGGAAACCTGGACTCCTGGTTTTCCTTAGACAGAGACCGATGAGCAGAATATGCCAGGAATCCAAGGGGATTTGACACATGGGCAATGGTGGAAGTGACTGGTGTGTTGATCTGGAGAAGAGGGGTGAAGGGAACCACAGTGCAGTTTTTACTGACTCTGTGCTTCCCGGAGATGAGAACCAGGACCAAAAAAAAAAAAAAAAAAAAAAAAAAAAACCTGCAAAGAAGCAAAGATCAAAATTTAGTTTAATCAAAAATTAATTCTCCAGTCTCTTTGTGTTGGGGTGGAAGTGCTCTTTTGGTTTATGTAAGATTCAGTCAGTTTTTTTCCCTCCTGTATTATTGAGATATAATTGACATTCAGGACTGTATAAGTTTAAGGTGTACAGCATGATAATTTGATTTACATACATCATGGAATGATTATCACAATAAGTTTAGTGAATGTTCATCATCTCATATAGATATAAATTAAATGAAAAAATATTTTTTCCTTTTGATGAGAACTCTTAGGATTTACTCTTAGCAACTTTCATATATAACACAGAACAGTGTTAATTATATTTCTCATGTTGTACATTACATCACTAGTACTTATTTATCTTATAACTGGAAGTTTGTACATTTTGACTACCTTCCTCCAATTCCCTCTTCCCCCACTCTCTCTGGTAACCACAAATATGATCTCTTTCTCTATGAGTTTGTTTGTTTTTGAAATATAATTGACCTACAACACGATACTAGTTCCTGGTACACAACATAGTGATTTGGTATTTAGTCAGTTTCTTTTACTTCCCCTTTGTTCTGCCTTTTTTCTCTTCTTCTGAGTGCATTCTGGTGATATTTGAACTGTTTATTTTTAAAAGGTTATTTCTGGTATCTAAACAAATTTGGGCACCAAATTTCTGACTTGTTTATTTATATGTTAAATACCAAAATTTTTGTGCCAATTACAGTGACCATAGTTTCTTTTCAGAGTCTTTGAGAGATGTTGACATGAAATAATACCTCAGCACTAGAGCTGAGGACCCACGCTCTGTAGTGTTAACAGAGACTTGTGAATGTAAATAAGTAGCTATTCTGTTGTGACATACTAATTTTAGATGGGGGGAAAACTTTCAATATTCTTAGGGGAAGGAAACCTTAAAACTTCCCATCTGAAATAAACAAGTGTGTGATTTATGGATTTGGGACAGTTTGATAATATATTTGTATATGAGAGGAATAGCCTTTTTCGTGGATATTTCATTGGATTAATTGGTTTTAAAAGTATTTACTGAGTATCTATTACCTCTCAGGCATCGTGGTGGGGCTGTGGGCACAGCTATGATCAGGCCACTGCCCTTAGGTTATTCTGGTATTTTTGTGTGTCCTTGGATTTTTAGCTGGAGACAGGAGACTTTTCATTTCATGTTTTAAATTCTTGGGAGTATGTGTTTGAAAGGAATATGGAAGTAGGATACATATTTTCCCTAAGTGAGAAAGTTGAAACAGAAGGATAGACACAGCTTTAAGAGTTTCATTCTCTCTCCACCCCCCATGGCTTGCTGGGTCACCTTGCACAGGCTTTATTTTCTCGAAACCCCTTTCCCCCAACAGCCTTGTAATAGGGAGCTCATAATTGTTTACACAGTGTTCTGAAATCTTCAGAAGCAAGCTGCTGTAATTGTAAAATGATATTCAAGAGACAAAGGATTTGAGGCGTGTTGGTTTTTCTTTTCCTAATGCAAGTATCTGTTATTTTTCTCAGTGAGGGTAACCAAACAGTGGAAGCTGCCAAATGTTTATGATAGAAATCTCTTGCTTTGAGATTTGGATCCTGTGTGGGAGGAATTTTGATTATTTATAATTGTTTACTTTTAGCAGGTGACCTGAATTTTCTTTCTTTCTACCTTATAATTACTTACTTTATAGTTACAGTGTTGAAAGCATGAAGCTAATATTCTTAAGTGTTTTCATCTGTCTCATTTCTAGTTTCCTTTCCCCAGCAAAACAATCAGAGCAGTAGCCACTTTCAGTAGCCATTTTCAGGAGCGCAGCCACTTTGGGTGGGTTCAGAATGCGTCAGTGAGGTGAATAACAACCACCACAAAACATAATGCACACATAGGCTGGCCAGGTAATTGTGTGTGTGTGTGTGTGTGTGTGTGTGTTTGTGTGTGTGTGTGTGAGAGAGAGAGAGAGAGAGAGAGAGAGAGAGAGAGGGAGAGATTAACATTTCACCAGAAATCTTATGGGTTGACTTCAGAATGTGTTTTGGAAGTTTATGTGTAATATTCTTAGATTAATTATAACTCTGTACCAGTGATCTTGGCAGCCACTTTGTTTGCCATTGTGTTTTTTTCTTAACATCATTTTTGGAGTATAATTGCTTTACACTGGTGTGTTAGTTTCTGCTGTATAACAAAGTGAATCAGCTACCCATATACATACGTCCCCATATCTCTTCCCTCTTGTGTAGCCCTCCCACCCTCCCGATCCCACCCCTCTAGGTGGTCACAAAGCACTGAGCTGATCTCCCTGTGCTACGTGACTACTTCCCACTACCTATGTATTTTACATTTGGTAGTGTATATATGCCCATGCCATTCTCTCACTTCGTTCCAGCTTCCCCTTCCCTGTGTCCTCAAGTCCATTTTCTATATCTGCATCTTTCTTCCTGTCCTGCCCCTAGGTTTTTCAGAACCATTTTTTTTTTTTAGATTCCATATATATGTGTTGGCATATGGTATTTGTTTTTCTCTTTCTGACTTACTTCACTCTTTATCACAGACTCCATGTCCATCCACCTCACTACAAATAACTCAATTTCGTTTCTTTTTATGGCTGAGTAATATTCCATTGTATATATGTGCCACATCCACTTTAGCCATTCATCTGTCGATGGACACTTAGGTTGCTTCCATGTCCTGGCTATTGTAAATAGAGCTGCAATGAACATTGTGGTACATGACTCTTTGTGAATTATGGTTTTCTCAGGGTATATTCCCAGTAGTGGGATTGCTGGGTCATATGGTAATTCTATTTTTAGTTTCTTAAGGAACCTCTATACTGTTCTCCATAGTGGCTGTATCAATTTACATTCCCACCAACAGTGCAAGAGGGTTCCCTTTTCTCCACACCCTCTCCAGCATTTATTGTTTGTAGATTTTTTAATGATGGCCATTCTGACTGGTGTGAGGTGATACCTCATTGTAGTTTTCATTTACATTTCTCTAATGATTAGTGATGTTGAACATCCTTGCATGTGTTTTTTGGCAATATGTATATCTTATTTGGAGACATGTCTATTTATCTCTTCTGCCCATTTTTGGATTGGGTTGTTTGTTTTTGCTTTTTTGATATTGAACTGCATGAGCTGCTTATAAATTTTGGAGATTAATCCTTTGTCAGTTGCTTCATTTGCAAATATTTTCTCCCATTCTGAGGGTTGTGTTTTCGTCTTGTTTATGGTTTCCTTTGCTGTGCAAAAGCTTTGAAGTTTCATTAGGTCCCATTTTTAAATTTTTATTTCCATTTCTCTAGGAGGTGGGTCAAAAAGGATCTTGCTGTGATTTATGTCATAGAGTGTTCTGCCTATGCTTTCCTCTAAGAGTTTTATAATGTCTGGCCTTACATTTAGGTCTTTAATCCATTTTGAGTTTATTTTTGTGTACGGTGTTAGGGAGTGTTCTAATTTCATTCTTTAACATGTAGCTGTCCAATTTTCCCAGCACCACTTATTGAAGAGGCGTCTTTTCTCCATTGTATATTCTTGCCTCCTTTATCAAAGATAAGGTGACCATATGTGCATGGGTTTATCTCTGGGCTTTCTATCCTGTTCCATTGATCTATATTTCTGTTTTTGTGCCAGTACTATACTCTCTTGATTACTGTAGCTTTGTAGTATAGTCTGAAGTCCAGGAGCCTGATTCCTCCAGCTCTGTTTTTCTTTCTCAAGATTGCTTTGGCTATTCGGGGTCTTTTGTGTTCCATACAAATTGTGAAATTTTTTGTTCTAGTTCTGTGAAAAATGCCATTGGTAGTTTGATAGGGATTGCACTGACTATGTAGATTGCTTTGGGTAGTAGAGTCATTTTTACAACGTTGATTCTTCCAATCCAAGAACATGGTATATCTCTCCATCCATTTGTATCATCCTTCAATTTCTTTTATCAGTGTCTTATAGTTTTCTGCATACAGGTCTTTTGTTTCCTTAGGTAGGTTTATTCCTAGGTATTTTATTCTTTTTGTTGCAGTGGTTAATGGGAGTGTTTCCTTAATTTCTCCTTCAGTTTTTTCATTGTTAGTGTATAGGAATGCAAGAGATTTCTGTGCATTAATTTTGTATCCTGCTACTTTACCAAATTCATTGATTAGCTCTAGTAGTTTTCTGGTAGCATCTTTAGGATTCTCTATGTATAGTATCATGTCATCTGCAAACAGTGACAGCTTTACTTCTTCTTTTCTAATTTGGATCCTTTTATATCTTTTTCTTCTCTGATTGCTGTGGCTAAAACTTCCAAAACTATGTTGAATAATAGTAGTGAAAGTGGGCAACCTTGTCTTTTTCCTGATCTTAGTGGAAATGGTTTCTGTTTTTAACCATTGAGAACGATGTTGGCTGTGGGTTTCTCAGGTATGGCCTTTATTATATTGAGGTAAGTTCCCTCTATGCCTACTTTCTGGAGGGGTTTTTTTCATAAATCGATGTTGAATTTTGTCGAAAGCTTTTTCTGCATCTTTTGAGATGATCATATGGTTTTTCTCCAGTTTGTTAAATGGTTAATCACATTGATTGATTTGTGTATACTGAAGAATCCTTGCATTCCTGGGATAAAACCCACTTGATCATGGTGTGTGATACTTTAAATGTGCTGTTGGATTCGGTTTGCTAGTATTTTGTTGAAGATTTTTGCATCTATGTTCATCAGTTATACCGGCCTGTTGTTTTCTTTTTTTGTGGCATTTTTGTCCTGTTTTGGTATCAGGGTGGTGGTGGCCTTGTAGAATGAGTTTGGGAGTTTTCCTCCCTCTGCTATGTTTTGGAGGAGATTGAGAAGGATAGGTGTTAGCTCTTCTCTAAATGTTTGATAGAATTCGCCTGTGAAGCCATCTGGTCCTGGGCTTTTGTTTGTTGGAAGATTTTTAATCACAGTCTCAATTGCAGTGCTTGTGATTGGTCTGTTTATATTTTCTTTTTCTTCCTGGTTCAGTCTTGGAAGGTTGTGCTTTTCTAAGAATGTGTCCATTTCTTCCAGGTTGTCCATTTTATTGGCATATAGTTGCTTGTAGTAATCTCTCATGGTCCTTTGTATTTCTGCAGTGTCACTTGTTACTTTTCCTTTTTCATTTCTAATTCTACTGTTTTGAGTTTCTCCCTTTTTTTCTTGATGAGTCTGGCTAATGGTTTATCAGTTTTGTTTATCTTCTGAAAGAACCAGCTTTTAGTGTTATTGATCTTTGCTATCATTTCCTTTATTTCTTTTTCATTTATTTCTGATCTGATCTTTATGATTTCTTTCCTTTTGTTAACTTTGGGGTTTTTTGGTTCTTCTTTCTCTAATTCCTTTAGGTGTAAGGTTAGGTTGTTTGTTTGAGATGTTTCTGTTTCTTGAGGTAGGACTGTATTGCTATAAACTTCCCTCTTAGAACTGTTTTGCTACACCCCATAGGTTTTGGGTCATTGTGTTTTCATTGTCATTTGTTTCTAGTTTTTTTTTTAAATATCTTTATCGGAGTATAATTGCTTAACAATGGTGTGTCTAGGTATCTTTTGATTTCCTCTTTGATTTCTTCAGTTATCTCTTGGTTATTTAGTAGTGTATTGTTTAGCCTCCATGTGTTTGTATTTTTTATAGATTTTTTACTGTAATTGATATCTAGTCTCATAGCATTGTGGTCAGAAAAGGTACTTGATATGATTTGAATTTTCTTAAATTTACCAAGGCTTGATCTATCCTGGAGAATGTTCCATGAGCACTTGAGAAGAAAGTGTGATCTGCCGTTTTTGGATGGAATATCCTATAAATATCAGTTAAGTCCATCTTGTTTAATGTATCATTTAAAGCTAGTGTTTCTTTCTTCATTTTCATTTTGGATGATCTGTCCATTGGTGGAAGTGGGGTGTTAAAGTCCCCTACTATGATTGTGTTACTGTTGATTTCCCCATTTATCGCTGTTAGCATTTGCCTTATGTATTGAGGTGCTCCTATGTTGGGTGCATAAATATTTACAATTGATATAACTTCTTCTGGATTGATCCCTTGATCATTATGTAGTGTCCTTCTTTGTCTCTTGTAATAGTCTTTATTTTAAAGTCTATTTTTCTGATATGAGAATTGCTACTCTAGCTTTCTTTTGGTTTCCATTTGCATGGAATATCTTTTTCCATCCCTTCACTTTCAGTCTGTATGTGTCCCTAGGTCTGAAGTGGGTTTCTGATAGACAGTATATGTATGGCTCTTGTTTTTGTATCCCTTCAGCCAGTCTATGTGTTTTGGTTGGAGCGTTTAATTCATTTACATTTAAGGTAATTATTGATATGTATGTTCCTATTACCATTTTCTTAATTATTTTGGGTTGGTTTTTGTAGGTCTTTTCCTTCTCTTGTGTTTCCTGCCTAGAGAAGTTCCTTTAGCATTTGTTGTAGAGGGGGTTTGGTGGTGCTGGATTAAAATCTGTAAATCTGTAAAATCTGTAAAGATTTTAATTTCTCCATCGAATCTGAATGGGATCCTTGCTGGGTAGAGTAATCTTGGTTGTAGGTTTTTCCCTTTCATCACTTTAAATATGTCCTGCCACTCCCTTCTGGCTTGCAGAGTTTCTGCTGTAAGATCAGCTGTTAACCTTATGGGGATTCCCTAGTCTGTTAATTGTTGCTTTTCCCTTGCTGCTTTTAATGTTTTTTCTTTGTATTTAATTTTTGATAGTTTGATTAATATGTGTCTTGGCATGTTTCTCCTTGGATTTATCCTGTATGGGACTCTCTGTGCTTCCTGGACTTGATTGACTATTACCTTTCCCATATTAGGGAAGTTTTCACCTATAATCTCTTCAAATATTTTCTCAGTCCCTTTCTTTTTCTCTTCTTTTGGGACCCCCTATAATTTGAATGTTGGTCCTTTTAAAGTTGTCCCTGAGGTCTCTGAGACTGTCCTCAAATCTTTTCATTCTTTCTTCTTTATTCTGCTCTGTGGTAGTTATTTCCACTATTTTATCTTCCAGGTCACTTATCCCTCTTCTGCCTCAGTGATTCTGCTATGGATTCCTTCTAGAGAATTTTAAATTTCGTTTATTGTGTTGGTCATCATTGTTTGTTTGGTCTTTAGTTTTTCTAGGTCATTGTTAATTGTTTCTTGTATTTTCTACAGTCTATTTCCAAGATTTTGGACCATCTTTACTATCATTATTCTGAATTCTTTTTCAGGTAGACTGCCTATTTCTTCTCATTTGTTTGGTCTGGTGGGTTTTTACCTTGCTCCTTCATCTGCTCTGTGTTTATCTTCTCATTTTGCTTAACTTACTGTGTTTGGTGTCTCCGTTTTGCAGGCTGCAGTTCTGTAGTTACCTTTGTTTTTGGTGTCTGCTCCCAGTGGGTGAGCTTGGTTCAGTGGGTTGTGTAGGCTTCCTGGTGGAGGGGACTGGTGCCTGTGTTCTGGTAGATGAGGCTGGATCTTGTCTTTCTGCTGGGCAGGACAGTGTCTAGTGGTGTGTTTTGGGGTGTCTGTGAACTTATTATGATTTTAGGCAGCCTCTCTTCTAATGAGTGGGTTTGGGTTCCTGTCTTCCTAGTTGTTTGGCATAGGGTGTCAAGTACTGTAGCTTGCTGGTCATTGATTGGAGCTGGGTCTTAGCGTTGAGATGGAGATCTCTGGGAGAGCTTTTGCTGTTTGATATTACATGGAGCCAGGAGGTCTGTGGTGGACCAATGTCCTGAACTTGGCTCTTCCACCTTAGAGGCTCAGGCCTGACACCCGTCCAGAGCACCAACACCCTGTCAGCTACACAGCTCAGAGGAAAAGAGAGAGAGAGAAAGAAAGAAAGAGAGAGAGAGGAAGGGAGGGAGGGAGGGAGAGAGAGAGAGAAAGAAAGAAAATAAGTAAATAAATAAAATATAATTAAAATAAAAAAGAATTATTAAAAAATAAAAATAAAAAAGTAATAAAAAGTAGAAAGAAGAGAGCAACCAAACCAAAAAAGAATTTCTCTAATGATAACAAGTGCTAAACACTATACTAAAAAAAAATAATAATAATAAAAAAAATTGATAGAACCCAAGACAAATGGCAAAAGCAAAGCTATACAGGCAAAATCACACAAAGAAGCATACGCATACACAGTCGCAAAAAGAGAAAAAGAAAAAAAAAGTATACACAATAAAAATAGGAAGAGAGCAACCAAATCAATAAACAAATCTACCAATGATAATAAGCTCTAAATACTGAACTGAGATAAACCTAAAACCAGAAACAAATTAGATGCAGAAAGCAAACCCCAAGTCTGTAGTTGCTCCCAAATTCCACCGCCTCAATTTTGGGATGATTCATTGTCTATTCAGGTATTCCACAGATGCAGGGTACATCAAGTTGATTGTGGAGGTTTAATCTACTGCTCCTGACGCTGCTGGGAGAAATTTCCCTTTCTCTTCTTTGTTTGCACAGCTCCTGGAGTTCAGCTTTGGATTTGGACCCACCTCTGCATGTAGGTCACCTGAGGGCATCTGTTCCCCACCCAGACAAGACGGGGTTAAAGGAACGGCTGATTAGGGGGCTCTGGCTCACTCTGGCCGGGGGTAGGGAGGGGTACGGAATGTGGGGTGAGCCTGAAGCAGCAGAGGCCGGCGTGACATTGCAAGAGCCTGAGGAGCACTGTGTGTTCTCCTGGGGAAGTTGTCCCTGGATCACGGGACCCTGGCAGTGGCAAGCTGCACAGGCTCCTGGGAGGGGAGGTGTGGATAGTGACCTGTGGTTGCACACAGGCTTTTTGGTGGCTGAAGCAGCAGCCTTATCATTTCATGCCTGTCTCTGGTGTCAGTGCTGATAGCCGTGGTTCGTGCCCATCTCTGGAGCTCATTTAGGCGGTGCTCTGAATCTCCTCACACACACACCCCGAAACAATGGTCTCTTGCCTCTTAGGTCCAGAGTTTTCCCCGGACTCCCTCCTGTCCAGCTGTGGTGCACTAGCCCCCTCAGGCTGTGTTCACACAGGCAACCCCAGTCCTGTCCCTGGGATCTGACCTCCGCCCAAGCCTCAGCTTCCAGCACCCACCTGCCCCGGCAGGTGAGCAGACAATCATCTCAGGCTGGTGAGTTCTGGTCGGCAGTGATCCTCTGTGTGGGAATCTCTCTGCTTTGCCCCGTGCATCCTTGTTGCTGAGCTCTCCTCTGTGGCTCTGAAGCTTCCCCCGCCACCCACCCCCGTCTCTGCCAGTGAAGGGGCTTTCTAGTGTGTGGAAACATTTCCTCCTTCACAGCTCCCTGCCCGAGGTGCAGGTCCCGTCCCTATTCTTTTGTCTCTGTTTTTCCTTTTGCCCTACCCAGGTACGTGGGGAGTTTCTTGCCTTTTGGGAGGTCTGAGGTCTTCTGCCAGCGTTCAGTAGGTGTTTTGTAGGAGTTGTTCCACATGTAGATGTAGTTTTGATGTATTTGTTGGGAGGAAGGTGATCTCCGAGGAAGGTTATCTCCACGTCTTATTCCTCCGCCATCTTGAAAGTGCCCTGTGTTTGCCATTGTTAAAAATAGGGACCACAATCTTGTGATTTGTACTATTTTGAACAAATTAAATTTGTTCTATAATATCAAAGATTCACAAGTTGGGAGGCCAGCTTAGGCCACAGACTGCTAATCAAGGAGGGGCCAGTCAGATAAGGTAAATGAATGCAATGGAATGTCTTAAGTGTAAAGTGAACTAATGTAAATGATGTAAAACACCAGGCCTTCTCAGGCTGTAATACTCTTCTCACTTTTGTTAGAGATGTGAGTTCAAAGAAATATTTTCAACAATACAAGACAATAGCGCCAATGTGATTTTTCACATCAGTAATGACCCAGGACACTCCTAGCTTCTAGAAATTCCACCTTTGCCAATGAAAGGAAGAAATGGTAGGAAACTATTTTTGTCTTCCTCCTGGTCAGGTGCAACCTGGGCAGCATGCCATGATGGGTGCTGGTTTGAGTTTGCTGCCTGGATTTCTGGGTACCTGGTCAGGCAGTGCTGGGGGCTGCCATGGTAGGGGATCATTTCTGGTGACTTTCCTCCCAGGGTGCTTCATTCATTCCCATATTTCTTCCATTCTGATATTTCTCCTCTTGCACATGTGCACAGTGGCTGTGGAGAAGTAGTACCAGCATTCTGGGCACTGTGGAGCTCTTACCCTTCTTCATTTGGCTGGGCTTCCATGGTCGAAGCTCTAAGAGTGATCCGGTAGATTCTTATCATTTATCTTATTATGCATGTCAGTCTGTTCCAGACAATCTCATCAACAAATGACTGTTCTGTGTCAGAAAGTGCAGTGGTCTGAAGTTGTGTGTCCCTGCCAAATTCATAGGCTGAAATCCTAGTCCCCAAAGGTGATGGTATTAGGAGGTGGAGCCTTTGGGAGGTGCTTAAGTCATGGGGATGGGACTCTCATGAATGGGATTAGTGCCCTTATGAAAGAGGCTCCAGAGAGATCACTAGCCCCTTCCACCATGTGAGGATACAAGAAGTCTGCAACTTGGAAGAGAGCCTTCTCCTGCCATGCTGGCACCCTGATCTCAGACTTCCAGCCTCCATAACTGTGAGCAGTAAGTTTCTCTGTTTTTGTAGGCTATGCAGTCTGTGGTATTTTGTTATAGCAGCTATAGAACTGACTAAGAAAGATTTGAACCACATTATTCTAAGTAGAAGAGGTTAGTCACCACCTTCTCCCACTGTGTTAGTCCAGAAATACTGTCTGCTCACAGACCTTTCTCAGAAAATGACCCCAGATGGTTATTTCTGTAGAATCAGAATTTCTGCAGCCAGAACTTCTTCCTGGGCTTTGCTTTGTGCTGAGTGACTTTGCCATTTGGTTACAGCTGACTCATGCTGGGAGAGCTCATCCGAGCTGCTGGCATCTATTATTATCTATATACATTGATTACTGTCAAAATTCTATCTCTGGGTTAGCCTGTACTCCTGGCGAGCTCCAACTCTATATCTATGTGTCTATATACCAGCTGCGTACTGGACATCTTCATATAGGTTTCTCATAAACATCCTGAGTTCATCATGCTCAAACCTGAACACATCTTCCTCCTCTCTTAATTTCAAGTTCTCAGTAGCCTGTAGCCAGATGCCTTAGTGTTGAGTTTGACTTCTTTCTCTTCTTCACAATGACACTCAAGTCAGTTGCCAAGAGTCATTGATAGCACCTCCTGAAGATCTTCCACAATTATCTACTTCCTCCTTCTGTACAGGTCCACCCACCCCAAGCCCACCACCTTCTGGATTTCCTCCGTGACATCCTGCTTCCACTCTTACTCATCTCTCATCTTCCTCACAGCAGCCAGCCAGAGTGATCTTCCTTAAATGTAAGTGTGATCATGTCACTCTTCTGCCTGAAACCTTTGAATGTCTTCCCTTTGTGTTTACTGATTCCTGCTTTTGGCTATAGTCTCTGCGCTCTCCACACCCCCATCACACTTCATGCTCCAGTCCCACAAACTTATGCCTTGTACTTTTTTGTCACCAAGGCCAGATAGTTTACTGTGTCTGGGATTTGGTATATATTTTTTCTTCCTGCATTAGGATCACCTCCCTCACACACACGTGCACACACACATGCACACACACACACACACACACACACACACACACAAACATACTTTGACCATTGTAGATGTCATTCCTCTGCAAAATATTTCTTGACCCCCACAGGTCTGTGTTCGGCACCCTGTAATGTTTAAGAGCACAATGTCCTTCTCAGACTGTTGTTATATTTATTATCTTAAAATTTTCATCTCCCCCCCCCATCCTGACTTCCTCCATAAGCTCTTTGAGGGCAGGGATCTTGTTTATCCTATTCCATATTCTGTTGTATCCTCAGTGCCTGAGCCATTGACAAGCACATAGAATGTGTTCAATTAATATTTGTTGAAATTTTTGATTAAAAGGCCACCTTACATAGGCTAAACTTATGGGAAATTGAAGCTCATCTAGTGATTTGGAACATGCATGAGTGTTCTGTATCTGACCTGATCAGATATGTTTTCTTAAAAAATACAAATTTGAGATGCAATCAATAAAGCAGCTGGCAACTATGGATGGTTGTTTCTTTTTTTTAATGTTTTTCCCCAAATTTTTATTTTATTTTATTTTTATTGGTTAACATAGTTTTTATTATTATTATTATTTTTAACAGCTTTATTGGAGTATAATTGCTATACAATGGTGTGTTAGTTTCTGCTTTATATCAAAGTGAATCAGTTATACATACACATATGTTCCCATATCTCTTCCCTCTTGTGTCTCCCTCCCACCCACCCTCCATATCCCATCCCTCCAGGTGGTCACAAAGCACTGAGCTGATCTCCCTGTGCTATGCGGCTGCTTCCCACTAGCTATCTACCTTACATTTGGTAGTGTATATATGTCCCTGCCTCTCTCTCGCTTTGTCACAGCTTACCCTTCCCCATCCCCATATCCTCAAGTCCATTCTCTAGTAGGTCTGTGTCTTTATTCCTGTCCTGCCCCTAGGTTCTTCAGAACCATTTTTTTCCCTTAAATTCCATATATATGTGTTAGCATACGGTATTTGTCTTTCTCTTTCTGACTTACTTCACTCCGTATGAAAGACTCTAGGTCTATCCACCTCATTACAAATAACTCAATTTCGTTTCTTTTTATGGCTGAGTAATATTCCATTGTATATATGTGCCACATCTTCTTTATCCATTCATCCAATGATGGACACTTAGGTTGTTTCCATCTCCAGGATATTGTAAATAGAGCTGCAATGAACATTTTGGTACATGACTCTTTTTGAATTATGGTTTTCTCAGGGTATATGCCCAGTAGTGGGATTGCTGGGTCATATGGTAGTTCTATTTGTAGTTTTTTAAGGAACCTCCATACTGTTCTCCACAGTGGCTGTATCAATTTACATTCCCACCAACAGTGCAAGAGGGTTCCCTTTTCTCCACACCCTCTCCAGCATTTATTGTTTGTAGATTTTTTGATGATGGCCATTCTGACTGGTGTGAGATGATATCTCATTGTAGTTTTGATTTGCATTTCTCTAATGATTAATGATGTTGAGCATTCTTTCATGTGTTTGTTGGCAGTCTGTATATCTTCTTTGGAGAAATGTCTATTTAGGTCTTCTGCCCATTTTTGGATTGGGTTGTTTATTTTTTTGTTATTGAGCTGCATGAGCTGCCTGTAAATTTTAGAGATTAATCCTTTGTCAGTTGATTCATTTGCAAATATTTTCTCCCATTCTGAGGGTTGTCTTTTGGTCTTGTTTATGGTTTCCTTTGCTGTGCAAAAGCTTTGAAGTTTCATTAGGTCCCATTTGTTTATTTTTGTTTTTATTTCCATTTCCCTAGGAGGTGGGTCAAAAAGGATCTTGCTGTGATTTATGTCATAGAGTGTTCTGCCTATGTTTTCCTCTAAGAGTTTGATAGTTTCTGGCCTTACATTTAGGTCTTTAATCCATTTTGAGTTTATTTTTGTGTATGGTGTTAGGGAGTGTTCTAATCTCATAATTTTACATGTACCTGTCCAGTTTTCCCAGCACCACTTATTGAAGAGGCTGTGCTTTCTCCACTGTACATTCCTGCCTCCTTTATCAAGATAAGGTGACCATATGTGAGTGGGTTTATCTATGGGCTTTCTATCCTGTTCCATTGATCTGTCTTTCTGTTTTTGTGCCAGTACCATACTGTCTTGATTACTGTAGCTTTGTAGTATAGTCTGACGTCAGGGAGGCTGATTCCTCCAGCTCCGTTTTTCGTTCTCAAGATTGCTTTGGTTATTTGGGGTCTTTTGTGTTTCCATACAAATTGTGAATTTTTTTGTTCTAGTTCTGTAACAAATGCCAGTGGTAGTTTGATAGGGATTGCATTAAATCTGTAGATTGCTTTGGGTATTAGAGTCATTTTCACAATGTTGAGTCTTCCAATCCAAGAACATGGTATATCTCTCCATATATTTGTATCATCTTTAATTTCTTTCATCAGTGTCTTATAATTTTCTGCTTACAGATCTTTTGTCTCCTTAGGTAGGTTTATTCCTAGATATTTTATTCTTTTTGTTGCAGTGGTAAGTGGGAGTGTTTTCTTGATGTCACCTTCAGATATTTTATCATTAGTGTATAGGAATGCCAGAGATTTCTGTGCATTAATTTTGTATCCTGCTACTTTACCATATTCATTGGTTAGCTCTAGTAGTTTTCTGGTAGCATCTTTAGGACTCTATGTATAGTATCATGTCATCTGCAAACAGTGACAGCTTTACTTCTTTCCCGATTTGGATTCCTATTATTTCCTTTTCTTCTCTGATTGCTGTGGCTAAAACTTCCAAAGCTATGTTGAATAAGAGTGGTGAGAGTGGGCAACCTTGTCTTGTTCCTGATCTTAGTGGAAATAATTTCAGTTTTTCACCATTGAGGACGATGTTGGCTGTGGGTTTGTCATATATGGCCTTTATTATGTTGAGGAAAGTTCCCTCTATGCCTCTTTCTGCACGGATTTTTATCATAAACGGGTGTTGAATTTTTGTCGAAAGTTTTCTCTGCATTTATTGAGATGATTTATGGTTTTTCTCCTTCAATTTGTTAATATGGTGTATCACGTTGATTGATTTGCGTATATTGAAGAATCCTTGCATTCCTGGAATAAACCCCACTTGATCACGATGTATGATCCGTTTAATGTGCTGTTGGATTCGGTTTGCTAGTATGTTGTTGAGGATTTTTGCATCTATGTTCATCAGTGATATTGGCATGTAGTTTTCTTTGTTTGTGACATCCATGTCTGGTTTTGGTATCAGGGTGATGGTGGCCTCGTAGAATGAGTTTGGGAGTGTTCCTCCCTCTGCTATATTTTGGAAGAGTTTGAGAAGGATAGGTGTTAGCTCTTCTCTAGATGTTTGATACAGTTCGCCTGTGAGGCCATCTGGACCTGGGCTTTTGTTTGTTGGAAGATTTTTTTTTTTTTTTAAGCGGTACGCAGGCCTCTTACTGTTGTGGCCTCTCCCATTGCGGAGCACAGGCTCCAGACGTGCAGGCTCAGTGGCCATGGCTCACAGGCATAGGTGTTAGCTCTTCTCTAAATGTTTGATAGAATTCGCCTGTGAAGCCATCTGGTCCTGGGCTTTTGTTTGTTGGAAGATTTTTAATCACAGTTTCAATTTCAGTGTTTGTGATTGGTCTGTTCATATTTTCTATTTCTTCCTGATTCAGTCTTGGCAGTTTGTGCATTTCTAAGAATTTGTCCATTTCTTCCAGATTGTCCATTTTATTGGCATAGAGTTGCTTGTAGTAATCCCTCATGATTTTTTGTATTTCTGCAGTGTCAGTTGTTACTTCTCCTTTTTCATTTCTGATTCTATTGATTTGAGTCTTCTCCCTTTTTTTCTTGATGAGTCTGGCTAATGGTTTATCTATTTTGTTTATCTTCTGAAAGAACCAGCTTTTAGTTTTATTGATCTTTGCTATCGTTTCCTTCGTTTCTTTTTCATTTATTTCTGATCTGATTTTTATGATTTCTTTCCTTCTGCTAACTCTGGGGTTTTTTTGTTCTTCTTTCTCTAATTGCTTGAGGTGCAAGGTTAGGTTGTTTATTCGAGATGTTTCCTGCTTCTTAAGGTGGGCTTGTATTGCTATAAACTTCCCTCTTAGAACTGCTTTTGCTGCATCCCATAGGTTTTGGGTCGTTGTATCTCCATTGTCATTTGTTTCTAGGTATTTTTTAATTTCCTCTTTGATTTCTTCAGTGATCACTTCGTTATTAAGTAGTGTATTGTTTAGCCTCCATGTGTTTGTATTTTTTACAGCTCTTTTCCTATAATTGATATCTAGTCTCATGGCGTTGTGGTCGGAAAAGATACTTGATACAATTTCAATTTTCTTAAATTTACCAAGGCTTGATTTGTGACCCAAGATATGATCTATCCTGGAGAATGTTCCATGAGCACTTGAGAAAAATGTGTATTCTGTTGTTTTTGGATGGAGTGTCCTATAAATATCAATTAAGTCCATCTTGTTTAATGTATCATTTAAAGCTTGTGTTTCCTTATTTATTTTCATTTTGGATGATCTGTCCATTGGTGAAAGTGGGGTGTTGAAGTCCCCTACTATGAATGTGTTACTGTCGATTTCCCCTTTTATGGCTGCTAGTTTTTGCCTTATGTATTGAGGTGCTCCTATGTTGGGTGCATAAATATTTACAATTGTTATATCTTCTTCTTGGATCGATCCCTTAATCATTATGTAGTGTCCTTCTTTGTCTCTTCTGATAGTCCTTATTTTAAAGTCTATTTTGTCTGATATGAGAATTGCTACTCCAGCTTTCTTTTGGTTTCCATTTGCATGGAATATCTTTTTCCATCCCCTTACTTTCAGTCTGTATGTGTCTCTAGGTCTGAAGTGGGTCTCTTGTAGACAGCATATATATGGGTCTTGTTTTTGTATCCATTCAGCCAATCTGTGTCTTTTGGTGGGAGCATTTAGTCCATTTACATTTAAGGTAATTATCGATATGTATGTTCCTATTCCCATTTTCTAAATTGTTTTGGGTTCGTTATTATAGGACTTTTCCTTCTCTTGTGTTTTTGTCTAGAGAAGTTCCTTTAGCATTTGTTGTAAAGCTGGTTTGGTGGTGCTGAACTCTCTCAGCTTTTGCTTGTCTGTAAAGGTTTTAATTTCTCCATCAAATCTGAATGAGATCCTTGCTGGGTAGAGTAATCTTGGTTGCAGGTTTTTCTCCTTCATCACTTTCAGTATGTCCTGCCACTCCCTTCTGGCTTGTAGAGTTTCTGCTGAGAGATCAGCTGTTAACCTTATGGGGATTCCCTTGTGTGTTATTTGTTGTTTTTCCCTTGCTGCTTTTAATATGCTTTCTTTGTATTTAGTTTTTGACAGTTTGATTAATATAGATAGTTTAATATGTGTCTTAGCGTGTTTCTCCTTGGATTTATCCTGTATGGGGGTCTCTGTGCTTCCTGGACTTGATTAAGTATTTCCTTTCCCATATTAAGGAAGTTTTCAACTATAATCTCTTCATATATTTTCTCAGTCCTCTACTTCTGGAACCCCTTTAATTCAAATGTTGGTGTGTTTAATGTTGTCCCAGACGTCTCTGAGACTGTCCTCAGTTCTTTTCATTCTTTTTTCTTTATTCTGCTCTGCAGTAGTTATTTCCACTATTTTATCTTCCAGGTTACTTATCTTTTCTTCTGCCTCAGTTATTCTGCTATTGATCCTATCTAGAGTGTTTTTAATTTCATTTATTGTGTTGTTCATCATTGTTTGTTTCATCTTTATTTCTTCTAGGTCCTTGTTAAATGTTTCTTGCATTTTGTCTATTCTATTTCCAAGATTTTGGATCATCTTTACTATCATTATTCTGAATTCTTTTTCAGGTAGACTGCCTATTTCCTCTTCATTTCTTAGGTCTGGTGGGTATTTATCTTGCTCCTTCATCTGCTGTGTGTTTTTCTGTCTTCTCATTTTGCTTATCTTACTGTGTTTGAGGTCTCCTTTTTGCAGGCTGCAGGTTTGTAGTTCCCTTTGTTTTTGGTGTCTGTCCCCAGTGGCTAAGGTTGGTTCAGTGGGTTGTGTCGGCTTCCTGGTGGAGGCGACTAGTGCCTGTGTTCTGGTGGATGAGCCTGGATCTTGTCTTTCTTGTGGGCAGGTCCACCTCTGGTGGTGTGTTTTGTGGTGTCTGTGGACTTATTATGATTTTAGGCAGCCTCTCTGCTAATGGGTGGGGTTGTGTTCCTGTCTTGCTAGTTGTTTGGCATAGGATGACCAGCATTGTAGCTTGCTGGTTGTTGAGTGAAGCTGGGTGCTGGTGTTGAGATGGAGATCTTTGGGAGATTTTTGCCGTTTGATATTATGTGGAGCTGGGAGGTCTCTTGTGCACCAGTGTCCTGAAGTTGGCTCTCCCACCTCAGAGGCACAGCACTGACTCCTGGCTGCAGCACCAAGAGCCTTTCATCCACATGGCTCAGATTAAAAGGGAGAAAAAGTAGAAAGAATTAGTAGAAGTAGAAAGAAAGAAAGAAAGGAGGGAGGGAGGGAGGAAGGAAGGAAGGAGGGAAGGAAGGAAAAAAAGAAAGAAGATAAAGTAAAGTAAGATAAAATATAATAAAGTTATTAAAATATAAAAATAATTATGAAGAGAGAAAAAAAAGAAAGAAATTTTAAAAAAAGGGCGGATAGAACCCTAGGACCAATGGTGGAAGCAAAGCTATACAGACAAAATCTCACACAGAAGCATATACATACACACTCATAAAAAGAGGAAAAGGGGAAAAAATCATAAATCTTCCTCTCAAAGTCCACCTCCTTAATTTGGGATGATTTGTTGTCTATTCATGTATTCCACAGATGCAGGGTACATCAGGTTGATTGTGGAGCTTTAATCTGCTGCTTCTGAGGCTGCTGGGAGAGATTTCCCTTTTTCTTCTTTGTTCTCACAGCTCCCAGGGGCTCAGCTTTGGATTTGGTCCTGCCTCTGCGTGTAGGTCACTGGAGGGCGTCTGTTCTTCGCTCAGACAGGACAGGGTTAAAGGAGCCGCTGATTCGGGGTCTCTGGCTCACTCAGGCCGCAGGGAGGGAGGGGCACAGAGTGCGGGGCGAGCCTGTGGCGGCAGAGGTCGGCGTGACATTGCACCAGCCTGAGGCGCGCCGTGCTTTCTTCCGGGGGAGTTGTCCCTGGATCCCGGGACCCTGGCAGTGGCGGGTTGCACAGGCTCCCGGAAGCGGGGTGTGGATAGTGACCTGTGCTCGCTCACAGGCTTCTTGGTGGCGGCAGCAGCAGCCTTAGCGTTTCATGCCCGTCTCTGGGGTCCGCGCTTTTAGCCGCGGCTTGTGCCCGTCTCTGGAGCTCCTTGAAGCAGCGCTCTTAATCCCCTCTCCTCGCGCACCAGGAAACAAAGAGGGAAGAAAAAGTCTCTTGCCTCTTCGGCAGGTCCAGACTTTTCCCCAGACTCCCTCTCGGCTAGCCATGGTGCACTAACCCCCTGCAGGCTGTGTTCATGCCGCCAACACCAGTCCTCTCCTGGCGCTCCGACCTAAGCCTGAGCCTCAACTCCCAGCCCCGCATGCCCCGGCGGGTGAGCAGACAAGCCTCTCGGCCTGGTGAGTGCATCGGCACTGATCCTCTGTGTTGGAATCTCTCCACTTTGCCCCCCGCACCCCTGTTCCTGTGCTCTCCTCCGCAGCTCCGAAGCTTTCCCCCTCTGCCACCTGCAGTCTCCGCCCGTGAAGGGGCTTCCTAGTGTGTGGAAACCTTTCCTCCTTCACAGCTCCCTCCCACTGGTGCAGGTCCCATCCCTATCCTTTTGTCTCTGTTTATTCTTTTTTCTTTTGCCCTACCCAGGTACATAGGGGGGTTTCTTGCCTTTTGGGAGGTCTGAGGTCTTCTGCCAGCGTTCAGTAGGTGTTCTGTAGGAGTTGTTCCACGTGTAGATGTATTTCTGGTGTATCTGTGGGGAGGAAGGTCATCTCTGTGTCTTACTCTTCCGCCATCTTCCCGGAAGCACCCTGCACTGTTGTTTCTAATGGGATGAAAAGATGCCCTGGGTTCCCATAGCTGCTGCTGGGAACAGCAGGGACAAACTTTCATTCCAGTTCTTGTTGAGCCTTCTTCTTTCTCTTAATGTAGGACATTTGGCCTCAGATTAACTCTTTGGTGGTTGAGATATTTTCTCATACTTCCTTACTCTTTACCTGTCCTTATACAGTTGACCCTTAAGCAACACAGAGGTGAAGGGCTCTGAGCCTCTGTGCAGTTGAAAATCTGAATATAATTTATAGTCAGCCATCTGCAGGTACCACATCTGTGGGTTCAACCAACTGCAGATCGTGCAGTACTATGGTATTTACTATTGAAAAAAATTTGAACATAAGTGGACCCTTGCAGTTCAAACCCTTGTTCTTTAAAGGTCAACTGTACTATACTTCCAAAATAAGATATAACTGGGGCCTGCTTATTTTTACTCTACAAAAAGAGTCTAACTAAATACACTTATATCAATGCTTATTTTCTTTTACCTTCATGTATATAATGTCCATTTTTACCTAGACTAACACCTTAAATGATATTGACTAACATCTTGGTGCCTTCATGCCTCTGTCTCTAGGTGTCTACTCTCAGCGCTCAACAGTGTACTAGACTCCTGAAATTATTCCAAACTTTTAGTTTTTTTTTTTTTTAACACAGTATTATAGGGTTAGCTTTCACCCTATCTTTTCTGTTTGTTAAATCCCTTGACAAATATTTATTCTTTGCTCTGTTTTATCTTTAGCTGGTCCTTGATTTCAGTCTGAATCAGATTAATTTTTTGAACTACCACCTTTACTTGCTTCAGATAAAATCCCTCTCCTCCATTTATACAGCAGGTGATCAATGCTCCTTGATCTAACAGCTCTTCTCCTTCCCCAGTCTGCTGCTTTTTTTTTTAAACATCTTTATTGGAGTATAATTACTTTACAATGTTGTGTTAATTTCTGCTGTATAACAAAGTGATGCTGTGACTGATGGAAAAATGCCAGCAGATACTGTTTATTAACATACAATTTCTTTAATTGTAAAGTATATAAAAATTCAACTGCTTTATGATGACTACAAAAAATAGACAAAGCAGGATGCTCCCAGACTGATACTGGGATTTCCTCATCCCCCAAACTTTCCCACCTGCTGTTGACTCTACCTACACAGAGTGAAGATGCTCTGGGCTGTTCTGGAGACTCAGGCTGTGTGCCTGCCTGCTAACCTGGTTCAGTGGCCAGTGCAAAGCAACCTCAGACTATCCCTGGATATTCACTGCAAAGGCAAATTCTGTAGGTTACCTGTTCCTTAGCAAGACCAGGGCCTCAGGCCTGCCGGTGATCTATTTCTGTAAGCCAGTTGATTTTTCTCTTTTATGTTACACCTACGAAGTCAATCCAAAAACAAAATATTTCAACCTAGAAGCCAGAGGAAATATTGCAGGCTGGCACGAGTTAGCTCCTGAGAAAACTCAAGGCAGTATTCTCTGCAGCTTTCGTTTTCTGGAACTTTTTTTTCCTCTGGAAGTCCCTTATTGTTGTCACCTAGACCTATAGCATCCTATAGAAATAATGCTGGTAAAAGAAATAATCACTAGAGACTTCTAGAAATAAAAAGGAGAAAATATTGGCCAAGGACAACCATAAAACTGAATGAAGTTGTATCCTGTGTATTTTGCATGCCATAAAGCAGTGTTAGTAAAAGAAAAGCTAATGTATATAAAATGCCTCGTCTGGTGCCTCTAGACACAATTATTTCATTATTATTATTATTTTGGTTCACCACCCCCCAAGAGTGGCAGTGATAAAGCACAAGTGACAGAAGAGTGTGACAGTTATTGTTTCTGTTACTAAAGAAGGCTGTCTCGAGCTCAGCATGGTTGGATGTGTGCTTTTTATACTCATGCTGCAACTGTGGTAGATGGTATATGGGTAACTACCACTTACCAAACTCTTAAATTACTGCCAAGATGGTTCACATGGAGCCATTACAGACTAAGAGTGCTGGGAATTGATGCCCAGTTTTATTTTCTAGAGGATGGAATTGGTTTTCTGTTACTCTAAGAGTCTTATGGATTTTTTTTTTCTTTCTCTTTGGCTGCCTAAAATCATTTTCTCCTTCCTAACAGCATCATGTTAGGCTCATTACCTTGTCCCTGCTGGAAGTAGCCTGGTGGGACTCCAATCAGGTGCACTGTCCTTCACTAGCCAAGAGCTAGGATTTGATCCAAGTTAGACCAGTTGAATGTTCCCTCCCTGGAGTATGAGTCTTAAGTAGAGGGACAAAGAGACTGAATGTGGTTGGAATCCATTTGTCTCATTGGCAGACAGGTCTTGCTTAAAGATAACTCCTGAATTCCTTCTTAACAGCCTCTGGAGCAGCTGGATTCTGTTGGTGGTCAAATCTAGTTCTCCAGTCTTCCCACTGGTTCCCATGCACTTCTATTTATTCTGGGCAGCCTGTTGCCTGTAGTTTCTGTTGCCTGTGACCGAAGAAATATAGCTGTCATAAGGACCTGCCCAATAGCTACAAGTCTGATACCCAGGCTGCACACTCCAGTCTGCCTGTTCTTAGTAAGAACAGGAGAAAACCGCATGCTTTCTCAGAGACCCTAGGGCCCAGAAGTGAGGAGAGTAAAGTGAAGTTTCTCAACTCTTAGAAGAGGCTCATCTCCTTTGCTGGGTTAGAAACACTTGTAATTATTCATTTGACTCTCCCCAGCAGCATACCAGCTTGCACATAGCAGGTGCTTGGCAAATGTTGGCTGAATTAATCTAGTTGATGAGGGGCCAAAGTCCTGAGTTCTATTCTGAACTTTGGCAGTCTTAGCAGTGGGAACTTGGATTAATCTTGGCCTCACTTTCTTCCTTAATAAAATTAGAATCATAATATCTGCCCCACCCACTTCTTAGAGTGGGTTAAGAGGGTCAACTGACGTGATGTGTGGGGAAGGATTTTATGCCTGCTGAAGCAGTGAGAAAGCAATTAGAAAGCAGACGTGGAGTCAAGCTTTAGCTCTGCCCAAGATCCCCTCACTGTGGACAAGTGCCTTGCTCCTTGGCCCTCAGTTTCCCAATTTGTAAAGAGAGGGGTTTGGATCATAAGATTTTTTTTTAATTTTTAAAAATTTATATTGGAGTATAGTTGATTAACAATGTTGTGTTAGTTTCAGGCATACAGCAAAGTGATTCTATTATACATATACATGTATCTATTCTTTTTCAAATTCTTTTCCCATTTAGGTTGTTACAGAATACTGAGCAGAGTTCCCTGTGCTATACAATAGTGGACCATAAGATTTTAAAGTTTCCTTTGACTTCTAACTTTCTGCAATTCTGTGACTGGAAAGTTAGAACTATTTGTTGTGGAGCAGCTGAAGTAATTCAGAAGCTTCATAAGCTGCTTCTCTTCAGCACCTTAGTCTTCTTCCATCATCTTTGTTAGGACTTGATCAAGTCCTACCTCTACTCCAATTCTCTTAATTTCACGTGGGGATTAATAGGTTTGGGCTGCCTTAATTTCAGCCTAATATATCAAATGGGATGTGTCTCAGTTTTCACATAACACATCCAAAACTTAGTGGCTTTAAATTATAGCTCTTTGTTTGCTCATCATTCTGTAGATTGTTAACGGGCAGGGCTCATCTGGGGCGGCCAATCTCTGCTGCACTTGGAGTTTGCTGTGTTCACTCATGCTTTTGAGTCCACTTGGCAGACTGTCTGGGGCCAGCTCATTCTGGATGACCTCATTCATAGGTCCAAGGTATCAGCTGAGAGAGCTGGAATGCATGGGGTTGCTGGGCCTTTCTTTCCATGTGATGTCTCACTCCAGGAAGGCCATCATCCTCGAGAAGGCTAGCTGGGCTTCTTCCTAAGGTGTCTGTGTTCCAGGGGGTGAGCATGGAAGCTGCAAGTGAACTGATGCTTGGAAGTCACACATGTCATTTCTCCCTCATTCTAATGGTCGAAGCAAACCACAAGGTCAACTCAGATTCAAGCAATTGGAAAATAGACTCCATTTCCTGCAAAAAAAATTTGTGGCCATATTTAGTCTATCACAGAAAGGCATGGTGGAAGACACTGGGGGAAAAAGCAGAAGTTAATATTCATATGTTTGGAATGTAAGGAGTAGAAAATTTAAATAGAAAATCCTTTATCCATTGAATAAAAGGTGAACAAATGTTTAAGGAATACTAATGTAAAGTGATACCATATTGTCATCTTGCTGGGGTTCCCATATGTCTTGATTGGGTTCCGTATAAAGGGCCCATTTGTTAGAAATGGATACATCCTCTTGTCTAGGGGGCTCTTTGAGGGAGGAGCTTTTTATGTCAGATGACTTAAAATCCAATAAACAGCTTAAAAACAATACAGAAAAAAATCAAGGCTTTTTTTTTTTTTCCTTTAAACCAATAAGCATAACATGTCTTAGTTACTCAACCATCACTATTTGGCTCCATTAAAAGTTGTCTTTCCAACTGGAATAATAGTTCAGATTTAAGACCAGTTGACTGTCTTAAATGCAGGAGCGGGTATGTCCTGGAGTCTTGCCAGGAATGTCTCTTACCAGGTACTATTTGCCAATTAACATTCTTTAAGGCAGTATTTTTCTTTTCTAATAAGTGCTCTGGCATATATGTTATTGTTGTAGGAAGCCTTTACACTGAGATTTATCTATGTGACAATATGCTTAGTTGCATGTTTAATTTTTAAAAAGGAATTCATTGTTAAACATCAGAGTTTATACAAAGAAATGTGATTTTCTATATTCTTTTTTTTCTACCACAAGTCCTCATTTACTACCTAATCATGCTTCTTTTTTTTTTTTTTTTTTTTTTTTTTGCGGTACGCGGGCCTCTCACTGTTGTGGCCTCTCCCGTTGTGGAGCACAGGCTCCGGATGCGCAGGCTCAGCGGCCATGGCTCACGGGCCCAGCTGCTCCGCGGCATGTGGGATCTTCCCAGACCGGGGCACAAACCCGTGTCCCCTGCATCGGCAGGTGGACTCTCAACCACTGTGCCACCAGGGAAGCCCCATGCTTCTATTTTTAATTAACTAAGTGATGGTATTATTAATAGCTAATGTGCATTGAGTGCCAGGTACTGGGCTAAATATTTTACCCACCTCATTGAATTTAATTCTCCCAATAAATCACTTATTCCATGAAGTATGGATTACTCTCATTTTCTAGATGAGGAAACTGAGGCTTGGGGTAATCACCTTTCCCTGAGTCATCCAGGTAGCACAATATGTTTTCCAAGCCTTTACTTCCATAGGCAAAATTTGAAGACATACTTCAGCTTTTTTCTAAAGATACATTGTGTTCCTTTGAGATAGAAATGACTTAATAAAAAGGAGCTTTAATACATAGTCAACATTTATGTGACCTTAATGTCTATAACCTAATATTATAAGGCTGGGCATTTGGATATTCCAGGAACATACTAAATTAATAATAATTCTGAACTTCATTTGAAATCATAGATCAGGGCATGGCAAGTGTTTTCAGTAAAGGGTCAGAGAGTAGATATTTTTGGTTTTGTGGGCAGCAGGTTTCTGTTGCATCTATTCAACTTTGCCACTGTAGAGCAAAAGAAGCCATAGAAAATATGTAAATGGATGGGCTTAACTATGTTCCAATAAAAATTTATAAGACCATGTGGATGGGCTGAATTTGGCCTACAAGTCATAGTTTGCCAACTTAGATTATAGGCCATTTTGTATCCACTTGTCACCATTAATGTTATCCTAATAAACTAAATTGTTGGGATATGATTTTAGTGATAATACAGAGAGAGAGGCCTGTTCAGTAGTCTGGAACATGGGAAAACCTGTATGCACATTAACTGACATTGAATGGCTTGTTGGCTTTAGTCATCTGCATAATGGCTTTCTCAGTATAATTTGTTAGTAGCTAATTGAGTTAGGTTATCAACTGTGGAAGTAAAATTGATATGGCCCTGCCACCATTATGAATAAGTGTGCCCATAATGTCCCACAGTCAGGATAAAATAAAACCCACATTGCACTCTGAGACAAACCAAAAATAACAATTTTATTGTCTCCAAGACAAAATAATTCTTGAGTATTTCCTGTAAGCTACCAACTCCCTAACAAAGCAACTCTGTCTCTGACTTCTGTAAAACTGATGTCTGAAGATAGATTATGACATATGCAGATGTTAGCTGTGAGAAAACTGTTTTTTTTCCTTCATGAACAGACTAGCTATAAATTCAGTAACCTTGGCAATTAAAAAAGTTAATACATTCCTTGTGTTTTCTGTTTGCTCAATCAGTTCTCAAGTCTGGCTTCTTTGCAACTTATCTGCAAGCAAGCTTCTTTCTTTGTGTGCTTTCTGTCTGACTCTTCTTTCACATTTATTAAGTGTTCCTTATAGCCCAGTGTGAACAGGATGATCCGTTTTCTATTGGACACATAAGAGACTGATAATTTAAGATTTCAAAGTTTCACCTAACCTTGAGGAGGCTGGTTGTGACCTATTTTGACAAACTACAGATAAAGCTACTGGTCACTATGGGAGGATAAATCTTTGCTTTGCCTGCCTTTCTTCCAGGATGACAAAAAGGGGCAGAATTTGAAGGAATACAAATTGGAAAGAGACTTGGAAAAATAATTATAATTTTATTCATTTATTTATTTTTAACATCTTTATTGGAGTATAATTGCTTTACAATGGTGTTAGTTTCTGCTGTATAACAAAGTGACTCAGCTATACATATATCCCCATATCTCCTCCCTCTTGTGTCTCCCTCCCACCCTCCCTATCCCACCCCTCTAGGTGTTCACAAAGCACCGAGCTGATCTCCCTGTGCTATGCAGCTGCTTCCCACTAGCTATCTATTTTACATTTGGTAGTGTATATAAGTCCATGCCACTGTCTCACTTTGTCCCAGCTTACCCTTCCCCCTCCCTGTGTCCTCAAGTCCATTCTCTACTTCTGCGTCTTTATTCCTGTCCTGCCCCTAGGTTCTTCAGGACCTTTTTCTTTTTCTTTTTTTTAGATTCCATATATATGTGTTAGCATACGGTATTTGTTTTTCTCTTTCTGACTTCACTCTGATTGTGAAGTCACCATCCACTTCACTACAAATAACTCAGTTGAGTTTCTTTTTATGGTTGAGTGATATTCCATTGTATATACGTGGATGTGAATATATATATATATATTCACGTGAATATATATATTCCATTGTATATACATTGATGTATATATATACATATATACATTGTATGTATATATATATATTCACGTGAATATATATATATATATTCCATTGTATATACATTGATATTCCATTGTCTATAGCTTTTTTATCCATTCATCTGTCGATGGACACTTAGGTTGCTTCCATGTCCTGGCTATCGTAAACAGAGCTGCAATGAACATTGTGGTACATGACTCTTTGTGAATTGTGGTTTTCTCAGGGTATATGCTCAGTAGTGGGGTTGCTGGGTCATATGGTTGTTCTATTTTTAGTTTTTTGAGGAACCTCCATACTCTTCTCCATAGTGGCTGTATCAATTTACATTCCCACCAACAGTGTAAGAGGGTTCCCTTTTCTCCACACCCTCTCCAGCATTTATTGTTTCTAGATTTTTTGATGATGGCCATTCTGACTGATATGAGGTGATACCTCATTGTAGTTTTGATTTGTATTTCTCTAATGATTAGTGATGTTGAGCATCCTTTCATGTGTTTTTTGGCAATCTGTATATCTTCTTTGGAGGAATGTCTATTTAGGTCTTCAGCCCATTTTTGGAATGGGTTGTTTGTTTTTTTGATATTGAGCTGCATGAGCTGCTTGTATATTTTGGAGATTAATCCTTTGTCCGTTGATTCCTTTGCAAATATTTTCTCCCACTCTGAGGGTTGTCTTTTCATCCTGTTTATGGTTTCCTTTGCTGTGCAAAAGCTTTTAAGTTTCATTAGGTCCCATTTTTAAATTTTTATTTCCATTTCCCTAGGAGACAGGTGAAAAAGGATCTTGCTGTGATTTATGTCATAGAGTGTTCTGCCTATGTTTTCCTCTAAGAGTTTTATAGTGTCTGGCCTTACATTTAGGTCTTTAATCCGTTTTGAGTTTATTTTTGCGTATAGTGTTAGGGATTGTCCTTTTACATGTAGCTGTCCAGTTTTCTCAGCACCACTTATTGAAGAGGCTGTCTTTTCTCCATTGTATATTCTTGCCTCCCTTATCAAAAATAAGGTGATCATATGTGCGTGGGTTTATCTCTGGGCTTTCTATCCTGTTCCATTGATCTATCTTTCTGTTTTTGTGCCAGTACCATACTGTCTTGATTACTGTAGCTTTGTAGTATAGTCTGAAATCTGGGATTCCTGATTCCTACAGCTCCATTTTTCTTTCTCAAGATTGCTTTGGCTATTTGGAGTCATTTGTGTTCCATACAAATTGTGAAATTTTTTGTTCTAGTTCTGTGAAAAATGCCATTGGGAGTTTGATAGGATTGCATTGAATGTGTAGATTGCTTTGGGTAGTACAGTCATTTTCACAATGTTCATTCTTCCAATCCAAGAACATGGTATATCTCTCCATCTGTTTGTATCATCTTTCATTTCTTTCATGAGTTTCTTTTAGTTTTCTGCATACAGGTCTTTTGTCTCCTTAGGTAGGTTTATTCCTAGGTATTTTATTCTTTTTGTGGCAATGGTAAATGGGAGTGTTTTGTTAATTTCACTTTCATATTTTTATCATTAGTGTATAAGAATGCAAGAAATTTCTGTGCATTAATTTTGTATACTACTACTTTACCAGATTCATTGATTAGCTCTAGTAGTTTTCTGGTAGCATCTTTAGGATTCTCTATGTATAGTATCATGTCATCTGCAAACAGTGACAGCTTTACTTCTTCTTTTCTGATTTGGATTCCTTTTATTTCTTCTCTGATTGCTGGGGCTCATCAACCTTGTCTTGCTCCTGATCTTAGAGGAAATGGTTTCAGTTTTTCACGATTGAGAACGATGTTGGCTGTGGGTTTGAAATATATGATCTTTATTATGTTGAGGTAAGTTCCCTCTATGCCTACTTTCTGGAGGGTTTTTATCATAAATCAGTGTTGAATTTTGTTGATAGGTTTTTCTGCATCTGTTGAGATGCTCATATGGTTTTTCTCCTTCAGTTTGTTAATATGGTTTATCACATTGATTGATTTGCATATATTGAAGAATCCTTGCATTCCTGGAATAAACCCCACTTGATCATGGTATATGATCCTTTTAATGTGCTGTTGGATTCTGTTTGCTAGTATTATGTTGAAAATTTTTGCATCTATGTTCATCAGTGATATTGCCCTGTAGTCTTCTTTCTTTGTGACATCTTTGTCTGGTTTTGGTATCAGGGTGATGGTGGCCTCGTAGAATGAGTTTGGGAGTGTTCCTCCCTCTGCTATATTTTGGAAGAGTTTGAGAAGGATAGGTGTTAGCTCTTCTCTAAATGTTTGATAGAATTCGCCTGTGAAGCCATCTGGTCCTGGGCTTTTGTTTGTTGGAAGATTTTTAATCACAGTTTCAATTTCAGTGTTTGTGATTGGTCTGTTCATATTTTCTATTTCTTCCTGATTCAGTCTTGGCAGGCTCTGGATGCACAGGCTCAGCGGCCATGGCTTACAGGCCTAGTCGCTTCGGGGCATGTGGGATCTTCCTGGACCGGGGCACAAACCCGTGTCCCCTGCATCGGCAGGTGGACTCTCAACCACTGAGCCACCAGGGAAGCCCTGTTGGAAGTTTTTTAATCACAGTATCAATTTCAGTGGTTGTGATTGGTCGTTTATATTTTCTGTTTCTTCCTGGTTCAGTCTTGGAAGGTTTTGCTTTTCTAATGTGTCCATTTCTTCCAGGTTGTCCATTTTATTGGCATATAGTTGCTTGTAGTAATCTCTCATGTTCCTTTATATTTCTGCAGTGGCAGTTGTTACTTCTCCTTTTTCATTTCTAATTCTGTTGATTTGAGTCTTTTCCTTCTTTTTCTTGATGTGTCTGGCTAATGGTATATCAATTTTGTCTATCTTCTCACAGAACCAGCTTTTAGTTTTATTGATATTTGCTATCGTTTTCTTCATTTTTTTTCATTTATTTCTGATCTGATCTGTATGATTTCTTTCCTTCTGCTAACTTTGGGGGTTTTTGTTCTTCTTTATCTAATTGCTTTAGGTGTAAGGTTAGGTTGTTTATTTGAGATGTTTCTTGTTTCTTGAGGTAGGATTGTATTGTGATAAACTTCCCTCTTAGAACTCTTTTGCTGCATCTCATAGGTTTTGGGTCATCGTGTTTTCATTGTCATTTGTTTCTAGGTATTTATTTTTTGACATTTTTATTGGAGTATAGTTGCTTTACAGTGGTGTGTCTAGGTATTTTTTGATTTCCTCTTTGATTTCAGTGATCTCTTGGTTATTTAGTAGTATATTTTTTAGCCTCCATGTGTTTGTATTTTTTGCAGATTTTTTCCTCTTATTGATATCTAGTCTCATAGCATTGTGGTTGGAAAAGATACTTGAAACGATTTGAATTTCCTTAAATTTACCAAGGCTTGATTTGTGATATGATCTATCCTGGAGAATGTTCCATTAGCCCTTGAGAAGAAAGTGTAATCTGCTGTTTTTGGATGGAATGTCCTATAAATATCAATTAAGTCCATTTTTAATGTATCATTTAAAGCTTGTGTTTCCTTATTTATTTTCATTTTAGATGATCTGTCCATTGGTAAAAGTGGGGTGTTAAAGTCCTCTACTATGATTGTGTTACTGTCGATTTCCCCATTTATGGTTGTTAGCATTTGTCTTATGTACTGAGGTGCTCTATGTGGGTGCATAAATATTTACAGTTGTTATATCTTCTTCTGGATTGATCCCTTGATCATTATGTAGTGTCCTTCTTTGTCTTTTGTAATAGTCTTTATTTTAAAGTCTATTTTTTCTGATATAAGAATTTCTTCTCCAGCTTTCTTTTGATTTACATTTACATGGAATGTCTTTTTCCATCCCCTCACTTTCAGTCTGTATGTGTCCCTAGGTCTGAAGTGGGTCTCCTGTAGACAGCATATATATGGGTCTTGTTTTTGTATCCCTTCAGCCAGTCTATGTCTTTTGGTTGGAGCATTTAATACATTTACATTTAAGGTAATTATTGATATGTATGTTCCTGTTACCATTTTCTTAATTGTTTTGGGTTTGTTATTGTAGGTCTTTTCCTTCTCTTGTGTTTCCTGCCTATAGAAGTTCCTTAAGCATTTGTTGTAAAGCTGGTTTGGTGGTGATGAATTCTCTTAGCTTTTGCTTGTCTGTAAAGGTTTTCATTTCTCCATCGAATCTGAGCAAGATCCTTGCTGGGTAGGGTAGTCTTGGTTGTAGGTGTTTCACTTTCATCACTTTAAATATGTCTTGCCACTCCCTCTGGTTTGCAGAGTTTCTGCTGAAAGATCAGCTGTTAACCTTATGGGGATTCCCTTGTGTGTTATTTGTTGTTTTTCCCTTGCTGCTTTTAGTATTTTTTGTTTGTATTTCATTTTTGATAGTTTGATTAATATGTGTCTTGGCGTGTTTCTCCTTGGATTTATCCTGTATGGGACCCTCTGTGCTCACTGGACCTGATTGATTCTTTCCTTTCCCACATTAGGGAAGTTTTCAACTGTAATCCCTTCAAATATATTCTCAGTCCCTTTCTTTTCCTCTTCTTCTTCTGGGACCCCTATAATTCGAATGTTGGTGCATTTAATGTTGTCCCAGTGGTCTGTAAGACTGTCCTCAACTCTTTTCATTCTTTTTTCTTTATTCTGCCTTGCGGTAGTTATTTCAACTATTTTGTCTTGCAGGTCACTTATCCGTTCTTCTGCCTCAGTGATTCTGCTATTGATTCCTTCTAGAGAATTTTTAATTTCATTTATTGTGTCATTCATCATTGTTTGTTTCATCTTTAGTTCTTCTAGGTCCTTGTTAAATGTTTCTTGCATTCTGTCCATTCTATTTCCAAGATTTTGGATCATCTTTACTATCATTACTCTGAATTCTTTTTCAGATAGACTGCCTATTTCCTCTTTGTTTGTTAGGTTTGGTGGGTTTTTACCTTGCTCCTTCATCTGCTGTGTGTTTCTCTGTCTTCTCATTTTGCTTAACTTACTGTGTTTGGGGTCTCCTTTTTGCAGGCTACAGGTCTGTAGTTCCCATTGTTTTTGGTGTCTGCTCCCATTGGCTAAGGTTGATTCAGTGGGTTGTGTAGACTTCCTGGTGGAGGGGACTAGTGCCTGTTCTTGTGGATGAGGCTGGATCTTGTCTTTCTTGTGTGCAGGTCCACATCTGGTGGTTTGTTTTGAGGTGTCTCTGAACTTATTATGATTTTAGGCAGCCTCTCTGCTAATGGGTGGACTTGTGTTCCTGTCTTGCTAGTTGTTTGGCATAGGGTATCAAGTCTTGGAGCTTGCTGGTCATTCAGTGGAGCTGGGTCTTAGCGTTGAGATGGAGATCTCTGGGAGAGCTTTTGCCGTTTGTTATTACGTGGAGACAGGAGGTCTCTGGTGGACCAATGTCCTGAACTTGGCTTTCCCCCTTCAGTGGCGCAGGCCTGACACCCAGCTGGAGCAGCAAGACCCTGTCAGCCACATGGCTTAAAAGAAAAGTTTGAAAAAAAGAAAGAAGGAAAGGAAGAAGAGGGCAACCAAATCAAAAAGCAAATCCACCAATGATAACAAGTGCTAAAAACTATACTAAAAAAACAAACAAACAAAGAAACCCAGACAGAACCATAGGACAAATGGTAAAAGCAAAGCTATATAGACAAAATCTCACAAAGAAGTATGTACATACACACTCAGAAAAAGAGAAAAGGGGGAAAAAAATTTACCTATAAAAAAAAAGGAAGAGAGTAACCAAATCAATAAACAAATCTACCACTGATGATAAACTCTAAATACTAAACTAAGAGAAACATAAAACCAGAAACAAATTAGATGCGGAAAGCAAACCGCAAGTCTCCAGTTGCTCCCAAAGTCTACCGCCTCAATTTTAGGATGATTTGTTGCCTATTCAGGTATTCCACACGTGCAGGGTACATTAAGTTCGTTGTGGATATTTAATCTGCTGCTCCTGAGGCTGCTGGGAGAGATTTCCCTTTCTCTTTGTTTGCACAGTTCCTGGGGTTCAGCTTTGGATTTGCCCTCCCCTCTGTGTGTAGGTCTCCTGAGGGCGTCTTTTCTTCACTCAGACAGGACGGGGTTAAAGGAGCATCTGATTCGGGGGCTCTGGCTCCCTCAGGTCAGAGGGAGGGAGGGGTACGGATGCAGGAAAGCCTGCGGTGGCAGAGGCCAGCATGACATTTCACCAGCCTGAGGTTCACCATGCATTCTTCTGGGGAAGTTGTCCCTGGATCATGGGACCCTGGTAGTTGCGGGCTGCAGAGGCTCCCTGGAGGGGAGGTATGGAGAGTGACCTGTGCTTGCACACAGGCTTCTTGGTGGCTGCAGCAGCAGCCTGAGCATCTCATGCCTGTCTCTTGTATCCACGCTGATGGCCATGGCTTGCGCCCATCTCTGGAGCTCGTTTAGACAGTGCTCTGAATCCCCTCTCCTCATGCACTAGGAAACAATGGTCTCTTGCCTCTTAGGCAGGTCCAGACTTTTTCCTGGACTCCCTCCCGGCTAGCTGTGGCACACTAGCCCCCTTCAGGCTGTGTTCGCGCAGCCAACCCCAGTCCTCTCCCTGAGATACGACCTCCGAAGCCAGAGCCTCAGCTCCCAGCCTCCACCCGCCCCGGCGGGTGAGCAGACAAGCCTCTCAGGCTGGTGATTGCCAGTGGGCACCAATCCTGTGTGTGGGTAAAATATGGAACGCTTCATGAATTTGTGCATCATCTTTGTGCAGGGACCATGCTAATCTCTGTATCATTACAATTTTGGTATATGTGTTGCTGAAGTGAGCACGTAATTTTAATTTTAAAATTCCTAAAATCTTTGTTGCCTGAGTCAGACTTGACCTTGTACTTATGTCTGATTCGTATGGTGTGGTAACAAAGTTAATAACATCATCTAACATTCTACCTGCCTAATGACTTCCATATTCTTTTAAGATAGTGTAAGTTTTCAAAAGAGTCATGAATATGGGCAGCCGACCCTGGCTTTTGCAATCCCAAGGTGCCATTATTCCATTTTTCTTCTGCCCTAAGATTGAGACCTTAGCCAAAATGACCCAGAAAAAGCCACCCAGATATTGAATTTGTTAATGAACTCCCCTTCCCATGATAGTTTTTATCATAATGAGAGAATATGAGCTAGTTCCATGATAATTGATAGGGCCATCCAGTTAAATATGGCACACTAAGCACCTTTGCTACTTGTATTTATTTTTGTGAATACATGTATTCATCTTTGCTACTTTCCACAATCTCATGTATTTATCTTTGCTACTTTCTATAATCTCATGAGAAGGACAATAAAGAAATGAGTGTAAACTCGTAAGGACAGAAAACAGGAAAGGAGAAGGCAGTAGGTAAGCTTCGTCAGAATTTTAGAATTTTCAAGATATGGAAACAACCTAAGCCCATGAATAAATTAATGGATAAATAAAATGTGGTATATATGTATACAATGGAATAAAAATCAGCCATAAAAAGAAGGAAATCCTGCCATTTGTGAAAAAACATATGAACTTTGAGGACATAGAACCAGAGCATAGAATGGTGGTTGCCAGGGGTGGGGGTGGGGTGGGGTTAGGGAGATACTGGTCAAAGGGCACAAATTTTAGTTTTAAGATAAATAAGCTCTGGAGATCTAATGTAGAGCATGGTGACTATAGTTAGTAGTACTGTATTGTATACCTGAAATTTGCTAAGAGAGTAGATCTTCAATCTTCTTACCACACACATACAGACCAAGGTAGTTGTGAGAGGTGGGTGATGGATATATTCATTAACTTGATTGTGGTAAGCATTTAAAAATATATACATATATCACGTCATTACATTGTAGACCTTAAATATATACAATTTTTATCAATCGTACCTCAATAAAGTTGGAAAAAAATATATAAAAAGCAAATCCTACAAAAAAATTTTAGAACTGTGGCTGTCCAATATAGCAGCCATTAACCACATGGGGCTACTTACATTTCAATTGCTTAAAATTAAATAAAAATTTTAAAATTTAGTCATTCAGTTCTATTAGCTAACGTTTTAAGTGCTCAGTAGCTACATGTGGCTACCATGTTGTACAGCATAGATATGGAACATTTCCTTTGTGGCAGAAAGGTCTATTGGACAGTGTTGTTTAAAGGATGGAAAGTAAACAGACAAACAGGAGCTGAGTTAGGTTTCTCTACTATGTGCCTACATGCGTGTAGTGGGTTGAATGGGGGCTCCCCCAAAGATATGTCCATGACCTAATTCCAGAACTGGTGAATGTGATCTCACTGGGAAAAGACCCTTTACAGATGTAATTAAGTTAAGGATCATGAGATTAGATCATCCTAGATTACTGGGTGGATCCTCATTCCAATGATAGGTGTCATAAGAAAGGAGAGAAGGTGATGTGAAAATGGAGGTAGCAACTGGTCTTTGGCTGCCATGGGCCAAGTAATTCCTGGAGCCACCAGAAGCTGGAAGAGGCAAGGAAGGATCCTCCCCTGGATTTTTCAGAGGGAGCCCTGCTGATTCCTCAGTTTTGGCCTTCTGGCCTCCAGAACTGTGATGAAATAAATTTCTGTTGTTTTAAGCCACCAATTTTATGATGATTTTTTACAGCAGCCCTAGGAGAATAATAGATGGGGAAGATCAAGAAGACTAAGTGTTTACTAAATGAAGAGTGTGAACCAGAAAGGCTCCAGAATGAGAGAAACTAGGCATGCATGAGGGCAGGACTAAGATGACTTCTTGTGAGAATCTGAGAGTAAGACTTTAATCCAAAAAGGGGAATTTATTAACAGAGTATCCCGCAGATCATAAGGGTATCTCTTAGAGAAGAAGAGTTTTACATGGGCCAGACATCCCAAACTGTGGCTAGGCATCCCCCTGCCCCCACTCAGTACCAAGAGCATCAGATCTGTCTTGTCCCAGAGGGCAGAGGGATAGTTGGTGTTATCTCAGCTGTGGACTGAACAAGCAACTGACCTTATCCCCTGAGCACTTGTTTTCCTGAATGTTTATTTCTTCCTCTAGAGTTTTAGAGAAATTTTGCACTGTGCCTGATTCCTTCTTTGCTTCCTGCTTTGTTCTCACCTGTTTACCCAGCCTCTTCACTCCTGATAGGTTTCTTCCCTCATTCTGCATGTGAGGTCCACCTCTGAAATGCATGGAACAGAAAGATTATCAGAATGATCCCAGGGAGCGTCCCTTAGCATATCGGGCTAATTTTGTGATATCATGACTATAGAGAGGTAGAGTTTTAGCTGTACCTGGCATAGGGTGCACAAATAGGAGAATATCTCTTCTCTTTCCAAAAGGCAGAAGGTATTGTCTGCTGTGCTGGGCCTCTGTGACCACCTTAGGGAGGGATAAGAAAGCCCAACAGACCCTCACTGTGCTCCAGAAGGTAGTGAAACTCAGGTGCCAAGAGAGCCACAAAGAGAAAGCAAGTCTTGAAAGTTTCTGAGAGTGAAAGAAACTCAACTGACTGTTTCCTAGGTGTGAGATATAAAATAAGTCACTTAACTGCCCGAGGCTCAATATATAATGGGGGTTGTTGTGAGAAATAAGGAAATAAAAGGGAGGGGGGTGAGGTGATACTAGTCCAGTTCATGTATATTCTTTTACGTTCCAGTATGGACCTGAGCGAGATAGGGAAACTGAGTTTGTGGGATGTTGGATTAAAGTTACACGTATATATGTCCATGCGTGGGCTGCAAATAGTTACACAATGTCAAGAAGAAAGACAATGCAATTACTGGCCATTTGGAGTCTTTTCTCTGTGACCCAAAGAATAGAGAACATTGACAACATCTGGCTGCAGAAGTACCTTTCACTTTCTGGTGCCACCAGAAATGCTGCCTTCTCCTTTTTTTTGTTTTTAACAAATTATTTATTTATTTTTGGCTGCGTTGGGTCTTCGTTGCTGCCCGCAGGCTTTCTCTAGTTGCGGTAAGCGGGGGCTACTCCTTGTTGCAGTGAGCGGTCTTCTCATTGCGGTGGCTTCTGTTGTTGCAGAGAATGGGCTCTAGGTGCACGGGCTTCAGTAGTTGCAGCTCTCAGGCTCAGTAGTTGTGGCGCACAGGCTTAATTGCTCTGTGGCATGTGGGATGTTTCTGGACCAAGGATCAAACCCATGTCCCCTGCACTGGCAGGCAGATTCTTAACCACTGCGCCAGCAGGGAAGTCCACTGGCTTCTTTGGACATAATATAGTTTTGGTCCCTGGATGTCTCTAACTGGGTTCTGAAGGTTCTCTTTGCACCTCATGAGTTTGGAGAATCCAGAGGCACTGGTTTCCCAACTCTTAAGGAATATTAGTTCAACTTTGATTCCTTCAAACCAATACAAGCACTGGAGGAATCTGGATCTCTTACGTTATTTTAGTTTTTATCCTGATCTTGAAATTATTTATTCATTTTGTTTTAGTTTTTAAAATTATATTTAAATATCTGCTACCTAAGCACATCAGCTACCTGGAATCAGTGAAAAGGTTTCCTTGAGAATTTTGAGATTCAGCATTCACGACTGAGTTCTCATTTAACACATTGCCTTTCATTTCACAGAAGGTCCTTGTCAAATTTTGCTTTTGTAAGTTGAATATAGCAGCCTAACAGCTTTTTTTTTCTTGCTTTCTGTGGGGAAAAGGTTCTTTATTATAGAGTTGAAGGACTTCATTTTAATGTTGCAATCATTTCTTTAAAGTACTTTAACTTTGAATATATTTTCCCTATTATAGTCCTCTAATTTCCGGCTATGATTTGCAAAAAATGATTTTTTTTGATGGAACACAATTTTCAAAGGTAATTAAAATAGTCTCCAGATAGGGAGACAACTAGCAAGATTAACAAATTATGTCACTTCTTTAAGTTTTATAATTATAGCAAAACCACATTTTTTTTTTTTTTTAACATCTTTATTGGGGTATAATTGCTTTACAATGGTGTGTTAGTTTCTGCTTTATAACAGAGTGAGTCAGTTATACATATACATATGTTCCCATATCTCTTCCCTCTTTGTCTCCCTCCCTCCCACCCTCCCTATCCCACCCCTCCAGACAGCCACA
>NW_006777552.1:1242828-1243783 GCF_000442215.2 Lipotes vexillifer
GACCCCAGAGACAGGCATGAGACGATAAGGCTGCTGCTGCCGCCACCAAGAAGCCTGTGTGCGAGCACAGGTCACTATTCACACCCGTCTTCCGGGGAGCCTGTGCAGCCCGCCACTGCCACGGTCTCGGAATCCAGGGACAACTTCCCTGGGAGAACGCTCGGCGCGCCTCCGGAACCAGAGCTTTATATTTCCATGGACCAGTCATTGGATGCAGGCGACCTTAGGAAAGGGGCTGACCTTGGACAAAGCAGCTCCCTTTAGGAGAGGCAATCCCCGAGGGCTTTCTGTCAGCAGTGGGGAGAGTCACACCTTCATCCCTGAAGGGACATGTGGCTTGTGGTGCTGCTTCCTGGCATCCACCAGATCTGTGGATCTGCTGGACCGCCACAAGAAGAAATGGTGTCTGAAGAAAGGTGATGTCTGCAGTCAACAGAAAGATGGCGCAGAGTCAAGAAACACCACGGAGGAAGAATCCATAGGGCTGGGTCAGGATGAATCCAGGTTTGGTGGGTATGAAGTTCATATAATCAAGGAGCTTATATGATTCCTGTTAACATATTGAGTGGACTCCCATAGACTTCCTCCTGGTCTTGGCTGGGGCCACCTTGAGAAGAGCAGCTCAAAAGCAGACCTTTCCAGCGTGCAGGAGAGGCGAGAGGAGGCTGTGTCCCAGCTCCGGGCCGGCCTTGTTGTCTTCATTGTCGGAGCGCCGGGAGAGGCAACCACATGTGTTTTATATGCAGATTTAACAACCTTTTGTATTTACTTGGCCTGGGAAATAGGGATGTTAGTGGATAATGACTTTCACTGTAACACTAGGAGAGATGCGGCACTTCTATTATAACAGGTTAGGATCAAACTCTTCTATTAGAGCCTTTTTAGTCTTGTTTCTTAGGTTCCACATTGCTTTTATAATTAGTTTCAAACTTAATCCTATAAAATTTGGCGGCGG
>NW_006777552.1:1243833-1248683 GCF_000442215.2 Lipotes vexillifer
GGGTGGGGGGGGGGAAGAAAGGACTTATGTGAAGATTCACATTTGCAATTGGATGAGTTTTAAGCTATTTAGCACAGACCTTTGATGACATCTTAAGACAGAGATGCCCAAAGGAAGAAATAAAGGGGTTTATAGTTATGTTATAGCTGTAGAATTACCCTAGATTTCCCCCCGGAGATAGAGTAATAATCTGGGAGCTTGAAGGTTGCCCTTAAGAATAGGGTAAATATTTACAGGTGTCCGTTGAACTAGATTTATTCTGTTGTATAAAAATTCTGTTATATAAAAAAAAAGATACATAAAGAATTTTTACGTGGAATTCTCTGGTGGTCCAGTGGTTAGGACTCCGCACCTCCACTGCTTGGGGCGTGGGTTTGATCCCTGGCTGGGGAACTAAAATCCTGCAAGCTGCATGGTACAGCCAATAAAAAATTAAAAAATTAAAAAAAGAAAAAAATTTTTACCAATCAATAAGACAGAGATGAATGCTTTTATTAAAAAAATAATGGCTTGATGGATATCAATATTTAAAATATAAAAGAAGATACATGGTTAATAAATATAGTGAAAAATATTCAGTTTTATTAATAATCAACAAATGAAAATGCAAACAAAGATATCACTTTGCCTATTAGATTTGAAGAGATCAAACAGATTGATAATATCCCACATTAGTGAAAGTAAGGGTAACCAAATATTTATTACATGAGCAGGGTATGAGCAACAAGCTTCTTGGCAAGGTACACAGAAGAAAATCTTACAAAAAGTTAGGCTTACTAAAGTCTGACTTGGCGATCCCATTTCTAGAATAATCTCAAAGAAGTAATAGGACAAATCCAAGAATGTTAACGATGGCTTTAGAAACAACTAAGCTCTAAGATATTAGTTAAATATATCATAGAACACTAATATCATTAAATATGCAGCCACTAATAAGAGTGATATATATTCTACCTGGAACTGATTCTCTGTAAGTCTCTCAAATTTCTGCAAGTTTTGAGAGCAGAGGCACTGACTCCCTTTGTTCCAGATTACCTTTTCAAGCATGTCTGCATAGTGAATAGCCTTGAAAAACAGAGGTGGCTTCCTCCAGAGCAAAGAACAAGCATGCTTGCTGAAAAGATTCAGTTGCTTAAAGCTCAGTTATTTTCCCGAAGTACAACCCAGGGTGTATGCAGGGATCATCTGGCCCTCTTTGCAATACCTTTGGGAATTGGAGATTGGGAAACTGGTCTAAGAAAATACTGACGCTTTGCTTTTGCCATTTTTGTCAGTAATAGTCCTTTATCTCTGACCCAGGAGTCTTGTGTCTTCTGTCAGTATTCATGAAACTGTACCATGTTAACTTGTTAGCTTGTAGTGTAAAATCTCAGGCTGTCATAGTTCTTGACCTATCTTTTTTCCTAATTAAAATTTTCCTGCTTTATTCTTACCAGTGCTTTTTAAAAATTTGAAGTAATATGTATACAATAAGGGATATAAAGATGAAAAAGTAAAAATTCTTACTAAGACCTCTTTGTAGAAATACATACTGTTCTGTAACTTTTGTCAAGGGTCCATGAAGAAAAAATATTCTTTAAAGGTGAAAATCACTCACAGTAACTCTAGCTCTTTCTAAGCTAAACTTATCAAAAGATCAAACTTTTATCAAGTACTGAGAAGATATTAGGATAGCTAGTCTTTTTACGTGGGCCTCTCACTGTTGTGGCCTCTCCCGTTGTGGAGCACAGGCTCCGGATGCGCAGGCTCAGCGGCCATGGCTCACGGGCCCAGCCGCTCCGTGACATGTGCGATCTTCCCGAACCGGGGCCGTGTCCTCTGGATTGGCAGGCGGACTCTCAACCACTGTGCCACCAGGGAAGCCTGGATAGCTAGTCTTTTTAATGGCTATCTATGATACCATAGATCCCATCCCTCCATTGCATGGAGGTTTATGGTTTATTTAACCAGACTCCCATTGATAATTCGAGTTTTGGACTAACACAAACAGTGATATGGTAAATCCTTGGTGGATTAATAGGATATAACTATGAACTAAAATAAAAGCATTCTCAGACCTGTGCTGAAGTGTTTTTAACCACAGGGATCAGTTGGGAGCCATAGGTTCATTTCATAGAACTAAGTCAAAGTGTTTTTGAAAAATAAACTGAAACAAAAAGCTATTAAATAGTATGTGTAGTGTGTCTTGTTTTGAATATATGAACAAGGAAAAGTCTGAAGAGAAGTCACTAAAATGTTATCAGTGGTTAATTCTGGGTTGTGGGATTAACATTGACTTTTATTTTCTCTTTGTAATCTTTCATATTTTCTGATTTTTTTTGTACTAAGCATGCATTACTTTTATAGTTAGAAGGTTAATAAAATGACTAAAATGAAGAGACAAGAGACAAAAAGGGCTAGGGTGAAAAAATGGGATATAGACACCAGACATCAAGAGATATGAATGAAAACTTTTGTGTCAAAGACATTCAAATAAGGTGATGGTTTTCAATTAGAATTGTTTGATGCACGCTTAGCATTTCTTGAGTTCAGAGGATCAAAATACTTTTCAATAAAAATAAAGAGCTTTGTAAAAACCAGGCATTCACTTATTCTTTTATTCATTCTCCATGGTTATATTTTTCTATCCTATGTTTATTATTAATCAGTTATATTTCCGGAGTAACTATTCTATGCCTAGTCTTGCTTAGATGCTATAACAGATACAATATCGGGAACAGGGATAATATGCTTTACAGTGAATTTACCTAGGAATTTCTCTCAGTTTGTGGTTAATTGAGGGCTTTATTCCTGTTCTGTTTTATCGTGCTTTTGATCATTTTATTGCTCATTAGTCTGTTTTCTACAAGTGTGTGGATAAGTGCAAGGATGGAGACACAAAATTGAGTCATCAATTTAGTCACATAATGATCAAGTGAGGGTCTTGCAGAGAAATTACAGTGAGTCCCCCTGACACATTAGCTGCTCATTTTTGGCCAGAATGTGTATGTGTTCATCAGATGATTTATGGATTAACAGCTAGTGGTTTAAATAGCTCTTTCCCCTTAGTTAGCAGTTTACATGGAAGCACTAAAGCATATGATGACAGGACTGAATGTGCACTTTTCTGGTTAGCGGTTATCAGATTTAGACCCTCACACTTAGCCTCTGGTAGTAGAGAGCTAGTTCCTATTAACAATCCTTTTTTAATCCTCTTCCCACATGTAAAAATGACTGTCCTGATTTTCAGGGATGCCATCTTACATCTGCTCTTAATTTGGTCCAGAGTCCTATGTATGAATAGTGTTAATGAGTCTGACTTCTTTCATAACATTTCTGACCTAGTACCTGGAAAGAATATACCTTTTCAGCTCAGAGAAATTCCTGGTAGGTCAAGAAGCACTTTAATGTATTTAAGGGGAGACTTTCAGTTCATGCTGGGAGACAGTAGTTAATTTGTAAGTTTGTGGTGGGGTTTTAAATGCTACCATTAAGCTTGACAAAGTAGTTGATGGCATTTGGTCATGTTTTGTTCTCCCAAAAGCCTCTGGCCGACTTAAAAATAAATCATTACAGACAGACCATTAAATTTTATGAACTGTGAATGTGCTCAATAGTCCAGTATAATAAAATGCGCTAAGCTTCTCCACAGGCCATTGCTTTTACCTGAGGTCATGTGCACATTTCAAATACTGCTGACCATCTAAAAGGTGATTATTCCAATACATGACTGCATGGCCAAGGCCATTTTAAAGCATTTGACTGTGTTTGACCTATTGGTAAGGTGAGATTAAAACTTTGGTAGTATTACTGAGTGTTAAATCTAATGAAAACTTTTGGTTTTGGTCAGTGTCTAATTAAAACAACTTCTGACTGCATAAACGCTATCTATAGTCTATGAAAATGATGATAAAAGGTTGTTTTCTTTAATCTACAACACTTTAAAAAAAGCAACTCAACTGCAACTCTAGTTTTCCCTAAAAGAAAATGATGACTGACCTGAATTTTTTTATACTATTATGTACATGGTTATGTAAGTTCTCATTTTATAAAGTCTCTGCAAAAAAATGGAAAGGAATTCATCATGATGGTTAATAAATGAGTTTGCATTCTGGTTCTAGTTCTTAAGCTGCTTGACAGTGATTTAGAGACCTTGTGTCTAAAATAAGAATAATATCAGGGTCATTGATTATCTCAAATAATCAAATAAGGCAATGCTGCAAAAACAAACTTAGAAGTTACTGTACATATACGAAAATTTACTGTATTGTTGTTTTCATTGATATTTGCATAGCACCGGCTAATTGCTTATAATATTCTAAGATCTGTGCGGTGGGTATAGGCTATCTAGGCAACAAAACATTTCACAAAACTCAGTATGGTTTCTCTATTCATTGGAAGCAACATAGAAGAAGAATCACTGGGGCCTAAGAATTTGATATTGTCAAAGAAGCAGCCCAATTTTGTTTTTTCCTCCATTTCTGTTTTTTTTGTCCTTTCTTTCTCATTTGCTTAAAAAAATACACCTTACCCACAAACCCTCTTTATCAAGACAGCATGTGGATGCATGACGTTATGACTTTTACAGACCCACTGACCAAAGACCATCAGAAACATACCTGTAGTCAAAAAATATTAAGTCTAATAGTAGGGAAGCATGTACATGTGGGCGAACCTGGGTAAGACACTTAAAAGTTTTGGGGGGCTTCCCTGGTGGTGTAATGGTTGAGAGTCCGCCTGCCGATGCAGGGGACACGGGTTTGTGCCCTGGTCTGGGAAGATCCCATATGCTGCGGAGCGGCTGGGCCCGTGAGCCATGGCCGCTGAGCCTGCGTGTCCAGAGCCTGTGCTCCGCAATGGGAGAGGCCACA
>NW_006777552.1:1248718-1249574 GCF_000442215.2 Lipotes vexillifer
TCTGATGCTTTGGGAAATTAGGACTCCACACGTTTACTGCCGAGGGCCTGGGTTCGATCCCTGGTCGGGGAACTAAGATCCCACAAGCCTTGCCATGTGGGCAAAAAAAAAAAAAAAAAAAAAAGTTTTGGGGATTAGAGTCAGTCAGAGGGTGGACTTGGTGAGGATTAGTCAGAATTTGGAAACTAGGTGAGTCTGTGGTCTTATCTTGGACTCTATGGTCTGAATGAGCTGCTGTTAAAACATTTGGGCTAAGGTAGTTTGTCTTACATGCCACAGTTTAGTACAATTTATCTAGTTCATGAGTCATGGTATAATTTTGCAAGCTGTGAGTTCTATTTTAATTCTCGGTTACTCTTTCTTGAGCCTGAGCTGAAGGAGAGGCCACGATCTCTGGGACATGCTCAACCTGGATCTGTGCTATTGTCCTGCACCAGCTGATCTGAAGGTTATTCAGAGAATGTTGTCTGCAGTTGAATTAGAGTTAGTTCCTTGTGTTTGGAACATTGTATGTTCCATAATCTATTTGGATATGGATTGATTAGATTTGCCAGTGTCTGAATAATTAGTTGTCCACCTGATGGTTTGTTAGAGATTACCATGATTAAAAATGGAACTGTCTTCTAACAATTTATAATCTTGAACCAGCAGAGAGGCAAGAAAATAGCCAAGAGGATATGGCACAAAACCATGCAAAGCACTGCAAGGTAATCAGTGTTTTCTGCCTCTGAAGAGGTTTGGTTTGGAAGGTATTAGATGGAAGCCGTCTACCTCATATAGTCTTCAATTTGGGGACTGAAAAGCCTTGGACATCATCATTAAGTCACAGCTGACTTTTCCCGCTGATATCAGTGTT
>NW_006777552.1:1249584-1272539 GCF_000442215.2 Lipotes vexillifer
CAGTTATTTCCTGTAGTATCGTAGTCCAGGGTATACGGCACACTCCTTTGCTTAGGTTTTTTTGGTGTTTATCCTAGAAGATTCAGTTCCTAATCTTAAGCTTGATGGCAGGGGCTTTTAGGTGAATATTAGGAGAAAACAGATACCCTTTTGGATGATATGATTAAAGGGCTCTGGTTAACTTATTATAGTAACTAACAGTATTAGAGTAGAGGAGCGTGGAATTCTATATTAAGCAAAAATACATAATTGTTTTCATAAGGATTTAGTCAAGGATTTTCCTAGATTTAGAACATGATATGGATTGTGAAGATCTTGACAAATCTCCAGGCCTTCAATTTATCCACAAAAGTATACATGAATGTTACTAGTTGACAAGCGTGCTTTAACACAGAGGCAAAAATATTTTGTACACATTGTATCATCTTTTATATGAACATAAATATGCTTCTTTCTATGTTAAAACACATGATTATTGAAATATATTTATATGAATTCATTTTACCTGTATATAATTCATCTTGGAAGGCTGAACTTCTCTTTTGAATGATACTCTTAAAATAGGATTTATCTTATGGAAAAACATAAGATAACCTATCTCCTGTTTGAGTAAACTTTGAAAACTCTGTAAAGAGACTCACCATTTAGTCTTAGAAGAAGAACCTAACTTTTTACCCAAACGACTTCTTTGCATTTTATAAATTGGTAAGGAATTCAGTTAGATCCTCACAAGCTTCATAAGCTTCATTCCCACTCAAAATTAAAAATATAGTCTCATCAGTTTTTAAATGTAAAAAGTGAATATGTTTAGACTACTCTTGATTAATATTTATTTTGATTGAAAAATGCCAGAAATTCATGTGTGGCTGATATTTTTGAGCAGAGAATCTGTATCTTCATCTTAATAGTTTTAGAAGCTAACTTTTAGTTTTGTTTCTTCCTTCCTTGGTTGCTACCCAAGTCCCAATGTTTATTTCCTAAAGTGACAGTTTTAGCAGAATTTGAAGTTTTGTTCCTATAACAGTATGAAACCATTAAAGAAATAAGTTCAGTTTCATCTTGGCATTTATTTGCAAATGGGATACTATTTTTGGACGGCAGGCTGACATCTGTCTAAGTTATCTTCTAATCTGACATAAACTTTCTGAGGTGGTATTTTTCTACACCATTGGTCTCTCAACTTTTAAATTATGCCTCCATCAGCAAAATATTTTGAAAATGTGTGTATAGTTTTTTCAAATTGTGTACATGTACTATTGTCATTCTGTATGTTAAATATTAAGAAAGTCTAATTTCTAATTTTGAGATAAAAACAGAAAAATAGAAATTCTGTTAATTTAAAACATTTTCTGGGGTATATAACCTCATTTTCGAAACTACAGTCTTATAGTTCTCATTCTTTTTTCTAAACATTCTAACTTACCAGGTACTTGTAATTTATTTTATTTATTTTTGGCTGCGTTGGGTCTTCATTGCTGTGCTCAACCTTTCTCTAGTTATGGCGAGCAGGGGCTACTCTTCGTTGCGGTGCACAGGCTTCTCCTTGCTGTGGCTTCTCTTGTTGCGGAGCACGGGCTCTAGGCGCACAGGCTTCCGTAGTTGTGGCTCGTGGGCTCTAGAGCTTGCACTCAGTAGTTGTGGCACATGGGCTTAGTTGCTCTGCGGCATGTGGGATTTTCATGGACCAGGGCTCGAACCTGTGTCCCCGGCATTGGCAGGCGGATTCTTAACCACTGCACCACCAGGGAAGCCTCTCATTCTTCATGATTTTTCTACTCACGTTTCTTCGGGATGCATCTCACGTCTATAACGGGGTAGTGATTCTCAGCTGGGGAGAGAATCTGAGAGGAGACACCTGAGAAAGGTGCTTAGAAAAGGCCTGCCCATGACCCCCATGCAAACCCCCTGCCCTGCTGTTCTTGCCACCCCAACCATCCCATCTCATGGAAGTGTGGTGACCTCTAGAAACAGTTTCTTTTGTAAGTAGAATCATTTTTAAAATGTGCTGGGAGGATCTATGACTTAAGGGTTTTACGGGGACTCTCAATTTGTGATGTAAATAGTCATTTACTTTTGGGGAGTGTAAATCCATATTTCCATATGCTATTGGCCTAAGGATTTCTCTAGCATGAAAATATTAGGTGGTGGCAGGGGGACCTGATCATGAGAGCCTCAGAAGCTTTGATTTTAAGTGTCAATTAGAATGGATGATTGAAGCCAATATCCCGATGATGCAGACCAAATTCCTTCCTTTTTTTTTGTTTTTCATTTAAAAAAATTGAGGAATAGTTGATGTACATTATATGTTACAGGTGTACAATATAGTGATTCACAGATTTTGAAGGTGATACTCCATTTATAGTTATTACAAAATATTGGCTATATTCCCTGTGTTGTACAATATATCCTTGCAGCTTATTATTATTATTTTTTTTTGCGGTACGCGGGCCTCTCACTGTTGCGGCCTCTCCCGTCGCGGAGCACAGGCTCCGGACGCGCAGGCTCAGCGACCATGGCTCACGGGACCAACCGCTCCGCGGCATGTGGGATCTTCGCAGACTGGGGCACGAGCCCGTGCCCTCTGCATCGGCAGGTGGACTCAAAACCACTGCGCCACCAGGGGAGCCCTTTGCAGCTTATTTTATACACAGTAGTTTGTTCCTCTTAATCCCCTACTCCTTTATTGCCCCTCCCCCTTTCTTCTCCCCTCTGGTGACCACTAGTTTCTTCTCCGTATCTGTGAGTCTGTTTCTTTTTTGTTATATTCACTAGTTTGTTGTATTTTTTAGATTCCACTTACAAGTGATATTATATAGTATTTGCCTTTCTCTGTCTGACTTATTTCACTTTGCATAATGCCTTCCAAGTCCATCCATGTTGCTGCAAATGGCAAAATTTCATTCTTTTTTATGGCTGAGTAGTATTCCATTGTGTATACATACCACATCTTCTTTATCCATTCATCTGTTTGGGTTTTTTTTTGAATTTTATTTTTTTATACAGCAGGTTCTTTTTAGTCAACCATTTTATACATACTAGTGTATATATGTCAATCCCAATCTCCCAATTCATCACAGCCCCACCACTTAGGTTGCTTCCATATCTTGGCAATTGTAAATAATGTTGCTCTGAACATTGGGGTGCCTGTATATTTTTGAATTAGTGTTTTCGTTTGAAATATACAGGGGTGAATTACTTTTAAAAATCCCTAATCTGTGCTTCTTTTCTTGACCAGTCTCAGCAACCTGAGCAATATTTCTGAGAGAACGTTCTAACAATAGTCCCAAGAGGAAGCCCTGAAAAAAGGTTCTGTGATCAAATAAGTTTGGGGAACACTTCCTTCTTGTCCCTTCTTTTGGAGAGTCACCAGGCATTAAAGATTATGAGATGTCCTGCAGTAAAGAACATTTGAACACTGTTTAACCCAGTGTTTCCTAAACTTCTTTGACAGGGAATTTATATAAAATTTGTTAACTTAGTGTAAAACTGGTGATCTTTGAAATATACTTTGGGAAATGCTAGAGTAAAATATAATATATATATGTATATATATACATATATACATATATATATATATATATATATATATGTATATATGTTTCTATAACCACAAATGCTGGAATGAAAAGTCCCCATCGATAGCCACGTGTCTGGGGAGAAGCCAGCATGACTGGGATATGAATGGTGCACAATCACATCATAGTTACCTGCTGCTGCTGCTGCTGCTGGTGTGAGGGGTTTGTTAAGGAGACCCTCCAGGCCATCACTGGGCTTGTTAATAATTCAGCTTTATCCCAAGGAGAATAGCTACCTGGTGCCTTGGAGAGAGCTGCTAGACTAGAGGTTGGCCCCGTGCTAAACTAGAGGTTTGCCCAGAGCTTCTTTCTCCTGAGGCCCACCCACAGTTCTGCTGTCTTTTATGGGGATGGGGAGGAACAGGGTGGAGTGTCTTCTGCAGAGTGGAGAGGCCCAAGGACTGTGTCAGTGAAGACGCTAAAAAAAGTGGGGAAAGATGAGATTGAATAGTGGGAAAGCCTTGAGCTCCCCCTAGAGGTACATATACAGGCATCACTATTGTGGCAGGAAACTTGAAAATAAAAATTTTTTAGACTTGCATATCATAGATATTATTTGAAGTTCCATTTAATCTTTTATTTAAAAAGTAGACAGAGTGGTCATCCTTTAATATTAGCACTTATTTGAATTTAGATGTTATTTTTCAACGGCAGTATTTATGCAATAGCTACTCCTATATAAGGACTACAAACCAGTCAGCATCTACATCCTTTCTGGGTAAGAAACAGTGACGTATGGTCAGTGCAGAAGACCAATCTGTAAATACTACGTTTTACCTGAACACAAGTTTAGCTAATGTGACTTTTATGAAGTCTTCAGATGCAAACTCCGTATCTTCCTTCCCCAAACTGAGCTACAGAGGAGTTTTCCTATTTATTTACCTCTGTTTGGGAGATGGCAGGCCCTTCTCTTAAATGTTATGGCATTAAGAGATGCTTTCCCTTAGTATTCCTGCAATACTTATAATTCCTTTAAGACCATTTTAGAACGATGACTGTTCTAAATTTGTGCCCAAATGCATTGTTCTCTGTTTTATGATGTTTATGAGGAAGGTGGGCTGAAGCCGAAGAGCTTGTCCTTGGTTGCATCCAACCCTTCCCACACTGTGATTTGGAGAAGGTCCTGTAGCTTCTCTGAGCCTCAGAGTTTTATATGTTTATAATGAGATGCTGCAATAGCCCAAGTTGGACCCACACTATCATTTGTGCTAATGGAAAGACAACTCCACATGGGGAGCAAATTGAAGCATATTTGTCCTCAGCTGTCTGGGGAAGGTGCCAAGGGGTAGGCAAAGTCACAATATAATCATGGTACATCTCCTGAGAGGTTCAATTTTCTCAGAGATTTAGGAGGAGGCAATATTATTTTTACATTAAAGCAAAAACAGTTTTGCTTGAGAGCAACATAAAAAGACATGAATCTTCAACACAAAACATAAGAATGAATTTTAAAGCTTCCAACAGGCCCCCAGGGCATGCATTCACTTCTCTTTACAGTTAAGGGTTATTTCAAGAAAATGCCTTGAGAAGCATTGATCTGGACCCACAGAGCCTGAGGATAACACCAATGGAAACTGAGATCTGACTTGTCCCATTATCCCACCCTCGTTTTCCTCAGGCTCCCTCTGGGTCAGGTGCCCATCCTACTCTTCTCCCTGTACTCTAGAGATGGTCACATCTGTTACACAATTATTGTGTGCCAGGCATTGTGCCAAGCCCTTTACATACGTTACTTTAGTTAATCTTCTCAAAAGTTAAATAAATAAATGAAATAAGTAAGTTAATTATAATTACCCCATTTTACAGATGAGGAAACCAAGACACAGAGATTTTAAGTTATTTGCCCAGTCAGGGAGGGCCAGAGTCAGAAAAGGAATGCTTGGTCTCTTAGCTATCTAGTGCGCGGTTTCCCCTCTGACTGCGTGGGAACGCTGATGACACTGGCCTCTAGAGGTGAAGAGGTGGGAGTGCAGGAAAAGGAGTGGAGCTGGAGAAACTCACCCCTCCCATTCAGAGACTGAATTTTAAGTGCCATAGCAATATAAGCGGTGGTATATCGTGACTGCATTATCAAGATGCCTTTTTAGAATCTAGGAGCTTCCAGTGTGTACAGTTTGACCCAAGTCTTATATTTCAAACAGATTTATCATTTTGCCCAATTTTGGGGGTGGGGCATATTACCATAATAAATACCAAGGTCAAAATTGAGAATGTCCCAGATAGATAAAGAGCCTAGAGGTTTTTAGATCTTATGTGCTGCTAAAATAGAAAACGGGGAATGAAGACAGTTTAGTTCAATTTAAGGAGCATATATTAGGCATATATGGGGGGCAGAGTCATATGATGTCACAGCTTCCTGCAGGGCTGACCCCGCATTTGTGGAGGAGGCACCAAGACTGGTATGTTACTGCATCATTTATTGAAACAATTCCCTTTGTTTAGCACTGTGATTGTTGGCCTGATGAGGGAAAATTGTGAGAAATTTTGCTTGCTTTAGAAGTCTTGGTGCCTAGTCTGGCTGTCCCTTTGCCTCTGTTAATGTTGTCTGTGAATCAGGGTTTGGGATTATTAATTATGAAGGGAACCCCAGATGATGCGCTTAGGGTCATCTCATCTCCCAAATCCTGCCTATGGTTCCAGGAGGAAGAGATTTAATGAACTCTGGTATCTTTAGGAAGCTTTATTTGAAATTCATTTGGGTGCAGCAGTTTAATGGGTGCAATCAGATCCAAACACTGCTTAATCCAAATACTGCTTAATTCTAGGCAGGAAAAAAGTGAATGATCTGTACCTTATCCAAACCCTCAGTTAAGCTTGTCACGTTCCCATTAGCCTTTAGAAACCAGAATGACTCAAACTGTAATTAATCCTAAGTATAATGAGATACAAAGGCATATTTTTTCCTTTAATTTTTCTCTCTTACCAGCAAAGAATTTTAAACTATAGCTACAGTACTTAAAAGTTTGCATTTTGAACTGGCAAAGAGTAGAGAATAATGTGAAATCATCAGCAGGTTGATACATTAGAATATTTTTGTAAGAACATGAAAAACATCTATAGTACAACTTTTTCATTTATCCTTATGTCAAATATTGCTTAGAGTCATTCAGTATCATAATCTATATTAACGTTATTCTACTTTATAAAGGACTTTAAAATAACACAAATTATGTTCTATGACATCTACTATGACACTGGTGTTATCATCCCCACTTTTTATTTGAGGATACTGAAATTTAGAAAAATAAGTAACTTGCCTAACTGCATACAGTAGTGGACACAGGGAGGAAAACCATATAATTTAACAATGAGTTCAGGATTTTTCCACTAAGCAATTTGGTTTTCTGCTGTTTTATTTTCAGTTTGGGTTAATAGGCATATTGGTTGCTACTTACATTTGATTGTCGCATCTGGCTTGATGTTCTCGATGGCCTTCCAGTTGGCCCTGGGCATTCAAATAACTACCAGTGCCAGGCAGCTAATGTAAATAAGTGTGGTGGGCTGGGTGTCAGAATAGGGAGTGGTGGGGACTGTGGCAGATTGGAGAGAATACACTCCTTAAAAGAGAATGCCTTGTTTATCTCCACTGGGTGTGCTGGCCTGGCATTGCCAAATCTCTGAAATTTTTAAAAATTATTATTTGACTCACTTAAATTTTACTTTAATTAATTAATTAAAATATATTTGACACAAAACATTGTATAAATTTAAGGTGTACATGTTAATTTGATACATTTCTATCATATTATGTATTTATATGATATGATATGATAGCAATAATTAGAACATTTATCATGTTACATGATTATCATTTCTTTTTAGTGGTTGGAATACGTAAATTCTAGTCTCTTAGCAAGTTTGATTATAATACAATATTGTTGTTTATATTCACTATGTTGTGCATTAGATCTCTAGCACTTATTTACTACTCATTGCAAATTTGCACCCTTGAACAACATCTGTCCTATCCTCCCAACCTCCATCCCTCGATAACTTTACTCTCTCTTTTTACTCTCTGTTTTACTCTCTGTTTTTATGAATTTGGCTTCTTTAGAGTCCACGTGTAAGTGATATCATATAGTGTTTGTCTTTCTCTGTCTGACTTACCTCACTTAGCATAAAGTCCTCATAGTCCATCCATGTTGTCGCAAATGGCAGGATATCCTTCTTTTTCATGGCTGAATAATATTGTGTGTATATCTATCTGTCTATCTATATATATAGATACACACACACATATATATACACACACATATATATATATATATCTCATCCATTCATCTGTTGATGGGCATTTAGATTGTTTCCATATCTTGCCTGTTGTGAATAATGCTGCAATAAACATTGGAGTTCATAGATCTCTTAGATCCTGTTTTCATTCTTTGGGTATATACCCAGCAATAGAGTTACTGGATCCAAATCTCTGAAATTTTTAAGATGAGCCCGAGATCTCAAATTTATGTGAAATCTCTCAATTTTAAGTGTTGGCAAATAAAAAAATTCTTTTTCTTTTAAACTCTGTAAGCCAAACAAAGTATATCTATCCAGTGAATTCAGCCCATGATTGCCAATTTGTGACATGGACTTTTTTTTTTCTTTTGATGCACATATGCAGGAGGAGGGAGGGAGGGAGGGAAGGAAGGAAGTTCAGTATCGTTTACTCAGACTGTAGATGCTTACTCTTCTTGAAGCCAGGAAGTCTGAGCAAAGCTGAGGAGATCCACAGTTTCCAGGCTGCTTCAGTGTGAGCTATTTGGGAACTGCCCTCTTCTTGCAGAGCTGTCTGAAATGAGGGAGGCTTTCTTATAATTAGGGGCTGACCACCAAGCACCCACTCTCTCTCTGAGCATTGCCCACACTCCAATACTTGGCTGTGTGCATTGTTTAACATCCTTTCTGCTTTTCCTATACTTCATTTATTCCTTGCCTCTCGTTGGGGGAATTTTACTTTGAGCTGATGATGAAACTGAAATCAGAACCATTTGAAAACTTCTCAGACAAAAAGTCTTTAGAAGAGGGCAAAGTTATTGTTTTAAAGTAAATTTCTTTTTGTTGTATGATCTATGGATTTTATTTGTGCAGTTTCCTGTCCCTGAAAAGACAGAAAATTTAAAACTAAATTGATTGAATTTTCCCAGATGCAATCAAATTTATATTTCATGTTAGTTTAAAGTTTTTGAATTTTAATCAAATCTGGCACAAAGTGACCATATCACTGTTATATGCCCCCCTGCAAAAGGAACCATGATTCTGAGATTTTTCTTTATTGTAAAATTTAGATCTTCTGTTTATGTCTAATAAAAGTCCATCTAGTTAGTTTAACATTCTATGACCAAGAGGTTCTTTTACTGTATCAGTGGAATGGTTTGAACATTTTTGATCCATGGAGGTGTGATGAAAAGTCAGATAAAGGATGCATGAAGAAACGCTACAATTAAAAAGTATTATTTACTGAGTACTTACTATTTACCAGGCGCTGTGCTAAGTAAGCATTTTACAGTCATGTTCATCTCATTTAAGCCATTAAACCATATGAAAAGTCAGTATCACTTTTTCTTTTGGTATCAAAATGTGGATTTATTGATTTTTAAAAAAAATTGACAATATTATGTCAGTTTCAGGTGTACAATATAGTGATCTGAAACTCAAATACATTATGAAATGATCACCATGACAAGTTTGGTAACTGTAACCATACCAAATTATTACAGTATTATTGACTATATTCCTTATGTCATATATTACATTCCTGAGACTTATTTTATAACTAGAAGCTTATATCTATTAATCTTCTTCATCTATTTTACCCAACATCCCACCCCACTCCCTTCTGGGAACCACCAGTTTGCTTTCCATATCTGTGTCTGTTTCTGTTTTGTTTTGTTTGTTTTGTTTTTTAGATTCCACATACAAGAGGGATCATATGGTATTTGTCTTTCTGTCTGACTTATTTCACTTAGCATAATACCCTCTACATACATTCATCCATGTTTTCACAAATGGCATAATTTAATTCTTTTTTACAATTGAGTAGTATTCTGTGTGTGTGTGTGTGTGTGTGTGTGTGTGTGCGCGTGTATGCATGTGCGTATACACCATATATACCACATATTTTATATTCATTCCTCTATCAATGGACGTTTAGGCTGCTTCTTTATCTTGACTATTGTAAATAATGCTGCAATGAACATTGGGGTGCATGTACCTTTTCTAATTAGTGTTTTTGTTTTCTTTGGGTAAAACTCAGAAGTGGAACTGCTGGATAATATGGTAGTTCTATTTTCAATTTTTTGAGGAAACTCCATACTGTTTTTTAGTGGCTGCACCAATTTACATTCCCACCAACAATGCACGAGGGTTCCCCTTTCTCCACATCCTTGCCATCACTTGTTATTTCTTATTTTTTTAAAGTATAAATTTTATATAGCATAAAGTACCATATATAAGATAAAAAAAAATCAACAAAAGAAAAATACAATACATACCTGATAAATTCCTTTACCTAATATAAAATATTTGTTACAAGTTCAAAAATATATAAGCATACAAAAATATAATGGACAGGGCTTCCCTGGTGGTGCAGTGGTTGAGAATCTGCCTGCCACTGCAGGGGACATGGGTTTGAGCCCTGGTCTGGGAAGATCCCACATGCCATGGAGCAACTGGGCCCCTGAGCCACAACTACTGAGCCTGCGCGTCTGGAGCCTGTGCTCCGCAACAAGAGAGGCCGCGATAGTGAGAGGCCCGCGCACTGCGATGAACAGTGGCCCCCGCTTGCTGCAACTAGAAAAAACCCTCGCACAGAAACGAAGACCCAGCACAGCCAAAAATAAATAAATAAGTAAATAAATAAATAAAAAATATATATAATGGACAAAAGACACAGAGAGCCCTCATTGCTCACACACACACATACCCACACATATTGTATTAGTCAGGGTTCTTCAGAGAAACAGAACCAATGGGATATGTACATGTATATAATGAGATGTACTTTAAGGAATTGGTTCCCACAGTTGTGGGAGCTGGTAAGTTCGAAATCTACAGAGCAGGCTGTCAGGTTGAAAATTCACAGAAAATTTGATGTTACAGCAGTCAATCTGAAAGCTGTCTGTAGGTAGAATTCCTTATTTTTTAGAGGCCTCATTCTTTGCTTTTAAAGCTGATTTGATGATTGATTGGATGAGGTCACCCACACTATGGAGTGTAATCTGTTTACTCAAAGTCTACTGTCTTAAATGTTAATTGCATGCAACACATACCTTCCCAGCAACATCTTGACTGGTGTTTGACTTACAGTCTAGGTACCATGGCTGAGTCAAGATAACACATAAAGTCAACCATCCCAGTTCACCTCCTTCTCAGCTTGGCACCCGTACACATCTTCTTACACCGCACTTATTCTCCAAATCAAGACAATGACAAGGTCGCCATCACTTGTTATTTCTTGTCTTTTTGATGATAACCATTCTGACAGGTGTGAGATCATATCTCATTGTGGTTTTGATTTGTATTTCTCTGATGATTAGTGATGTTGAGCATCTTCTCATGTGCCTGTTGGCCATCTGTGTGTGTTCTTTCGAGGAATGTCTACTCAGGGCCTTTGCCCATTTTTAATTGGATTTTTTTTATATTGAGTTGTGTGATTTCTTTATATAACTTGGATATTAACCCCATATCAGATATATCATTTGCAAATATCTTCTCCCATTCAATAGATGGCCTTTTCTTTTCATTGATGGTTTCCTTTGCTGTGCAAAGTCTTTTTTGTTTGATGTAGTCCCATTTGTTTATTTTTGCTTTTGTTGCCCTTGCCTGAGGTGACAGATCCAAAAAATTATTGCTAAGACCAATGTCAGAGAGCTTACTGCCTGTGTTTTCTTCTAGGACTTCTGTGGTGTCAAGCCTTACATTTAAGTCTAATCTATTTTGAATTTATTTTTTGTAGATAGTGTGAGAAAATGGTCTAGTTTCATTCTTTTTGTAGCTGTCCAGTTTTCCCAACACCATTTATTAAAGAGTCTGTCTTTTCCCTATTGTGTATTCTTGCCTCCTTTGTTGAAGATTAATTGACCATATAAGCTTGGGTTTATTTCTGGGCTTTCTATTTTGTTCCATTGATCTTTATGTCTGTTTTTATGCCAGTACAGTACCATATTGTTTTGATTACTGTAGCTTTGTAGTATAGTTTGAAATCAGGGCATGCGATACCTCGTTTTGTTTTTCTTTCTCAAGACTGTTTTGGCTATTCAGGGTCTTTTGTGGTTCCATACAAATTTTAGGATTATACTAGTTCTGTGAAAAATGCCATTGGTATTTTGATAGGGATTGCATTGAACCTGTAGATTACTTTGGGCAGTAGTCCCAGTTTAAAGATGAAAAAACTCTGTCTCAGAAAGGTTCAGTATCTTGTCCAAGGTGTTATGGCCAGTCAGCAGTGGAACTTTGATTCAAACTCAGGTTTTTTTTTGATCCTCAAGTGCCACCATGTTGTATAGCATTCTCATCAAAGAAAGGATTATATCCACTGCTTCAGAAGCCATGCAAAAAGTAAGTCAAGCAACAGAACTAGTTGAAGTGAGACATGAAGATTACTTTGTGCAATTAAGATGATGTGAGACATTTAGCAGACAAAGCAGGGGCACATTGGCCATAATTAGCAGGGTGTTGAATGTCACATATTTCCTAGGATAAGTGGAGAAATAGGTTCTGGGAATGCTGGCAAGGGCAACAAACTCATCTTGCTTGACTAGTGATATATGGCTGTATAAAATGTGAGAATATCATGCCTTCATCAATCTGTGACGCTGATGTTGAATGACCATTGGTGGAAGTAATGTAAAGTTTCGTGTTAAGGTGGAATATTGATTTATGTCATGTTTTGCATGAATTCAGTGCCTGCTTTGTGTTTCAGTATATGAATGCTCCTTAATGTCTTTAACCAGTTCACTATTCACAGATACTGAGAATTCAATATCTATATATTTTGGTCTCCAGTATTTTGTTGCCATAAGTAATAATTTGCATTGAACTTTACCATCTATTGACCTCCATTTAAATTGTAGAGTTTGGTATCCCATCAGTCACAGTACATTGCATTTGTGAAAAACTGAGTCTAAAGACCTCATCTTTGTCAATCAAGGTCTGCCATGATGTTCCATCTCAGTATATGGTTGGTTAACAAGATAGAAGCCAAGATCTGTAGATGAACCTCTTCCAAGTCCTGATTGTGCTTCCGCACAAACTTAGACTGGACTGATGCTAAAATGGTTTGACTCTAAGCATGTAGACAGCCTGCTGTAATTAACATAACTGGAAAATAGGGAAGAATCAAACTATTATCTTAATACTTTCCTCTTTTGAGTCAGCCATTAAGTTACAGCTTTATCCGTCTTCACTGATTGAATGTTTGCTATCTGTTGGCTGTTAAAATGCTCACAGATTTTAAAGCCTATGATGGGACAATTTGTATATATTTTCTTAATTGGATGTATTTAATTTTCAAAATACATTAATAAAGCAAAGTTGAAATAGATATTTTATGGATGCTGATTTTTAATTTTTTTTTTTTTTGCGGTACGCGGGCCTCTCACTGCCGTGGCCTCTCCCGTTGCGGAGCACAGGCTCTGGAAGCACAGGCTCAGCGGTCATGGCTCACAGGCCCAGCCGCTCCACGGCACGTGGGATCCCCCCAGTCCAGGGCACGAACCCGTGTCCCCTGCATCGGCAGGCGGAATCCCAACCACTGCACCGCCAGGGAAGCCCTGATTTTTAGTTTTTGCTAACAGTTATTAACGTGAAGTAGCTAGCAAGATAAAGGAAACAAAGAGTTTAAAGCTAATAACCTTGGAAGAAATTTCAGACTGGGTACATTGGGGATTGCCAGTAATGCTCTTTTGTGATAAAGTCATTGGATTATCATCTCAGCCTTTGCCTCCTTATGAGTTATTAGTGTAATTAACATGATAATTTGTTTAAGTCTGTGTTAAGTATTTCAAATGGTACAGAAGGGTGTAGTAGATAGTGAACACTCCTTCATTCCCTTTGAGCACTCTTGTTTTCCTAGTTTGTCTTCTGGAGCCACAAAGAAAAAACTCATACCTTCTTAAAAAACACAGCAGTTCAAGTATTTGAAGGCAGCTATTGTATAATCCCTTTTAGCATTTTGTCTTCCAGGCTGAATTCCTCAGTTCTCTCCATAGTTTATTTATGAGATGGTTCCCGCCTTCCTTATCTTTTTGTTGCCCATTTTATGCACATTTTTGAGTATCAGAATCCTTTAAAATTTCATGCTTAGAACTGAATATACATTCTGGGTATGCTCTGCTAGTCTCAGGATAAAAGGACTAAAATCCCCCATGATCCGAGTACTATACTTCCTTGATCTGAAACTATACTTTTAATCCCTGAAGCCAAACATTGCATCATTTTGTTTAGCATCTGTATCCTATTATTAATTCATACATAGCTTGTAAGTTAATAAGGCTCAACAGTGAGACAGGTGTAAGTTAACTATACAGAGCTGTGTGTCTTTAGGCAAGTTATATTCAACCTCTCAGAGTCCAAGTTTTCCTAATTATAAAATTATACACATAAACTATTTCTCACTTGGTTGCTGTAATAAGATTATACATGAAATGTGTGAGACTTTTAGGTGGCATTTAGCAATGTTAGCTCCTTTCTACTTATACCATTCTTAATTTTCCATGCACTAATTAATCCATTCTTTAGGGCCAAGCTCTCCTGTCAATTAATGTAGGAAAAGAAGAAAGATAAAAGCCATCCCACCCTTTCAGGTTATGTGTGTACTGCCCAGTGACCCCTAGAGAAGGTAGACCTGGTACATAGTAGGCCTTCAATAAATACATAAATAAATACATATTTGTCAAATGATGTTATGGGATTTGATTTCAAGTAGGAAGGGTGAATCGCTATGGGTTGGCTGGTGAGACTGATGGGTGGATGATCTTTTAGTTTGCCTATTTGTAGAGTTGGCTTTGTCTGCTTTTCTTTCTCATAATTATGAAGGTTTGGCAAGATGATATAATGAATATCATTAGTAAATTATATATAAAATGGTTACTGCTTGCAGGGTTGTTAATTCAGCCTGGCTGCTAGAGAGCCATTTATTGCCTTGGAATGGATAATTTGTTAAATGACACATAAAGTTGAAAGGATTAATGTTCCTCTCCAAAGATCAATTTACTCCTTTTTTTTTTTAACGTTTTTATTGGAGTATAATTGCTTTACAGTGGTGTGTTAGTTTCTGCTTTATAACAAAGGGAATCAGTTATACATATACATATATCTCCATATCTCTTCCCTCTTGCATCTCCCTCCCTCCCACCCTCCCCATCCCACCCTTCTAGCTGGTCGCAAAGTACCGAGCTGATCTCCCTGTGCTATGCGACTGCTTCCCACTACCTATCTATTTTACATTTGGTAGTCTGTATATGTCCATATATACACTACCACTCTCTCACTTTGTCGCAGCTTAGCCTTCCCCCTCCCCGTGTCCGCAAGTCCATTTTCTAGTAGGTCTGCGTCTTTATTCCCGTCTTGCCCCTAGGTTCTTCATGACCATTTTGTTTTTGTTTTTGTTTTTACATTTCATATATATGTGTTAGCATACGGTATTTGTTTTTCTCTTTCTGACTTACTTCACTCTGTATGACAGACTCTAGGTGCCTAACTGCAAATCCACCTAACTGCAAATAACTCAGTTTTGGTCCTTTTTATGGCTGAGTAATATTCCATTGTATATATGTGCCACATCTTCTTTATCCATTCATCTGTCGATGGGCACTTAGGTTGCTTCCATGTCCTGGCTAGTGTAAATAAGGCTGTGATGAACATAGTGGTACATGACTCTTTTTGAATTGTGCTTTTGCTTTTCTCAGGGTATATGCCCAGTAGTGGGATTGCTGGGTCATATGGTAGTTTTTTTTTTTTTAAAACATCTTTATTGGAGTATAATTGCTTTACAATGGTGTGCTAGTTTCTGCTCTATAACAAAGTGAATCAGTTATACATATACATATATCCCCATATCTCTTCCCTCTTACATCTACCCTCCCACCCTCCCATGCCACCCCCCCAGGTGGTCACAAAGCACCAAGCTGACTGCCCCATGCCACGTGGCCGCTTCCCACCAGCCATCCACTCTGCACCTGGTAGTGTATATATGTCCATGCCACTCTCTCACTCTGTCCCAGCCCATGCCTCCCGCTCCCCGTATCCCCAAGTCCACTCTCCAGTAGGTCCGTGTCTCCATTCCTGACTTGCCCCTATGATTTTCATGACCATTTTTTTGTTTTGTTTTTTAGATTCCATATATGTGTTAGCACATGGTATTTGTTTTTCTCTCTCTGACCCACCTCACTCTGTATGACAGACTGTAGGTCCATCCATCTCACTACAACTAACTCAATTTCGTTTCCTTTTATGGCTGAGTAATACTCCATTGTATATATGTGCCACATCTTCTTTATCCATTCATCTGTTGATGGACACTTAGGTTGCTTCCATGTCCTGGCTATTGTAAATAGAGCTGTGATGAACATTGTGGTACATGACTCTTTTTGAATTATGGTTTTCTCAGGGTATATGCCCAGGAGTGGGATTGCTGTGTTGTATGGTAGTTCTATTTTTAGTTTTTTAAGGAACCTCCATACTGTTCTCCATAGTGGCTCTATCAATTTACATTCCCACCAACAGTGTATGAGGGTTCCCTTTTCTCCACACCCTCTCCAGCATTTATGGATTTTTTGTTTTTTTAAGAAGATGTTGGGGGTAGGAGTTTATTAATTAATCAGTTTACTTTTTTGCTGTGTTGGGTCTTCGTTTCTGTGCAAGGGCTTTCTCTAGTTGTGGCAAGTGGGGGCCACTCTTCATCACGGTGCACAGGCCTCTCACTATCGCGGCCCCTCTTGTTGTGAAGCACAGGCTCCAGACGCTCAGGCTCAATAGTTGTGGCTCAGGGGCCTAGTTGCTCCCCGGCATGGGGGATCCTTCCAGACCAGGGCTCGAAACTGTATCCCCTGCATTAGCAGGCAGATCCTCAACCCCTGCGCCACCAGGGAAGCCCCACTTGTGGATTTTTTGATGATGGCCATTCTGACTGGTGTGAGATGATATCTTATTGTAGTTTTGATTTGCATTTCTTAATGATTAATGATGTTGAGCATTCTTTCATGTGTTTGTTGGCAATCTGTATATCTTCTTTGGAGAAATGTCTATTTAGGTCTTCTGCCCATTTTTGGATTGGGTTGTTTGTTTTTTTGATATTGAGTTGCATGAGCTGCTTGTATATTTTGGAGATCAATCCTTTGTCAGTTGCTTCATTTGCAAATATTTTCTCCCATTCTGAGGGTTGTCTTTTGGTCTTGTTTATGGTTTCCTTTGATGTGAAAAGCTTTTAAGTTTCATTAGGTCCAATTTGTTTATTTTATTTCCATTTCTCTAGGACATGGGTCAAAAAGGATCTTGCTGGGATTTATGTCATAGAGTGTTCTGCCTATGTTTTCCTCTAAGAGTTTGATAGTGTCTGCCCTTACATTAGCTCTTAAATCCATTTTGAGTTTATTTTTGTATATCATGTTAGGGAGTGTTCTAATTTCATTCTTCTACATGTACCTGTCCTGTTTTCCCAGCACCACTTATTGAAGAGGCTGTCTTTTCTCCATTGTATATTCTTGCCTCCTTTATCAAAGATAAGATGACTATATGTACGTGGGTTTATCTCTGGGCTTTCTATCCTGTTCCATTGATCTATCTTTCTGTTTTTGTGCCAGTACCATACTGTCTTGATCACTGTAGCTTTGTAGTATAGTCTGAAGTCAGGGAGCCTGATTCCTCCAGCTCTGTTTTTCTTTCTCAAGATTGCTTTGGCTATTCGGGGTCTTTTGTGTTTCAATATAAATTGTGAAATTTTTTGGTCTAGTTCTGTGAAAAATGCCAGTGGTAGTTTGATAGAGATTGCGTTGAATCTGTAGATTGCTTTAGGTAGTATAGTCATTTTCACAATGTTGATTCTTCCAGTCCAAGAACATGGTATATCTCTCCATCTATTTGTATCATCTTTATTTTCATTCATCAGTGTCTTATCGTTTTCTGCATACAGTTCTTTTGTCTCCTTAGGTAGGTTTATTCCTAGGTATTTTATTCTTTTTGTTGAAATGGTAAATAGGAGTGTTTTCTTAATTTCACTTTCAGATTTGTCATCATTAGTGTATAGGAATGGAAGAGATTTCTGGGTATTAATTTTATATTCTGCTAGTTTACCAAATTCATTGATTAGCTCTAGTAGTTTTCTGGTAGCATCTTTAGGATTCTCTATGTATCGTATCATGTCATCTGTAAAGAGTGACATCTTGACATCTTCTTTTCTGATTTGGATTCCTTTTATTTCTTTTTCTTCTCCGATTGCTGTGGCTAAAAATTCCAAAACTATGTTGAATTATAGTGGTGAGAGTGGGCAACCTTGTCTTGTTCCTGATCTTAGAGGAAATGGTTTCAGTTTTTCACCATTGAGGACAATATTGGCTGTGGGTTTGTCATATGTGGCCTTTAATTATGTTGAGGTAAGTTCTGTCTATGCCTACTTTCTGCAGGGTTTTTATCATAAATGGGCGTTGAACTTTGTCAAAAGCTTTCTCTGCATCTATTGAGATGATCATATGGTTTTTCTCCTTCAATTTGTTAATATGGTGTATCACACTGATTAATTTGAGTATATTGAAGAATCCTTGCATTCCTGGGTTAAACCCTACTTGATCTTTGTGTATGATCCTTTTAATGTGCTGTTGGATTCTGTTTGCTAGTATTTTGTTGAGGATTTTTGCATCTGTGTTCATCAGTTATATTGGTCTGTAGTTTTCTTTTTTTGTGACATCTTTGTCTGGTTCTGGTATCAGGGTGATGGTGGCCTTGTAGAATGAGTTTGGGAGTTTTTCTCCCTCTGCTATATTTTGGAGGAGATTGAGAAGGATAGGTGTTAGCTCTTCTCTAAATGTTTGATAGAATTTGCCTGTGAAGCCATCTGGTCCTGGGCTTTTGTTTGTTGGAAGATTTTTAATCACAGTTTCAATTTCAGTGCTTGTGATTGGTCTGTTCATATTTTCTTTTTCTTCCTGGTTCAGTCTCGGGAGGTTGTGCATTTCTAAGAATGTGTCCATTTCTTCCAGGTTGTCCATTTTATTGCATATATTTGCTTGTAGCAATCTCTCATGGTCCTTTATATTTCTGCAGTTTCAGTTGTTACTTCTCCTTTTTCATTTCTAATTCTAATGAATTGAGTCTTCTCCCTTTTTTTCTTGATGAGTCTGGCTAATAGTTTACCAATTTTGTTTTTCTCAAAGAACCAGCTTTTAATTTTATTGATCTTTACTATTGTTTCCTTCATTTCTTTTTTATTTATTTCTGCTCTGATCTTTATGATTTCTTTCCTTCTGCTAACTTCGGGGTTTTTTGTTCTTCTTTCTCTAATTGCTTTAGGTGTAAGGCTAGGTTATTTGAGATGTTTCTTGTTTCTTGAGGTAGGATTGTATTGCTATCAACCTCCCACTTAGAACTGCTTTTACTGCATCCCATAGGTTTTGGGTCATCGTGTTTTTATTGTCATTTGTTTGTAGGTATTTTTGATTTCCTCTTTGATTTCTTCAGTGATCTCTTGGTTATTACATAGTGTATTGTTTAGCCTCCATTTGTTTGTATTTTTCACAAATGTTTCCCTGTAATTGATATCTAGTCACATAGTGTTGTGGTCAGAAAATATACTTGATATTCTTTCAATTTTTTAAAATTTACCAAGGTTTGACTTGTGACCCAGCATATGATGTATCCTGGAGAATTTTCCATGAGCACCTGAAAAGAAAGTTTATTCTGTTGTTTTTGGATCAAATGTCCTATAAATATCAATGAAGGCCATCTTGTTTAATGTATCATTTAAAGCTTGTGTTTCCTTATTTATTTTCATTTTGAATGATATGTCCATTGGTGAAAGTGGGGTGTTAGAGTCCCCTACTATGATTGTGTTACTGTCGATTTCCCCTTTTATGGCTGTTAGTATTTGCCTTATGTATTGAGGTGCTTCTATTTTGGGTGCATAAATATTTACAATTGTTATATCTTCTTCTTGGATTGATCCCTTGGTCATTATGTAGTGTCCTTCTTTGTCTCTTGTAATAGTCTTTTTTTTTAAGTCTATTTTGTCTGATATGAGAATTGCTACTCTAGCTTTCTTTTGATTTCCATTTGCATGGAATATCTTTTTCCATCCCCTCACTTTCAGTCTGTACATGTCCCTAGGTCTGAAGTGGGTCTCCTGTAGGCAGCATCTATACGGGTCTTGGTTTTGTAGCCATTCAGCCAGTCTGTGTCTTTTGGTGGGAGCATTATTCCATTTACATTTAAGGTAATTATCAATATGTATGTTCCTATTCCCATTTTCTTAATTGTTTTGGGTTTGTTATTGTAGGTCTTTTCATTCTCTTGTGTTTCCTGCCTAGAGAAGTTCATTTAGCATTTGTTGTAAACCTGGTTTGGTTGTGCTGAATTCTCTTAGCTTTTGTTTGTCTGTAAAGGTTTTAATTTCCATCAAATCTGAATGAGAATCTTGCTGAATAGAGTAATCTTGGTTGTAGGTTTTTCCCTTTTATCACTTAAAATATGTCCTGCCACTCCCTTCTGGCTTGCAGAGTTTCTGCAGAAAGACCAGGTGTTAATCTTATGGGGATTCCCTTGTACGTTATTTTTCCCTTGCTGCTCTTAATATTTTTTCTTTGTATTTAATTTTTGACAGTTTGATTAATATGTGTCTTGGCATTTTTCTCCTTGGATTTATCCTTTTTGGGACTCTCTGTGCATCCTGGACTTGATTAACTGTTTCCTTACCCATATTAGGGACATTTTCAACTCTAATCTCTTCACATATTTTCTGTCACTTTCTTTTTCTCTTCTTCTTCTGGGATCCCTATAATTCGAATGTTGGTGTGTTTAATATTGCCCCAGAGGTTTCTGAGACTGTCCTCAGTTCTTTTCATTCTTTTTTCTTTATTCTTCTCTGCAGTAGTTATTTCCACTATTTTATCTTTCAGGTCACTTATCAGTTCTTCTGCCTCAGTTATTTTGCTATTGATTCCTTCTAGAGAATTTTTAATTTCATTTATTGTGTTGTTCATGATTGTTTGTTTGCTCTTTAGTTCTTCTAGGTCCTTTTTAAACGTTTCTTCTACTTTCTCCATTCTATTTCCAACATTTTGGATCATCTTTACTGTCATTATTCTGAATTCTTTCTCAGGTAGACTGCCTATCTCCTCTTCATTTGTTTGGTCTGGTGGGTTTTTACCTTGACTCCTTCATCTACTGTGTGTTTCTTTGTCTTCTCATTTTGCTTAACTTACTGTGTTTGGGGTCTCCTTTTGTAGGCTGCAGGCTCGTATTTCGTGTTGTTTTTGATGTCTGCCCCGGGTGGCTAAGGTTGGTTCAGTGGGTTGTGTAGGCTTTTCAGTGGAGGGGACTAGTGCTTGTGTTCTGGTGGACGAGGCTGGATCTTTTCTTTCTGGTTGGGTAGGTCCATGTCTGTTGGTGTGTTTTGTGGTGTTGTGACTTTATTATGATTTTAGGCAGCCTCTCTGCTAATGTGTGGGGTTGTGTTCCTGTCTTGCTAGTGTTTTGGCATAGGGTGTCCAGCACTGTAGCTTGCTCGTCGTTGAGTGGAGCTGGGTGTTGGCACTGAGATGGAGATCTCTGGGAGATTTTTGCCATTTGATATTACGTGGAGCTGGGAGGTCTCTGGCTGACCAATGTCCTGAACTCAGCTCTCCCACCTCAGAGGCACAGCCCTGATGCCTGGCTGGAGCATCAAGAGCCTGTCATCCACATGGCTTAGAATAAAAGGGAGAAAAGAAAAAGAAATGAAGAAAAAAATAAAATAAGATAAAATAAAAAAGTTATTCAAATAAAAAGCAAAAAATAATTATTAAAAAATCTTTTAAAAGTAATTAAAAAGAAAGAAAGAAGAGAATAACCAAACCAATAAACAAGTCCACCAATGATAACAAGTGCTGAAAAGTATACTAAGGAAAAAAAAAAACTGACAGAACCCTAGGACAAATGGTAAAAGCAAAGCTATACAGACAAAATCACACACAGAAGCATACACATACGCACTCACAAAAAGAGAAAAAGGGAAAAAAAAATATATCGTTGCTCCCAAAGTCCACCTCATCAATTTGGGATGATTCGTTATCTATTCAGGTATTCCACAGATGCAGGGTACATGTGCAGATTTAATCTGCTGCTCCTGAGGCTGCTGGGAGAGATTTCCCTTTCTCTTCTTTGCTGGCACAGCTCCAGGGGTTCAGCTTTGGATTTGGCCCCGCCTCTAAGTGTAGGTTGCCTGAGGGTGTCTGTTCTTCGCTCAGACAGGACGCGGTTAAAGGAGCAGCTGATTCGGGGGCTCTGGCTCACTCAGGCTTGGGGGGAGGGAGGGGTACGGACTGTGGGGCAAGCCTGCGGCGGCAGAGGCCGGCATAACGTTGCACCAGCCTGAGGCGCGCTGTGCGTTCTCCCGGGGAAGTACTCCCTGGGTCATGGGACCCCGGCAGTGGCAGGCTGCACAGGCTCCTGGGAGGGGAGGTGTGGAGAGTGACCTGTGGTTGCACACAGGCTTCTTGGTGGCGGCAGCAGCAGCCTTAGCGTCTCATGCCCGTCTCTGGGGTCCACGCGTTTAGCCGCGGCTCGCGCCTGTCTCTGGAGCTCCTTTAAGCCGCGCTCTTAATCCCCTCTTCTCTCACACCAGGAAGCAGAGAGGCAAGAAAAAGCCTCTTGTTTCTTCGGCAGCTCCAGACTCTTTCCCGGCCTCCCTCCAGGCTATCTGTGGCGCACTATCCCCCTTCAGGCTGTTTTCACGCAGCCAACCCCAGTCCTCTCCCTGGGATCCGACCTCTGAAGCCCGAGCTTCACCTCCCAACCACAAGCCTCTCGGGCTGGTGAGTGCCGGTCGGCACCGATCCTCTGTGCGGGAATCTCTCCGCTCTGCCCTCCGCACCCCTGTGGCTGCGCTGTCCTCCGTGGCTCTGAAGTTTCCCCCCCACCTCGCGTCTCCGCCCGCGAAGGGGCTTCCTAGTGTGTATACCTTTCCTCCTTCACAGCTCCCTCCCACTGGTGCAGGTCCCGTCCGTATCCTTTTGTCTCTGTTTATTCTTTTTTCTTTTGCCCTACCCAGGTACGTGAGGAGTTTCTTGCCTTTTGGGAGGTCTGAGGTCTTCTGCCAGCGTTCAGTAGGTGTTCTGTAGGAGTTGCTCCACGTGTAGATGTATTTCTGGTGTATCTGTGGGGAGGAAGGTGATCTCTGCGTCTTACTCCTCCGCCATCTTG
>NW_006777552.1:1272549-1303591 GCF_000442215.2 Lipotes vexillifer
TCTTTCCCGGACGCCCTTCCGGCTAGCCGTGGTGCACTAACCCCTTCAGGCTGTGTTCACACAGCCAAACCCAGTCCTCTCCCTGGGATTTGACCTTCGAAGCCCGAGCCTCAGCTCGCAGCCCCTGCCCGCCCCGGCGGGTGAGCACACAAGCCTCTCGGGCTGGTGAGTGCCGGTCGGCACCGCTCCTCTGTGCGGGAATCTCCCCGCTCTGCCCTCCGCACCCCTGTGGCTGCGCTGTCCTCCGTGGCTCTGAAGTTTCCCCCCCACCTCGCGTCTCCGCCCGCGAAGGGGCTTCCTAGTGTGTATACCTTTCCTCCTTCACAGCTCCCTCCCACTGGTGCAGGTCCCGTCCGTATCCTTTTGTCTCTGTTTATTCTTTTTTCTTTTGCCCTACCCAGGTACGTGAGGAGTTTCTTGCCTTTTGGGAGGTCTGAGGTCTTCTGCCAGCGTTCAGTAGGTGTTCTGTAGGAGTTGTTCCACGCGTAGATGTATTTCTGGTGGTATTTGTGGGAGGAAGGTGATCTCCACGTCTTACTCTTCTGCCATCTTGAAGCTCCTCTCCTTTTTTTTTTTAATTCAGGCTAAATATTTGTTCAGAGCCTTGGGTTCCTTTTAAGAGAGGAGCTATAAAATAACAATATAATCATCTCCTCTTTATTTTCTGATTTAGCAGTGTAAGACCTGAGGAAGTAATGTAATGTTCAGAATGGATACTGGTACACTTAGGGGAATTCCTGAAGAGAATAGAAGCTTGCCAAACTGAATATAAGAAATCACAGATGACATGTACAGCATTGGGAGAATATCTGAATTTGCATAGAACCTTGACAGATACATGACAGTTAAACCTGATGCAATTTTATAATCAAGAGTGATAAATGTGGCTGCCAGTGTGAATTTTAATCCTGGTTCCTTGGAATACTGTAATTTTTCCAGTTTGGTGGGATGTAGTTTGTAACATAAGGTGGAGAGTTCTTCCTCTCAGAATAAGGGATTCTTGTGTCTTTGTGTCTGTTCTCACCTATGCGGTATAGAATGCCTGTGTTGGACCATCTGAGACTGTTCAGTTCACAGGAAGACCAAAGAGGAAGAGTCTATTGGTATTTGTGGTCTTCTTAGACCTGTCCAGACCATTTAAGTACAAGGAGAATTTTTAGTTCAATTTAAAACACTAACTTTACAAAAGCACTCAATCAGAATACTCAGCATCGAAAAGCCCACTGTTGTTAAGAAATCTGGGCACACTAAAAAGGCAAAATTTTACATTAATAGAATATAAAGCCTACATAATTCACTGGGAATGTCAGTCTTGTGAGACTCACAGTGAATATACATGAAAGGCAATATCCTGAGATCCAAAGGGAGGCTTGATGCAAATTACAACTGATACGGTATATTTACCAATGTGAATATTTAGTGAATCAAGCATACAGTGCTCACCTATTCAGCTGTTTCAATGTTTTGCCTGCCTGCACTGAACACCTCATCCATGAGATGATGAAGAAATAATCTGTGAAGCCTCACCATCAAATGGATTTTTCTCCAGGGAAGTTCACTTTTCACTTTTATTGTCTTTTAATTTCATCAGTTCTCAGTCTAGTGATGGCCTTGGGAAATAAGTGGCATTTACAAGAACAATGCTCCTGGACCCAGAGATCCTTAGGCAACATTCTGGTGACCAATTTTTCTAATCCACAAATAGGACACATGGTCTAATGGCTGAGGGTTATATTGTTATTTGGTTTTTGTGGAATAAAACTACCCTGGAAACACTGTCTGAAAATCATCAGCTTGGAGAAACCCAGAGTGCTGGCTCTCTTCAAAGTCCCAATGAGTGTGTGTTGCTGATCCCGTCAAGATAAACCAGTGGGCACCCAACCAGTCTCTCCCACTGGAATGTTTGTCATCCTTGTGTTCCCTTTCTTCTTCAGTTTGTGGGCCGGGCCACATGGACGAGGAAGGAGCAGGACAGAGCTAGTACCCCTTGCTTTGCTTCACCCACATGCCAAATGCTGGCTCCCCCAGCCATCCCTCTGACTGTTCCAACTCCTTTACTGTCTCAAATTTGGCATCCCCTTAATTAATAGCTATTTGGACACCAATCTGAAAGTACATATCAGCCTCAAATCAAGGTTTGCCAGCTTAGGTGTAGTAAGGAGAAAGAAACATAATCAAAAGGGGAGTGTTGAAGAATGGGATTGCTAAAGGTAGGTTATAAAAAGCTATGCAGATGGGGAGAGGGAGGTATTAGTGTGTACAGACACAGCTGCCTTTGGGACAGGACTTGTATTGCAGTCAGACATCATCTCTTTCAGAAGTGGTGGCAGCACTGACTCATTCTAAATTACAGGCATCCCTGATTTTTATGCCAAAAGACACTTTCTCCAATGTGCTGTGGGAAGTCCAGATGGCCTTGTCATTGCTAATCAGTGGATCACAGGGCTCTGGAGAGCATGCTGAGGGCTCTGGCTTTAGCTAATTAACACAAGCTTCAAGTTAGAGGCAAGAATTAAGCAATCAACTCCTTTCTCTAATTCTTATACATTTTGGAAGTGTGCCCATGATTAGCTTGGTCTGAAAAGCCTCAATATAGGAAAAAAAATCACTTGAGCTAAGCAGGAAATGATAGGAAAACTCCCACATGAACTTGGAAAGAAAACTTAAATGAAATGCCTAATTAGGGTATGATAATAAATAAAACCAGATGGAGTCAAATTCATAGTACTTTTTTGTAAAGGGAATGTTTATTTCTGTTGATGGAGGTTGTGTAAGGTTTTAAGTGTTAGGTGAAATATAGTGGCCTCTGATTAAGTTACAATTTAATATTTGATATAATTTTGAGGAAAATAAAACCACTATTAGTCAAGTGGATCTTTTAATTGATGTAAAGATTTTTTTTATTATTGTGAAATAGAGTTCTTCATAAAGACATTTCTCCTTTTTATTCAGTCCTTATTGTGTTTATTATTTCTATACACACAGCATCTAATAGAGTGATTGACACATAGTGAATACGTTAAATGTTTGTTGAAAAAAATGAATGAATGGCAGATTTAGAACACCACTCTGTGGTATTATTGCTTTGGGGTTATTGCGTAAGAAGCTATTGAACTGTTTATTAATTTGTTTGCTAAACAAATAATTGCTCATCTCCTATTAAGGACCTAGTTTTTAGGTGCTGGAGATACAGCAGTGAATAAAACAGACAAAAAAATTCTTGTCCTTTGGTAGCTGACAAGCTACTATTTTCAGTTACTATGAATCTTTGAATTTGTGAAGATTATTGATACTGATATGTCATTTTTTCTAATAGGATATATTTCTTCCAATTGGACAGCAATACGATGGTTAAATGCAAAAAAAATTATCCAGTGACTTTTTGGACTTACAACCCAAGCATGTGCATATTCCTCATTTTCTTGTCTCCTTGCTTAACCTCCATTACCTTACTTTATATGGTGGAGTAGTTTGCAAGAGGGGAGCTACTTCTATTTCCCGGGTCAGTGTTCCTTTCAGTGAGGTCAGAGTGTAGAGAGCAGTGAGACAATGAGACTCTCTAACCACATGATTTATCACCTGCTGGCCTGAAAAGAGTCAGTTGGTGAGAAAAAATAGGTTTGCAATATTCAAAGATCTCTCTGTTGTGCATGCTCAAACTAACTCTTGTTTTATACATAACTCCAAATCTTTCCTTTATCATGCAGCCTTTGTCTACAGCAAAACTTTCTGACAAAATCCTCCAAGGCTTTTTCTTAAAGTGGTGTAAGCTCTAAGCTTGTGTTGTCTAATGGAGTAGCCACTAACTACGTGTGGCTATTGGACACTTGAAATGTGTTGAGTGTGACTGAGATACAAAAGTTTGCATTTTATTTGATTTTAATTAATCTAAAACTGATAATTCAGATTTGGAAACATGAATGTTTAGAACCACGTGGTATCTATGTGAATGTACTTTTCCAACTGTTAATTTTATGGAATCTAAATACATATCAAGTATTTATTTCCAATGAAAATTTAGTGTCCAAATTGACATGCACTCTAAGTGTTAAATACAGACCAGATTTCAAACACTTATACAAAAACAGGTAAATTATCTCATATATAACTTTAAAGATATTGACTACATATTGAAATGATATTTTAGACATTGGATTAAATAAAATAATTAAAAAATGAATTTCTCTCTTTTTTTACTTTTTATATGAGTCTACCAGAAAATTTAAAACTGCACAAGTAGCTTGCATTATATTTTTATTAGATAGTGTTGCTCTAGACCAACTGTAGTTCCTCCTCTAATTACCAAGTATCTATGTTTTCTTCATTATAAAGTAGTTATTGAAAGGTGCAAGTCACTACCCTAGAGCAGCCAGGAGTGGCCTGCATAGTTTCAACCTTCACTGAGATCTTAACTCTATTTTGTTAAACCTCCAGTAAGGCCTCCCTTGTCTTACCAGCCAGAAGAATTCTGTTTGCTGTCTCTTCCTGTCCTTCTCTGCTTCTTTCTTTACTCCTTCTTTATCTACCATCTACAGTTTCTCCTGAGTTAAATAATTTAGCTCATATTATTTCTATTGCCTAACTTTGACATTTTTTCCTCTCCCCCTGTATATCACAGATTTCTCGTTTGAAATTCCCCCTCTCATCAATACACACTATGTAATTCACCTTACATGGATGCAATATTGAATACCAGCTAATGTTTCCAGGAGGGAAAAGCATAATTAAAATACCAATTAAAATGCATGAATATGCTGCTGTACACATTTATCCTAAAAAATTAATTATTAAATGGATTTTTATTCCTTGATTAGAGGTGTGATGGTGTAGTAAGCAAGCTGGATGTGGAGAAAAGTGGGGGTCAAAAATAGCTTTACCCTCATAGTCTGAGTGAACAAGAGAATGGTGGCACAATTAATAGGAATAAGCAAATGAAGGGGAGGAGCTATTTGGGGGCAGAAACTGAAGATCTTGAATTGGGCACATTAGTTTTGAAGTGCTGGCAGGCATGGGGTCAAGTACAAGTGGAAGCCTAGAGCTGTGCTGTCTGATATGGTAGCCACTAGCCAACATATGTAAATTTAACTTATGTGCTCAGTAGTGACATGTGACTAGTAATGACCATATTGGACAGCATAGATTAGAACACTTGCATCATCACAGAAAGCTCTGTTGGACCGTGCTAGTTTGAGAGTTGGGGCTGGTGGTAGTTGGAGAGGTTTGGGGTCACTGACATAGAGATGACAGTCGGGAACTTGATAAAGCCACTGTGGTTGAGAGGATGTAATGAGAGAAGAGAGGTAGGACCTAACCTAGGAAAGCTCCTATTTTAAAAGGATGAGCAGAAGAAGAGGCAGGAGACACAGCCTTACTTTTCTTGTTCTGCACAATATGAAAAGGGGAATTTATTATGTAGATTGTGAAACTCCTTATACATAATGGCTATTGAGTACCATAAGGGACAGCATATTCAAAATATAATTTTGTGAAAGACATGTTGTATTATAAACTGATTTCTTGCACCAAAGCAAAATATTTAGACTATAAGTATCGGATCATTTCTGCAAAGGAATGAGTGAGATGGTTGGGGATTTTTTTTCTAATAACTTTAAGTGACTTCAGGTTTAGAGTTTAGATAATTAACATGTTCAGTAGAACCTCTTTCAAATACAATTTGCTTTAATAAACTTTTGGCAAGAACAGGGGATAGTCAATTGATGTATTGGATTCTGGAACAAGTTCTTATACTGCAGGTATTCTATTCTTTTAGTTAAAGCAAGTGCCTTATTCTTCAGGTGCCAGATGTGAGGCAGGTCACTGACTTCTGTGGGAGCCCCAGAGCTGGACTTGAATGCTTGAACAGGCTAGGGCTACTCCATTTCTCTAGAGATGGGGTCTTTGGAAAATATGAGGATGGCTGAAAATAGCGGTGATGTTTTCCTTAGATGTTTACACTCTCTTGAATTCATGGATTGGCTCATAATGTTGGACAAATATATGATTAAAAGTGTAATTATACTTCATCTTAATGTGAAGCACATAGTTTGGGAGTAAAAATAATAAACGTTCAAATATTATAAAATGCCTAGTTTGACCATTAGGATGTGTTTTGAAGGATCCTTGGCTGTGGTCCTTGGAAAATATCTAGTTTGAGAGAGGATTATATTATGAAGAGCTAACAGGATAAACTGGATATAAAAGGAGACTTAGGTGGAACTATTCAGTGTAGATACTTAGTATTTTTAATTTAATTGTTAGCAAATGTCTATCCCATTTTTATTTAGTTAGTTGATGTTGAACTATTTCTGAGAAGTAAATCAGGGTTTTATCTGCAGTTTAAGACTGCTTGTACTCACACATAATTTTGAAACATCAGAAATAAGAAGATTGCTTTTTTCCCCCTGAACCGTGACTTACTGTTGCCTCATGTCTCTTCTTCACTACTTTTCTTCCAGCCCAGTGGAAACACACACTCATCTCCTCAAAGGAGTTACCTTACATGTACCTCTGTTTGGCACAGAAGCCATTAGTTTTACTCCCTTGCTAGACTTTGAGTGCCTGATGGCTACGGTGACACCACATTCATCTCTGTGTTCTAGTCATCTGCCGAGAGCTGGGCTTGCAGTAGGCTCTCAGTAATTTATTTCCTGATTCTTTGCCTCATTCCACAAAGTATTTGAGGCAGCTAATAGGTAAATATTTATTGAATTGTGTTGGTGTGTTTCTATTTTTTGATAAACAAAACGTGCATCCAATTATATTAGTTTGCTAGGACTGCCGTAGCAAAATACCACAGACCAGGTGGCTTGAACAACAGAAGTTATTTTTTCATTGTCCTGGAGATTAGAAGTCCAAGATTAAGGTGTCAGCAGAATCAATACGTTCTGAGGCCTCTCTCCTTGGCTTGCAGGTAGCTGTCTGCTTTCCATGTCCTCACATGATTTTTCTTTGGGTGCATAGGCCCCTGATGCTCAAATTTCCTCTTCACTTAAGGACACTAGTCAGATTGGATGAGGACCCACCCTAAGAGCCTCGTTTTAACTTAATTACTTCTCTAAAGGCCCTCTCTCCAAATACACTTATATTCTAAGGTATTCAACATGTAAATTTGGGGGGGGGCACAATTTAGCATATAACACAACTTTATCCAAATGTTGTACTAAGTTGTTAAAAACAAAGTGAGAAGTAACAAGCTGGGATGTGGCCCTGAATGATGTCATTTAGTATCAAGGTTTTATCTGATGAGAAATTGTTTCTGCCCATGCTCATTTTATAACAGAATCAAATGGTTTGTTTCAGAGACCAAAGAAATAGACAGCATTTTATTAAAATAGTGAAGAGATTGTGCCTAAGAAACAACTAGAATTAGTAGTTTGGCAAATACTGGGACCCACCTCTCAAAACAGGTTCTCAAAAGTTCTGAAACCAAGAAGTTATTTTCTAGGATTCTTTTCAGTTGAGTAATGAGATGGTTTAGAGACACATTTACTGTAAGGATCCTGTCACCTACAAAGTGCAGAGGGTTTATTATGAGTCTATATGAAATATATGTTGAAATTGGCTTCCTCCTATGAAATGCAAGGCTTGAATAATTCAGTTAATCTATTTTGAGAGTCAAATGTAACCATCAAATCAATTTACTTGTTGGTAATTTTCTTCCCTGCGTTGGTCATTAGCCAGCATTATTCATAATTTATTTGTGTGTATGTGTGTGTGTGTAGATATCTGTTGCCCTACATCTGTTCAAATGAGAATATAAATGAGACTGCTAGTCGTATGTACATTCAATGAACAGATTTATTTTTATTTCTTTGAAAAAGGTACCAATTTTGATTAAAGCTCTTCAGCTCTGAGTTGGACATGTGGTTCATTTTGCTGACTTGAACCAAATTGGTAATGGTTTTCTTTGCCAAGAGTCGGTACCAGAAAGTCTAGTAGTTTCTTTCATCAATCATTTAATCTTAATTCCTACATCTCCTTCTGAAAAGAGAGTCTGCTCCCTCACATACTGATGAGTGGGCAGTAAATCCTGTACTTGTCCTCCTTTCTCTCCCATCAGAGAACATTGTGTCAGGGATGGACAAAACGGCCCAATCAGATTCTTCTTCCTGGAAATTTGGAATTGGACTCAGAGATTCTAGTCTCTGCTGGATGCCTGAATGAAGAAACTGAGGAAGCATAGTGTGGGCAGGGACAGATAGGGAGAGAGGAGAAAGAGGCAGAGTTGAAAGACCATGTGGTTCCTGAGAGACAGAGGAAATTTCTGACTTCCTAGTTCCTCATACTAGTTTTCTTGAAGCTTGCTTTTACTTTCTGTCCTTGGGATTTATTAGATATTCCTTCAGCCTGCCAATAACGTCACTTTTCTGCTTAAGGTCACTTACCCTTTTTGATAGATTCCATTAAGGTGATTATAGCAATGAATGGTTTCACCAAGGGTGTGTGTGTGTGTGTGTGTGTGTGTCTGTGTCTGTGTCTCTGTGTCTGTGTCTGTGTCTATGTGTGTCTGTGTGTCTGTCTTTGTGTGTTGCAGAACTGTTGCTACTTACCGTTGAGTTCAGAGGTTTGATTTTTTCATGTGCGCTCCTTTCCAGGATGTTTGAACGATGAATAAAACCATTAATAGCAATTAAATAAATAAACAAATACATGGCTAGCTATTATTCACTACCAGCTGTATGCTGGATGCTCTAATCACATTTCAAATGCATTATGTATCTCAACAAAATCCTATGAGGTAGGTACTGTGATTATCTCCACTTTGGAGATGGGGAAGTGGAGGCTTACAGAAGTGAAAGAAAAGCCTCTTTTCTTTCTTTTTTTTTTCCCCAACATCTTTATTGGAGGATAATTGCTGTACAATGGTGAGTTAGATTCTGCTGTATAACAAAGTGAATCAGCCATACGTATAAGCATATCCCCATATCCCCTCCCTCTTGCGTCTCCCTCCCACCCTCCCCATCCAAACCCCTTCAGGTGGTCACAAAACACTGAGCTGATCTCCCTGTGCTATGTGGCTGCTTCCCACCAGCCATACATTCTACATTTGGTATTGTATACATGTCCATGTCACTCTCTCACCTCGTCCCAGCCCACACCTCTCCCTCGCTGTGTCCTCAAGTCCACTCTCCACGTCTGCAATTTTATTCCTGTCCTGCACCTAGGTTTTTCAGAACCTTTTCTTTCTCTTTTTTAGATTCCATATGTATGTGTTAGCATATGGTATTTGTTTTTCTCTTTCTGATTTACTTCACTCTGTATGACAGACTCTAGGTCTATCCACCTCACTACAAATAACTCAATTTCGTTTCTTTTTATGGCTAATATTCCATTGTATGTATGTGCCTCATCTTCTTTACCCATTCATCTGTCAGTGGACACTTAGGTTGCTTCTGTGTCCTGGCTCTTGTAAATACTGCTGCAGTGAACATTGTGGTACATGACATTTTTTGAATCATGGTTTTCTCAGGGTATATGCCCAGTAGTGGGATTGCTGGGTCATATGGTAGTTCTATTTTTAGTTTTTTTTAACATCTTTACTGGAGTATAATTGCTTTACAATGGTGTGTTAGTTTCTACTTTATGACAAAGTGAGTCAGTTATACATGTACATATGTTCCCATATCTCTTCCCTCTTGTGTCTCCCTCCCTCCCACCCTCCCTATCCCACCCCTCTAGGTGGTCACAAAACACCAAGCTGATCTCTCTGTGCTATGTGGCTGCTTCCCACTAGCTGTCTCTTTTAAGTTTCGTAGTGTATATATGTCCAGGCCACTCTCTCACTTGGTCACAGCTTACCCTTCCCACTCCCTAAATCCTCAAGTCCATTCTCTAGTAGCGCTGTGTCTTTATATTTTTAGTTTTTTAAGGAACCTCCATACTGTTCTCCATAGTGGCTATATCAATTTACATTCCCACCAACAGTGCAAGAGGGTTCCCATTTCTCCACACCCTCCCCAGCATTTATTGTTGGTAGACTTTTTATGATGGCCATTCTGACTGGTGTAAGGTGATACCTCACTGAAGTTTCGGTTTGCATTTCTCTAATGCTCAGTGATGTTGAGCATCCTTTCATGTGTTTGTTGGCAATCTGTATATCTTCTTTGGAGAAATGTCTTTTTAGGTCTTCTGCCCATTTTTGGATTGGGCTGTTTGTTTTTTTTGATATTGAGCTGCATGAGCTGCTTGTATGTTTTGGAGATTAATCCTTTGTCAGTTGCTTCATTTGCAAATATTTTCTCCCAATCTGAGGGTCGTCTTTTCATCTTGTTTATGGTTTCCTTTGCTGTGCAAAAGCTTTTAAGTTTCATTAGGTCCAATTTGTTTATTTTTGTTTTTATTTCCCTTTCTCTAGGAGGTGGGTCAAAAAGGATCTTGCTGTGATTTATGTCATAGAGTGTTCTGCCTATGTTTTCCTCTAAGAGTTTGATAGTGTCTGGCCTTACATTTAGGTCTTTAATCCATTTTGAGTTTATTTTTGTGTATGGTGTTAGGGAGTGTTCTAATTTCATTCTTTTACATGTAGCTGTCCAGTTTTCCCAACACCGCTTATTGAAGAGGCTGTCTTTTCTCCATTGTATATTCTTGCCTCCTTTATCAAAAATAAGGTGACCGTATGTGTGTGAATTTACCTCTGGGCTTTCTATCCTGTTCCATTGATCTATATTTCTGTTTTTGTGCCAGTACCATACTGTCTTGATTACTGTAGCTTTGTGGTATAGTCTGAAATCCAGGAACCTGATTCCTCCAGCTCCGTTTCTCTTTCTCAATATTGCTCTGGCTATTCGGCATCTTTTGTGTTCCGTGCAAACTCTGAAATTTTTTGTTCTAGTTCTGTGAAAAATGCCATTGGTAATTTGATATGATTGCATTGAATCTGTACATTGCTTTAGGTAGTATAGTCATTTTCACAGTGTTGATTCTTCTAATCCAAGAACATGGTATATTTCTCCATCTGTTCATATCATCTTTAATTACTTTCATCAGTGTCTTACAGTTTTCTGCATACAGGTCTTTTGTCTCTTTAGGTAGGTTTATTTCTAGGTATTTTATTCTTTTTATTGCAATGGTAAATGGGAGTGTTTCCTTAATTTCTCTTTCAGATTTTTCATCATTAGTATATAGGAATGCAAGAGTTTTTTGGGTATTAATTTTGTATCCTGCACTTTACCAAATTCATTGATTAGCTCTACTAGTTTTCTGGTAGTGTCTTTAGGATTCTCTATGTACAGTACCATGTCATCTGCAAACAGTGACAGTTTTACTTCCTTTTTTCTGATTTGGATTCCTTTTATTTCTTTTGCTTCTCTGATTTTTGTAGCTAAAACTTCCAAAACTATGTTGAATGATAGTGGTGAGAGTGGACAACCCTGTCTTGTTCCTGATCTTAGAGGAAATGGTTTCAGTTTTTCACTATTGAGAATGATGTTGGCTGTGGGTTTGTCATATGTGGCCTTTAATTATGTTGAGGTAAGTTCCCTCTATGCCTACTTTCTGGAGGGTTTTTATCATACATGGGTGTTGAATTTTGTCAAAAGCTTTCTCTGCATCTATTCAGATGACCATATGCTTTTTCTTCTTCAATTTGTTAATATGGTGTATTACATTGATTGATTTGCGTATATTGAAGAATCCTTGCATTCCTGGGATTAACCCCACTTGATCATGGTATATGATCCTTTTAATGTGCTGCTGGTTCTGTTTGCTAGTATTATGTTGAAGATTTTTGCATCTATGTTCATCAGTGATGTTGGCCTCTGATTTTCTTTCTTTGTGACATCTTTGTCTGGTTTTGGTTTCAGGGTGATTGTGGCCTCGTAGAATGAATTTGGGAGTGTTCCTCCCTCTGCTATATTTTGGAAGAGTTTGAGAAGGATAGGTGTTAGCTCTTCTCTAAATGTTTGATAGAATTTGCCTGTGAAGCCATCTGGTCCTAGGCTTTTGTTTGTTGGAAGATTTTTAATCACAGTCTCAATTTCAGTGCTTGTGATTGGTCTGTTTATATTTTCTATTTCTTCCTGGATCAGTCTCAGAAGGTTGTGCTTTTCTAAGAATGTGTCCATTTCTTCCAGGTTGTCCATTTTATTGTGTATAGTTGCTTGTAGTAATCTCTCATGGTCCTTTATATTTCTGCAGTTTCAGTTGTTACTTCTCCTTTGTCATTTCTAATTCTATTGATTTGAGTCTTCTCGCTTTTTTTCTTGATGAGTTTGGCTAATGGTTTATGAATTTTGTTTATCTTCTCAAAGAACCACCTTTTAGTTTTATTGGTTTTTGCTATCATTTCTTTCATCTCTTTTCCATTTATTTCTGATCTGATCTTTATGATTTCTTTCCTTCTGCTAACTTTGGGGTTTTTTGTTCTTCTTTCTCTAATTGCTTTAGGTGTAAGGTTAGGTTGTTTATTTGAGATGTTTCTTGTTTCTTGAGGTAGGATTGTACTGCTGTAAACTTCCCTCTTAGAACTGCTTTTGCTGCATCCCATAGGTTTTGGGTCATCGTGTTTTCATTGTCATTTGTTTCTAGGTATTTTTTGATTTCCTCTCTGATTTCTTCAGTGATATCTTGGTTATTAAGTAGTGTATTGTTTAGCCTCCATGTGTTTGTAATTTTTACAGATTTTTTCCTGTAACTGATATCTAGTCTCATAGCATTGTGGTTGGAAAAGATACTTGATATGATTTCAATTTTCTTAAATTTACCAAGGCTTGATATGTGACCCAGGATGTAATGTATCCTGGAGAATGTTCCATGAGCACTTGAGAAGAAAGTTTATTCTGTTGTTTTTGGATATAATGTCCTATAAGTATCAGTTAAGTCCATCTTGTTTAATGTATCATTTAAAGCTTGTGTTTCATTATTTATTTTCATGTTGGATGGTCTGTCCATTGGTGAAAGTGGGTGTTAAAGTTCCCTACTATGATTGTGTTACTGTCAATTTCCCCGTTTATGGCTGTTAGCATTTGCCTTACGTATTGAGGTGGTCCTATGTTGGGTGGATAAATATTTACAACTGTTATATCTTTTTCTGGATTGATCCCTTGGTCATTATGTAGTGTCCTTCTTTGTCTCTTGTAATAGTCTTTATTTTAAAGTGTATTTTGTCTGACATGAGAATTGCTACTCCAGCTTTCTTTTGATTTCAATTTGCATGTAATATCTTTTTCCATCCCCTCACTTTCAGTCTGTACGTATCCCTAGGTCTGAAGTGGGTCTCTTGTAGACAGCATATATACGGGTCTTGATTTTGTATCCATTTAGCCAGTCCATGTCTTTTGGTGGGATCGTTTAATCCATTTACATTTCAGGTAGTTATTGATATGTATGTTCCTATTACCATTTTCTTAATTGTTTTGGGTTTATTATTGTAGTTCTTTTCCTTCTGTTGTGTTTCCTGCCTAGAGAAATTTCTTTAGAATTTGTTGTAAAGCTGGTTTGGCGGTGCTGAATTCTCTTAGCTTTTGCTTGTCTGTAAAGGTTTTAATTTCTCTGTCGAATCTGAATGATATCCTTCCTAGGTAGAGTAGTCTTGGTTGTAATAAGTGTTTTCCTTTCATCACTTTAAATATGTCCTGCCACTCCCTTCTGGCTTGCAGAGTTTCTGCTGAGATATCAGCTGGTAACCTTATGGGGATTCCCTTGCCTGTTAATTGTTGCTTTTCCCTTGCTGCTTTTAATGTTTTTTCTTTGTATTTAACTTTTGATAGTTTGATTAATATGTGTCTTGGCATGTTTTCCCTTGGATTTATCCTGTATGGGACTCTGCACTTCCTGGACTTGATTGACTATTTTCTGTCCCATATTAGGGAAGTTTTCAGCTATAATCTCTTCAAATATATTCTCAGTCCCTTTCTTTTTCTCTTCTTCGTCTATGACCACTATAATTTTACTGTTGGTACATTTAATGTTGTCCCAGAGGTCTCTAGACTGTCCTCAATCTTTTCATTCTTTTTTCTTTATTCTGCTCTGCAGTAATTATTTCCACTATTTTGTCTTCCACGTCAGTTATCCATTCTTCTGCCTCAGTTATTTTGCCTCAGTTTGATTCCTGCTAGAGAATTTTAAATTTCATTTATTGTGTTGTTCATCATTGTTTGTTTGCTCTTTAGTTCTTCTAGGTCCTTGTTAAACGTTTCTTGTATTTTCTCTCTTCTATTTCCAAGATTTTGGATCATCTTTAGTATTATTACTCTGAATTCCCTTTCATATGGACTGCCTATGTCCTCTTCATTTGTTTGGTCTGGTGGGTTTTTACCTTGGTCACTCAGCTGCTGTGTGTTTCTCTGTCTTCTCATTTTGCTTAACTTACTGTGTTTGGGGTCTCCTTTTTGCAGGCTGCAGGTTCATAGTTCCTGTTATTTTTGTTGTCTGCCCCAGTGACTGTGATTTGTTCAGTGGGTTGTGTAGGCTTCCTGGTGGAGGAGACTAGTGCCTGTGTTTTCGTGGATGAAGTGGGAGCTTGTCTTTCTGGTGGGCAGGACTGTGTCCGATGGTGTGTTTTGGGGTATCTGTGACCTTAGTATGAGTTTAGGCAGCCTTTCTGCTAATGCGTGGGGTTGTGTTCCCGACCTGCTAGTTGTTTGGCATAGGGTGTCCAGCACTATAGCTTGCTGGTTGTTGAGTGGAGTTGGGTCTTAGCATTGAGATGGAGATCTCTGGCAAAGCTTTCGCCATTTGATATTACATGGAGCAGGGATGTCTCTGGTGGACCAGTGTCCTGAACTTGGTTCTCCCATGTCAGAGATGCAGGCCTGACACCCGGCTGGAGCACCAAGACCCTGTCAGCCACATGGCTCAGAATAAAAGGGAGAATAAAAGAAAGAAAGAAAAAAATAAATAAAAATAAATAATGTTATTAAAATAAAAAATTTAAAAAATTATTAAAAATAAAAAAATAATAAGTAATAAAAAAAAGAAAAAAGAAAGAAGAGAGCAACCAGACCAAAAAACAAATCCACCAATGATAACAAGTGCTAAAAACTGTACTAAAAACAAACAAACAAGCAAAAAAAGGACAGACAGAACCCTAAGGTAAATGGTAAAAGCAAAACTCTACAGACAAAATCACACAAAGAAGCATACACATACACACGAAAATAGAAAAAGGGGGAAAAAAATGTGTGTATTAAAAAAAAAAAAAAGGAAGAGTGCAGCCAAATCAGTAAACAAATCTACCAATGATAATAAACTCAAAATACTAAACTTAGATAAACATAAACCCAGAAACCAGTCAGTCGCATACAGCAAACCCCAAGTCTCCTGTAGTTCCCCAAATCCATTGCCTCAATTTTGGGACGATTCCTTTTCTATTCAGGTATTTCACAGATGCAGGGTACATCAAGTTGATTGTGGAGATTTAATCCTCTGCTCCTGAGGCTTTTTTCCCCTTCTCTTCTTTGTTTGCACAGTTCCTGGGGTTCAGCTTTGGATTTGGCCCTGCCTCTTCATGTAGGTCACCTGCGGGCATCTGTTCCCGCCCAGAGAGCACAGGATTAAAGAAGCAGCTTATTAGGGGACTCTGGCTCACTCAGGCCAGGGGGAGGGAGGGGTACAGAATGTGGGGTGAGTCTGCAGCGGCCGAGGCCAGCTTGACATTGCACCAGCCTGCGGTGCACCGTGTGTTCTCCTGGGGAAGTTGTCCCTGCATCACGGGACCCAGGCAGTGGCGGGCTGCACAGGCTCCTGGGAGGGGAGGTGTGAAGATTGACTTGTGCTTGCACACAGGCTTCTTGGTGGCTGCAGTGGCAGCCTTAGCGTTTCATACCTGTGTCTGGTGTCCATGCTGATAGCCGTGGCTCGTGCCCATCTCTGGAGCTCTTTGAGTCAGTTCTTTGAATCCCCTCTCCTTGCGCACCCCGAAACAGTGGTCTATTGCCTCTTAGGCAGTTCGAGACTTTCCCGGACTCCCTCCTGTGCTAGCTGTGGCACACTAGCCCCCTTCAGGCTGTGTTCACACAGCCAACCGCATTCCTCTCCCTGGGACCTGACCTCTGAAGCCTGAGCCTCAGCTCAAACCCCCACCGGCCCTGGTGGGTGAGCAGACAAGCCTCTCAGGCTGGTGAGCGCTGGTTGGCACTGATCCTCTGTGTGGGAATCTCTCTGCTTTGCCCTCTGCCCCCCTGTTGCTGTGCTCTCCTCAGTGGCTCCAAATCTTCCCTCCCCCCACCCCCCGTCTCTCCCAGTGAAGGGGCTTCCTAGTGTGTGAAAACTTTTCCTCCTTCACTGCTCCTTCCCCAAGGTGCAGGTCCCATCCCTATTATTCTGTCTCTGTGTTTTCTTTTTTCTTTTGCCCTACCCAGGTATGTGGGGAGTTTCTTGCCTTTTGGGAGGTCTGAGGTGTTCTGCCAGCATTCAGTAGGCTTTCTGTAGGAGTTGTTCCACATGTAGATGTATTTCTGATGTATTTGTGGGGAGGAAGGTGATCTCCACGTCTTACTCCTCTGCCATCTTGAAGGTGTCCCTTTAATCCATTTTTAGTTTATTTTGTGTATGGTGTTAGGGAGTGTTCTAATTTCATCCTTTTACATGTAGCTGTCCAGTTTTCCCTGCACCACTTATTGAAGAGGCTGTCTTTTCCCTATTGTATATTCTTGCCTCCTTTATCAAAGATAAGTTGACCATATGTGCATGGGTTTATCTCTGGTCTTTCTATCCTGTTTCATTGATCTATATTCTGTTTTTGTGCCAGTACTGTACTGTCTTGATTACTGTAGCTTTGTAGTATAGTCTGAAGTCAGGGAGCCTGATTCCTCCAGCTCCATTTTTCTTTCTGAAGATTGCAAAAAGCCTCTTTTCTAATTGTCCAGTTCAGCATGGCTCCTGATGATTTTGTCTCCTGATATTTGCTCTTTTATAGTGTCCTCCCATGGAGAATCAGAACTGGTCTGTGTGACCAGTATAACAGAAGTGACAGTGTGACTTCAAGATTAGGTCATTAAGGGAATTGCCGGGTTTATCTTGTTCTCTTGGAGTGCTCACTATGGGGGAGCATATTGTGAGGACACTCAAGCAGCTCTGTGGAGAGGCCCACGTGTAGAGGAACTAAGGCTTCCCACCAAAAGCCAGTACCACCAATTTGTTACCTATTTCAGTTAGCCTCTTTGGAAGTAGATCCTCCTTTTCCAGAAAAGCTTTCAGATGACAGTAGCCTCAGCCAATACCTGACTGCATTGTCAGGAGGGACCCTGAACCAGAAACTCCAGTCACGCTGCTCTTGAATTCTTAACCCATAGGAACTGTGAGATACAATTAATATTTAATGTTGTTTAAAGCCTCTAAGTTTTGCTGTACTGCAATAGAGCAATCATACAGTTTATCTGTTTGTCTGTACATTTGATTGAAACCTCTTTGTGGGTAAAAAAAATAGCTATCTTTGTGCTTCCTCTTTTACCTCATTCTTGGTTCGTAACTGGTACCTGCTTATAAGTGAATTAATAAGCGTAGCTTTGGAAAATATAATAGGGAACCCCAAAACCTGAATGGAGAGTGAGAGATAGTCGAGGTTAGTCACCAGTTAACATGTTCCTACTATGTAGCTGGTGATTTATTATGTGAAAATAGGTGAAGACAAAATACCCTTTCATTTCTGTGGGTCCTAGGAAGGTGTTGAATGACAATTATTAAAAATATCTGTGAAGGTGAAACACTGAGAAAGAATTTCTATGAAATTAGTGTATTACTAAGTGAAAAAGAGGCTATGTTTTTCTTCGTTTAGATAAGTGATTCTTTATTTGATTATGGCAAGCCTAAGTGCAAGTAAACTTCTGACATAACAGAGAAAGGGGTGGGGGGTAGTCAGCTGACACTACACAGACCAGCAGGTTCAGAGGTCATTCTCCTTTTGGTACAGAAGTAGGCTGTTCAGAAAACAGTGGAGCTAGATCCTTAATTACAATAAATTCTACACATTTATCAAACTATTAGATGAAAATTTGACTTCAGGATATATGGAAGAACTTTTTTAACATCTTTATTGGAGTATATTTGCTTTACAATGTTGTGTTAATTTTTGCTGTATAATAAAGTGAATCAGTTATATGTATACATATATCCCCATATCCCCTCCCTCTTGCATCTCCCTCCCTCCCACCCTCCCTAACCCACCCCTCTAGGTGGTCACAAAGCACCGAGCTGATTTTCCTGTGCTATGCAGCTGCTTCCCACTAGCTATGTGTTTTACATTTGGTAGTGTATATATGTCCATGCTTCTCTTTCACTTTGTCCCAGCTTACCCTTACCCCTCCCCGTGTCCTCAAGTCCATTCTCTACCTCTGCGTCTTTATTCCTGTCCTGCCCCTAGGTTTTTCAGAACCTTTTTTTTTTTTGGAGATTCCATATATATGTGTTAGCACACGGTATTTGTTTCTCTCTTTCTGACTTACTTCACTCTGTATGACAGACTCTAGGTCCATCCACCTCACTACAGATAACTCAATTTCATTTCTTTTCATGGCTGAGTAATATTCCATTGTATATATGTGCCACATCTTCTTTATCCATTCATGTGTCAGTGGACACTTAGGTTGCTTCCATGTCCTGGCTATTGTAAATAGAGCTGTAATGAACGTTGTGGTACACGACTCTTTTTGAATTATGGTTTTCTCAGGATATATGCCCAGGAGTGGGATTGCTGGGTCATATGGTAGTTCTATTTTTATTTTTTTAAGGAACGTCCATACTGTTCTCCACAGTGGCTATATCAATTTACATTCCCACCAACAGTGCAAGAGGGTTCCCTTTTCTCCACACCCTCTCCAGCATTTATTTTCTAAATTGAACCAAATGAAGAACACAAAAGGAAAAGAATACCCATTTGAATCATAAAACCATGATTAGGCAAATTAAAAGACAAACTGGGAGGAATATTTTCAGCTCATATAATAGAGGGTTAATATTCTTATATTAAGAGAACTTGCAAATCAGTAAGAGAGATTCTGAAGAACACTTTAATATCTTAAAAGCAAGGGAAGACCAGTAGTACTTTTAAAAAATAAAAATGGGTTATTTCTGTTAAATAGCTATAAAATGCTATTTGAAAATTATTTTAGCAAGTATGATTATGGTTGTAGTAAGATAGTGTAATAAATTTGACTGTTATAATGAAATTTTTATATTTAAGTCACTCGTAGGTTTATTTTATTTATATTCACTCTATAAACAATTAAATGTTTATCAGTAGTTTGATTTTTATCAAGAAGTTGTCATCTCATGCCATTGATTCTAATTCTCTCAGGAAACCATTTCACTTTTGCTGTATTTTGTGCCAGCTACAGCTACCAATACTCTAGAAGCTGTAATCACTTGCTGTCATCATAAGTAAATAAAAGTTTCAAATCAGGACTCAGTGAATATCAGACAAGCCTGTTCTTATCTTGTTTAAATCTCTGTGACCCCTCATTTTCCCAGAAAAACATAAGTCTATCTATGATGGACCTTGAGAACTTAGGGGGTCATAATTGGTATTTGGAGGCTTTCCATGACTGAGACTAGTATGCCATTTGGAAGTCTAAAATGATTCCTGTCAGGGTAATTAACTGACAAGTTCTCACTGAGGCTGATTCATCAATAAGCAATGTCACAGAATAAGCAAAACATGACCAAGTGTTGTGTAACCTACTCTAATGCATCTCTGTTTGCGTTGCCCTGTTTTGTACTGACAATGCACCCACATCAAAATGCCACTTAAGAAATGCTCTCAAGATTTCCATATGTTTAAAGCAGAAATTAATTTTCTTCACTGCAGCAGATTCCTCATTGTAATAGCTTTGTCTTGGAAGGCATCCACGTGAAGGTGGAAGTCAGACAGAGTGGCGAGAGAGAGTGGAAACTTTCAGAAAGACGAGCCTCAGAAGTCTGGATGAGTTGGCTGAACTTGGACTTGAGTCAGCTGTGCCACTGAGCCTGGATTCCTGCACCACCAAGGATCTGCTTGGTCATATTTCCCTCAGGGCTGACTTGTGTCATCTGGAGCATCTTGTGGAAACAGCCAGCTGGAAACAAGTCCTTTTGAAATGTCTGTTTAATTGTTAATCAATAGGAGAAGCAGCTCTGAGAAAGCAGAATAGGAAGTATTAACTCCTGTGCCTTTCCTGTGGGCTCGAAACAGCACTAGTGTCTCCTGGGGCCTCAGGTCCCAAGAGGTGGTGCTGATGCAAGAGAAGGAAATAAGAAAGGCCATGGTACTGGGGGCAGAATCCATCTGATACTGAGGGCTTCTGTTCTAACAAAGAATTTATTAACATGGTTTCTGAATCTCAGGATGGAGAGATGGATGGAGTTGCATATGCATTTGTATGGTGTTCCTTAGCACTCCCCCTCTCCCCTATTTGAACCGTCATTTTCTAGTGAAGAGGAGATGGTCAAGGATTGTAGGAAGGGGCAGAGCCAGCTCTTTGATGCTCTTCTAGGGACTTTGAGATTGTAGAAAATTGTCTGGTTGACTCTCTGTCTAGTTTTCTATCCTCCTGTCCCTGTCTATTTCCCTCATCTTGTCTTCATTTTCTTTAATATAAAATCTTTGTTTTCTACCCTATCTATGAAAACGTTAAAAATTTTAAACCTATGAATAGCATCATAGGTCCTTAATACTTGAGGATATTTACAGAGGATTAAATGAAGTGTTTCCTCATTTTCATTATCAGTGATATAAGTATTTTTTTGAAATGGGTGTGCTGAGGAATGAAAGGATGGTAGAGGTTAAATGATTCTGGTTTTATGGCCTCAAGAGCCTCCAGGGCAACACGAACAAAAAGAGCTCTAGAAAATGCGTGAGTGCCAGAAGAGAGAACAAATGCAGTTCTGCGGGAGAACAAAGAAAAGATGTGGCTGGGGACCTGGGTAGGCTTCATGGAAGAGGTGGGCAAGAACTTGGGCTTGTAAACTGGAAACTTGGGGGGTGTGACCTTCTGTGATAGGTCATCCTTTGTTATAAGGTGACTTCTTCTTATGGCAATGAGGTAGAATAGAGAATATAAAGCCATAATAAAAGACCTTTCATCCAGGATCCATACCATACAAAAATCAAACAAATAATAATCCCCCCCCCAAGAAACTCCTCAAAACTTTTTTTCTTCCTATACTGTTTAACTATATAACTAATCTTCATAATATGTTACCTTAAGGCCTAATAAGATCCTACAGGGACTCAGAATCAAAGGAAGTTTAAAACATGTTAAACCAGTTTGCCAATATAATGTAATCCTACTCTGATTCACTGACTGTTAATCATGGCTGAATATGAGGTGGGTATATGGATGGAAACTTTCCCAAACATTCTTGATAAATGGACTTTTCTAAAATATAGCATGGATGGACTCTAATATGAGGAGTTTTATACTTCAAAAGGTTGTGCCTCTTGAAACCTGATTCTAGGAAAAGCTGTAAAAAAGGTTATCTTCATTGTCTTTCTACCTCATTCAGTCATTCACTTAATATGCATTAGTTCTATGCAAAGTGTGAGGAAGTACAAAAGGCAAATAAGACAAAATCCTTTTTAGAAGGAAGCTGAGGGAAGGCAGATGGGAAAGTCAATATTGATGTACATGTTATATTCAATCTATAAAATTCAGTGAGAATAAAGAGAAATGAGAAAACACAATATTAAAGGGTAGGATAACTTTGTGGGTTTTTTTAGTTGAAATATAGTTGACTTATTATATTAGTATCAGGTATGTAACATGGTGATTCAATATTTTTGTACATTATGCACCACACAAAATTCTTACAATATTATTGACTATATTCCCTGTGCTGTACATTACATCCCTGTGACTTGTTTATTTTATAACTAGTAGTTTGTACTTCTTAATTCCCTTCATGTATTTTGCCCATTCCCCCACCCACCCTACCCTCTGGCAGCTACTAGTTTGCTCTCGGTTATCTGTGAGTCTCTTTCTGCTTAATTGTATTTATTTTGTGTTACAGATTTCAAATATAAGTGAAAACATACAGTATTTGTCTTTCTTTGTCTGACTTATTTCACTTATTATAATAATTTCTAGGTCCATCCATGTTGTAGCAAATGGCAATATTTCATTCTTTATTATGGCTGAATAATACTCCACTGTGTGTGTATCCCACATCTTCTTTAGCCATTCTTCTGTTGATGGAGTCTTAGGTTGCTTCTATATCTTGGCAATTTTAAATAATACTGCAATGAACATTGGGGTGCATATATCTTTTCAAATTAGTGTTTTTATTTTCTTTGGAAGAATAACCAGAAGTGAAATTGCTGGGTCATATGGTTGTTCAATTTTTAGTTTTTGAGAAAGCTCCATTACTATTTTCCATAGTGGTTGCACCAATTTACATTTCCACTAAAAGTGCATTTGGGTCCCTTTCTCCACATCCTCACTAGCATTTGTTATTTGCTGTCTTTTTGATGGTAGCCATACTGACAGTTGTGAGGTGATATCTCACTGTGGTTTTGATTTGTATTTCCCTGATGACTGATGATATTGAGTATATATTCATGTACCTGTTGGCCATCTGTATGTCTTCTTTAGAAAAAGTGTCTATTCAGTTTCTCTGTCCATTTTTAATCAAATTATTTTTTCTTATGTTATTGGGTTGTATGAGTTCTTGATATACTTTGATATTAACTCATTATCAGACATACCATTTGCATATATCTCCTTTCATTCATTTTCATTTTGTTGATGGTTTCCTTTGCTGTGCAAAAGCTTTTTAGTTTGATATAGTGCCATTTATTTATTTTTGTTTTTATTGCCCTTGTCTGAGGAGACAGGTCTAAAAAAAATGTTGCTAAGACTGATGTCAAAGAATGTATGCCTACCTCTTCTTCTAGGAGTTTTTATAATTTCAGGTCTTACATTTAACTCTAATCCATTTTGAGTTTATTTTTGCATATGATGTGAAAGAATGTTCTAGGTTCATTTTTTTACATGTAGCTGTTCAGTTTTTCCAACACAACTTATTGAAGAGACTATCTTTTCCCTATTGTATATTCTTGTCTCCTTTGTCATAGGTTAATTGATCATATGTGCATAGGTTTATTTCTGGGCTCTCTATTCTATTCCTTTGATCTATGTGTCTGTTTTTGAGCCAGTACCAGATTGTTTTGGTTATTATAGCTTTGTAGTATAGTTTGAATTCAGGGAGCATGATACCTTCAGCTTTGTTCTTCATTCTCAAAAGTGCTTTGGCTATTTGGGATCTTCTGTGGTTCCTTGCAAATTGTAGGAAATATATTCTAATTCTGTGAAAAATGCCATTGCTATTTTGATCGGGGTTGGATTGAGTCTGTAGATTATTTTGGACAGTATGAACATTTTAACAATATTAATTCTTCCAAGCCATAAGCAGGATATATCTTTTATTTGTGTCATCTTTAATTTCTTTCATTGATGTCTTATAGTTTTCAGAGTTCAGGTCTTTTATCATCTCCTTAGTTAAATTTATTTCTAGGTATTTTATTCTTTTTGATGCAATTGTAAATGGAATTTTTTCTTAATTTCTCTTTTTGATAGTTTTTTATTAGTATAGAGAAGTGCAATAGATTTATATATATTAATTTTGTATCCTGCACTTTTACTGAATTTATTTTAATAATTTTTTTCTTTTTTTCTTTCTTTTTTTTTTTTAGTGGAGATGTTAGGGTTTTCTCTAAATAGTACCATGTCATGTGCAAATAATGATAGTTTTACTTCTTCCCTTCCAATTTGGATTCCTTTTATTTCTTTTTCTTGTCTGATTGCTGTGGCTAGGACTTCTATGTTAACTAAAAATGGCGAGAGTGGGCATCTTTTTCTTATTCCTGACCTTAGAGGAAAAGCTTTCAGCTTTTCACTGTTCAGTATGTTGTTAGCTGTAGGTTTGTCATATGTAGCCTTTATTATGTTATGTTGCCTCTATACTCACTTTGTTGAGAGTTGTTTTTTAAAATCATGAATGGATGTTGAATTTTGTTAAATGCTTTTTTTGCATCTATTGAGATGATCATGTGATTTTTATCCTTCATTTTGTTAGTGTTGTGTATCGTGTGGACTGATTTGTTGATATCGAACTGTCCTTGTATCCCTGGGATAAATCCCTCTTGATTATGATGTATGATCTTTTTGATGTATTGTTGAAATTGATTTGTTGATATCTTGTTAAGCATTTTTACATTCACATTAATCAGAGGTATTGGCATGTAATTTTCTCTTTTTGGAGTATCTGTCTCTGGTTTTGTTATCAGGGTGACGCTGGCCTTATAGAAAAATTTTGGAAGCATTCCTTACTCTTCAGGTTTTGGAATAGTTTGAAAAGGATAGATATTAATTCTTCTTTAAATATTTGATAGAATTCTCCTTTGAAGCTGTCTGGTCCTCAACTTTTTTTGTTGTTGTTAGGATTTTTTGATTACTGATTCAATTTCATTACTAGTAATTGTTCATATTTTCTATTTCTTCCTGATTTAGTCTTGGAATATTGTACATTTCTAGGAATTTACCCTTTTCTTCTGGGTTGTCCAGTTTTTTGGCATATAATTGCTCATTTATGATTGTTCGTATTTCTGGATATTTGTTGTAACTTCTCCCCTTTCATTTCTAATTTTATTTATTTGGATGCTCTCTCTTTTTCTTGATGAGTTTGGCCAAAGGTTTCTCAATTTTGTTCATCTTTTTAAAAAACCAGCTCTTACTTTCATTGACATTTTCTATTTTTTAAATCTTGATGTATTTTTTGCTTTTGTATTTATGATTTCCTTCTACTAACTCTGAGCTTTGTTTGTTTTTACTTTTTAAATTCCTTGAGGTGTAAAGTAAAGTTGTTTATTTGAGATTTTTCTTGTTTCTTAAGGTGGGTCTGTATCACTATAAACTTCCCTGTTAGAACTGCTTTTACTGTGTCCCATAGATTTTGGAAAATTGTGTTTCTATTTTCACTTCTCTTAAGTTATTTTTGGATTTCCTCTTTGATTTCTTTGTTGACATGTTTTTTTTGGTAACATGTTGTTTAGTTGCCATGTGTTTGTGTTTTTTAGTAACATGTTGTTTAGTTGCAATGTGTTTGTGTTTTTTCCAGTTTTCTTTCTGCAGTTGATTTTTAGTTTTGTACTATTGTGGTCAGAAAAGATGCTTGATGTGATTTCAATATTTTTAAATTTATTGAGACTTGTTTTATGGTCTAGCATGTGATCTATCCTGGAGAATGTCCCATGTCCACTTGAAAAAGAAATGTGTATTGCTACCCCTGCTTTCTTTTTGTTTCCATTTCCATGGAGCAACTCTTTCTATCCCTTCACTTTCAGTTTCCATTTGGCTTTAGCTCTGAAGTGAGTCTGTTGTAGGCAGCATATAGATGGGTTTTGTTTTGTTTTGTTTTTAAAATCTGTTCAGTGACCCTATGTATTTTGAATGGGTTATTTAGTCTACTTACAGTTAAAGTGATTATTGATAGGTATGTACTTATTGCCATTTTGTCACGTTTTTGTTTCTTTTTGTAGTTGTTCTCTGTTCTCCTTTTAGTCTCTTCCCTTGTGGTTTGATGATTTTCTTTTAGTCTTATGTTTGGATTCCTTTATTTTTTGTGTATCTACTGTAGGGTTTTGGCTTGTGGTTACCATAAGTTCATATGTATTGACCTATATCTATTTGTATGTATCTATTTGTTTTAAGCTGATAGTCATTTAAGTTCAAACACATTCTAAAAGCTCTATTCTTTTTACTCCCTCCACCCCCATGTTTTATGTTTTTTATGTTATATTTAAAGCTTTTAACTTTTGGTATCCCTTAATTACTTATTGTAGTTATAGTTGATTTTATGACTTCTGGGTTTTAACTGTTGTACCAGATTTTAAAATAGTTGACCTACTGCCTTTACTATATATTTGCCTTTACCAGTGAGGTTTTTTCTTTCATATATTTTCTTATTTCTAGTTATGACCTTTTGTTTTTTGCTTAAAGACCCTTTAACATTTTTGGAAAGGCTGGTTTAGTGGTCTGAACTCTTAGTTTTTGCTTGTCTTGGAAACTCTTTCTCTCTCCTTATTCTGAATGATAACCTTGTCAGGTAGAGTATCCTTAGTTGTAGGTTTTTCCTTTCATCACTTTAAATATATCATGCCACATTTTTTCTGGCCTGGAAAGTTTCTGCTGAGAAATCAGCTGATCACCTTATGGGGGTTCCCTTGTATGTAATTCACTGTTTTTCTCTTGCTGCCTTTAAAGTCCTTTTTTTTATCTTTAACTTTTGCCATTTTAATTATTATACTTCTTGATGTAGATTTCTTTGTGTTCATCTTGTTTGAGGCTCTCTGTGCTTCCTGAAGCTGATTATCTGTTTCCTTCCCCAGATTAGGGGAGTTTTCAATCATTATTTCATCAAACATGCTTTCTTCCTCTTTCTCTCTCTCTCCTTCTGGGTTGTGAATGTTAGTGTGCTTGACATTGTCCCAGAGGTCCCTTAAACTATCCTCATTTAAAAAAATTCTTCCTTCTTTTGCTCTTCTGATCAGAGGATTTTCACTATTCTGTCTTCCAGGTTGCTTATGTGTTCTATATCATCTAATCTGCTGTTGAGTCCTTCTAGTGTATTTTTCACTTTAGTTATTGTAGTCTTCAGCTCTGGTTGTTTCTTTTTTATATTTTCTAATTCTTTGTTGAGGTTCTCACTGTGTTCCTCCACTCTTCTCTTGAGTTCAGTAAACATTTTTATGACTGTTGCTTTTAATTCTATCACATAAATTACTTCTCTGTTTAATTAAGGTTTTATTCTTGTATTTTATCTTGTTCTTTTGTTTGAAACAAACTCCTCTGTCTCCTCATGTCTTTCTTTTTTTCTTTTTTTCTTTTTTTGCGGTACGCGGACCTCTCACCATTGTGGCCTCTCCTGTTGCCGAGCACAGGCTCCGGACACGCAGGCCCAGTGGCCATGGCTCATGGGCCCAACCGCTCCGTGGCATGAACCAGTGTCCCCTGCATCGGCAGGCAGACTCTCAACCACTGCGCCACCAGGGAAGCCCCCTCATGTCTTTCTTTGTTTGTTTTTATGAATTAGGTGAAACAGTTACCTCTCCCAATCTTGAAGGTGTGTCCTTGTGCAGGAGCATCTCTTTGTAGACTGCATGTGCCTGGTGGCTTTGACAGAAGGGCTGGAGCCAAAACAGGCTTGTCCTGGGATGTGTTGGGGGCTGCCACCTTGGTGGGAGGGCTGGAGCCTGGTGTGGGCCTGGGATTTGCCTGGGGTGATTCACAGGCCACTGCCTTGGTTGGGAGGGTTGGAGTGGAAGTGGGCACAGGCTGGGGCTTCTCCTGGGACACATTGGGGGCTGCCTCTTTGGGCTGGAGCCAAAGCCCAGTGTGGGCTGGGCTTTTCCTGGGATGTACTGAGGGCTGCCACCTTGGCAGGGGGATGGGGCAGAGCCAGAGCCTGGCATGGGCAAGGGAGCATGCTGGGGCAGTCTTGGCAGGCTGGTTAGAGCAACAGATGCTTTCAGTCTGCTGCCTCTGAGCTGAGACTCTGAGCAAGTAAGTTTGTGCACAAGCCCTTTAAGAGCAGAGTCTTGATTTCCTACAGCCCTCTGGCTCTCCTGGGTATAAACCCTCCTGGTCTTCAAAACCAGTTAAGGGGCTTGTCTTCCTTGTTGCCAGTCCCCAGGGTTTGGGTCCCCAAAGTGCAGCTCAGGCTCCCTGATCCTTAGAGAGTACCTCTGAGTTTGTGATATCCTCTTCCTCTTGTAGGTTGCTTTCTGGAGGTGTGGGTCCTGACTAGATTGTGTTTCTGCCTTTCCTACCCATCTCAGTGTGGGTTTTCCTCTGTATAATTAATTGTAGAAGAGTTGTTCTGCTAGTCTTCAGGTTGTTCTCGGAGAGGGTTGTTCTATATGTAGTTGTAGTTTTGGTGTGTTCATGGGAAGAGGTGAGCTCAGGATCTTCTTACTCTACCATCTTGATTCTGCCTCCAGATTAAGCTAACTTTGTTATTGTTTTTGAAGCTTTAAATGCAAAGGAGTCTTGATAACATTTACGATGGTAGTGGGTAAAATTCAGACACATATTGAATGATGATGTGTCCCCAGCTCACAATGAGGGAGCGTGGATTCAGCTCACTTATGGTGGAGGACAGTTTTGGAGTGTTGATTCTCTGAGGGTGACTCTTGTCCAACCACAGAGAAGCACAGGTGAAGTACTTTTATATTGGTTCCTTGCACTTCAAATTGTTTTTCTCCAGTCCCCCATTTGCTGATGGACCAACTTTTTGTTGGCTATTGATTTATGCAGAAGGCCTAGTCCTTGGCCTGGATTTATGCAGAAGGCCTAGACCTTGGCCTTTTCCATCAATGTAAACATTAACTTCCACTTCTTTTAGCCTTGAGTTCCCTTATTGTTTCAGGAATTCCTGGAGATGATAGTTTTTTGCTTCCAAGCCCACTATATACATTATTTTATTTTATTTATTTTTTATACAGCAGTTTCTTATTAGTCATCAATTTTATACACATCAGTGTATACATGTCAATCTCAATTGCCCAATTCATCACCCCTCCCCCCACCACACAGCTTTCCCCCCTTGGTGTCCATACGTTTATTCTCTATATCTGTGTCTCAATTTCTGCCCTGAAAACTGGTTCATCTGTACCATTTTTCTACATTCCACATATATGCATTAGTATACAATATTTGTTTTTCTCTTTCTGACTTACTTCACTCTGTATGACAGTCTCTAGATCCATCCATGTCTCAACAAATAACCCAGTTTTGTTCCTTTTATGGCTGAGTAATATTCCACTGTATATATGTACCACATCTTCTTTATCCATTTGTCTGTTGATTGGCATTTAGGTTGTTTCCATGACCTGGCTATTGTAAGTAGTGCTGTGATGAACATTGGGGTTCATGTGTCTTTTTGAATTGTGGTTTTCTCTGGGTATATGCCCAGTAGTGGGATTGCTGGATCATATGGTAATTCTATTTTTAGTTTTTTAAGAAACCTCCATACTGTTCTCCATAGTAACTGTATCAGTTTACATTCCCACCAACAGTGCAAGAGGGTTCCCTTTTGTCCACACCTTCTCCAGCATTTGTTGTTTGTAGATTTTCTGATGAAGACCATTCTAACTGGTGTGAGTTGATACCTCATTGTAGTTTTGATTTGCATTTCTTTAATAATTAGTGATGTTGAGCAGCTTTTCATGTGCTTCTTGGCCATCTGTATGTCTTCTTTGGAGAAATGTCTATTTAGGTCCTCTGCCCATTTTTGGATTGGCTTGTTTGTTTTTCTAATATTGAGCTGCATGAGCTGTTTATATATTTTGGAGATTAATCCTTTGTTCGTTGATTCATTTGCAAGTATTATCTCCCATTCTGAGGGTTGTCTTTTCGTCTTGTTTATGGTTTCCTTTGCTGTGCAAACGCTTTTAAGTTTCATTAGGTCCCATTTGTTTATTTTTGTTTTTATTTCCATTACTCTAGGAGGTGGATAAAAAAAGATCTTGCTGTGATTTATGTCACAAAGTGTTCTTCCTATGTTTTCCTCTAAAAGTTTTATAGTGTCTGGTCTTACATTTAGGTCTCTAATCCATTTTGAGTTTATTTTTGTGTATGGTGCTATGGAGTGTTCTAATTTCATTCTTTTACATGTAGCTGTCCAGTTTTCCCAGCACCACTTGTTGAAGAGACTGCCTTTTCTCCATTGTATATCCTTGCCTCCTTTGTCATAGATTAGTTGACCATAGGTGCATGAGTTTACCTCTGGGCTTTCTGTCTTGTTCCATTGACCTGTGTTTCTCTTTTTGTGCCAGTACCATATTGTCTTGATTACTGTTGCTTTGTAGTATAGTCTGAAGTCAGGGAGTCTGATTCCTCCAGCTCCGTTTTTTTCCCTCAAGACTGCTTTGGCTTTTCAGGGTCTTTTGTGTCTCCATACAAATTTTAAGATCTTTTGTTCTAGTTCCATAAAAAATGCCATTGGTAATTTGATGGGGATTGCATTGAATCTGTAGATTGCTTTGGGTAGTATAGTCATTTTCACAATGTTGATTCTTCCAATCCAAGAACATCGTATATCTCTCTATCTGTTGGTATTATCTTTAATTTCTTTCATCAGTGTCTTATAGTTTTCTGCATACAGGTCTTTTGTCTCCCTAGGAAGGTTTATTCCTAGGTATTTTATTCTTTTGTTGCAGTGGTAAATGGGAGTATTTCCTTAATTTCACTTTCAGATTTTTCATCATTAGTGTATAGGAATGCCAGAGATTTCTGTGCATTAATTTTGTATCCTGCAACTTTACCAAATTCATTGATTAGCACTAGTAGTTTTCTGGTGGCATCTTTAGGATTCTGTATGTGTAGCATCATGTCATCTGCAAACAGTGACAGTTTTACTTCTTCTTTTCCAATTTGTATTCCTTTTATTTCTTTTTCTTCTCTGATTGCCGTGGCTAGGACTTCCAAAACTATGTTGAATCATAGCGATGAGAGTGGACATCCTTGTCTTGTTCCTGACTTAGAGGAAATTCTTTCAGTTTTTTCACCATTGAGAATGATGTTTGCTGTGGGTTTGTCATATATGGCCTTTATTATGTTGAGGAAAGTTCCCTCTATGCCTGCTTTCTGGAGAGTTTTTTCATAAATCGGTGTTTAATTTTGTCCAAAGCTTTCTCTGCATCTATTGAGATGATCATATGGTTTTTATTCTTCAGTTTGTTAATATTGTGTATCACATTGACTGATTTACCTATATTGAAGAATCCTTGAATCCCTGGGATAAGTTGCACTTAATCATAGTGTATGATCCTTTTAATATGTTGTTGGATTCTGTTTACTAGTATTTTCTTGAGGATTTTTGCATCTGTATTCATCAGTGATATTGGTCTGTAATTTTCTTTTTTTTTAGTATTTTTGTCTGGTTTTGGTGTCAGGGTGATGGTGGCCTCATAGAATGAGTTTGGGAGTGTTCATTCCTCTGCAATTTTTTGGAAGAGTTTGAGAAGGATGGGTGTTAGCTCTTCTCTAAATGTTTGATAGAATTCACCTGTGAAGCCATCTGGTCCTAGACTTTTGTTTGTTGGAAGATTTTTAATCACAGTTTCAATTTCATT
>NW_006777552.1:1303606-1322819 GCF_000442215.2 Lipotes vexillifer
TCTTTGTCTGGTTTTGGTATCAGGGTGTTGGTGGCCTCATAGAATGAGTTTGGGAGTTTTCCTTCCTCTGCAATTTTTTAGAAGAGTTTGAGAAGGATCAGTGTTAGCTCTTTTCTAAATGTTTGATAGAATTCACCTGTGAAGCCATCTGGTCCTGGACTTCTGTTTGTTGGACGATTTTTAATGACAGTTTCAATTTCATCACTTGTGATTGGTCTGTTCATATTTTCTGTTTCTTCCTGGTTCAGTCTTGGAAGGTTATACCTTTCTAAGAATTTGTCCATTTCTTCCAGGTTGTCCATTTTATTGGCATAGAGTTGCTTGTAGTAGTCTCTTAGGATGCTTTGTATTTCTGCAGTGTCTGTTGTAACTTCTCCTTTTTCATTTCTAATTTTATTAATTTGAGTCCTCTCCCTCTTTTTCTTGATGAGTCTTGCTAATGGTTTATCAATTTTGTTTATCTTCTCAAACAACCAGCTTTTAGTTTTTGATCTTTGCTATTGTTTGCTTTGTTTGTATTTCATTTATTTCTGTTCTGATCTTTATGATTTCTTTCCTTCTGCTAACTTTGGTTTTGTTTGTTCCTCTTTCTCTAGTGCCTTTAGGTGTAAGGTTAAATTGTTTATTTGAGATGTTTCTTGTTTCTTGAGGTAGGCTTGTATAGCTATTAACTTCCCTCTTTGAACTGATTTTGGTGCATCCCATAGGTTTTGGATTGTCGTGTTTTCATTGTAATTTGTCTCTAGGTATTTTTTTATTTCCTCTTTGATTTCTTCAGTGATCTCTTGGTTATTTAGTAATGTAGTGTTTAGCCTCCATGTGTTTGTGTTTTTTACGTTTTTTCCCCTGTAATTCATTTCTAATTTCATAGTGCTTTGGTCGGAAAGGATGCTTGGTATGATTTCAGTTTTCTTAAATTTACTACAGCTTGATTTGCGACCCAAGACGTGATCTATCCTGGAGAATGTTCCATGCGCATTTGAGAAGAAAGTGTAATCTGCTGTTTTTGGCTGGAACGTTCTATAAATATCAATTAACTCATGTTCTGTAAATATCAATTAACTCTCTCTGGTCTATTGTGTCATTTAAAGCTTCTGTTTCCTTATTTATTTTCATTTTGGATGATCTGTCCATTGGTGTAAGTGAGGTGTTAAAGTCTCCCACTATTACTGTGTTACTGTTGATTTCCTCTTTTACAGCTGTTAGCAGTTGCCTTATGTATTGAGGTGCTCGTATGTTGGGTGCATATATATTTACAATTGTTATATTTTCTTCTTGGGTTGATCCCTTGATCATTATGTAGTGTCCTTCCTTGTCTCTTGTAACATTCTTTATTTTAAAGTCTATTTTATCTGATATGAGTATTGCTACTCCAGCTTTCTTTTGATTTCCATTTACATTGAATATCTTTTTCCATCCCCTCACTTTCAGCCTGTATCCTTAGGTCTGAAGTGGGTCTCTTGTAGACAGCATATGTACGGGTCTTGTTTTTGTGTCCATTCAGCAAGCCTGTGTCTTTTGGTTGGAGCATTTAATCCATTCATGTTTAAGGTAATTATCGATGTGTATGTTCCTGTGACCGTTTTCTGAATTGTTTTGGGTTTGTTTTTGTAGGTCCTTTTTTTCTCTTGTGTTTCCCACTTAGAGAAGTTCCTTTAGCATTTGTTGTAGAGCTGGTTTCGTGGTGCTGAATTCTCTTAGCCTTTGCTTGTCTGTAAAGCTTTTTATTTCTCCATTGAATCTGAATGAGATCCTTGCCAGGTAGAGTAATCTTGGTTGTACATTCTTCTCTTTCATCACTTTAAGTATATCATGCCACTCCCTTCTGGCTTGTAGAGTTTCTGCTGAGAAATCAGCTGTTGACCTTATGGGAGTTCCCTTGTATGTTATTTGTCATTTTTCCCTTGCTGCTTTCAATGATTTTTCTTTGTCTTTAATTTTTGCCAATTTGATTACTGTGTTTCTCGGCGTGTTTCTCTTTGGGTTTATCCTGTATGGGACTTGCTGAGCTTCCTGGACTTGTGTGGCTATTTCCTTTCCCTTGTTAGGGAAGTTTTCGACTATAATCTCTGCAAATATTTTCTCTGGTCCTTTCTCTCTCTCTTCTCCTTTTGGGACCCCTATAATGTGAATGTTGTTGCATTTAATATTGTCCCAGAGGTCTCTTAGTCTGTCTTCATTTCTTTTCATTGTTTTTTTTTTATTCTCTTCCACAGCAGTGAATTCCACCATTCTGTCTTCAAGGCCACTTATCCGTTCTTCTGCTTCAGTTATTCTGCTATTGATTCCTTCTAGTGTAGTTTACATTTCTGTTATTGTATTGTTCATCTCTGTTTGTTTTTTCTTTAATTCTTCTAGGTCTTTGTGAAGCATTTCTTGCATCTTCTTGATCTTTGCCTCCATTCTTTTTCCTAGGTCCTGGATCATCTTCACTATCATTATTCTGAATTCTTTTTCTGGAAGGTTGCCTATCTCCACTTCATTTAGTTGTTTTTCTGGGGTTTTATCTTGTTCTTTCATCTGGTACATAGCCCTCTGCCTTTTCATCTTGTCTGTCTTTCTGTGAATGTGGTTTTTGTTCCACAGGCTGTAGGATTGTAGTTCTTCTTGCTTCTCCTGTCTGCCCTCTGGTGGATGAGGCTAGCTAAGAGGCTTGTGCAGGTTTCCTGATGGGAGGGAGTGGTGGTGGGTTGAGCTCCTCACTATATATGTTTAAGTGATGTTCTTATAGTCAAGCATGTCAGTGTGTTTGCTGTAGAAGCACTACGGCTTCCATCTTAAGTGGAAGCCCCAGTCTTCTGCTTTCAACACTGAGGCACTCACTAAAGGAAACTGGCCTCTCATCATTTGACCTTTTGTTCTGACTTTCTGTACAGCGTTTCCGATAGACAATGAAAATCACAAGTTGGGGTTTTATTTTCTATACTTTTCTTAAAGTGCCAAGGTATCCATATTAGTTTGAGGGCCTAAATAGTGTTCATGCTGGGTTTCAGACATTTTGGGGCATGCCAGATTTAACTCTTAGAGGAAGAACTTGTCAGTGATCTGTCTGCAGCAATGTCCATCTCAAGGCAAGAGAGCAGAGGAGTTCAGGTTTGGGTCAAGGACAGCAGGCCATCATGAGATGGGCTGGGCAATTCTGAGCATCATTCATATCATCTTCCTGGGTCTATGTAAAACCAGTCTGGGAGTGAATATGAAAATGCTGCTGTAAATGGCTGTAAGATGGCTGTAAGATGTTAGCCTTACAAGGAAACTCAGTTTGGGGATAGTTGTGACAGAATGTAGTGTATGAGTGGGGAGGAAGGTCCCTTTCTGCTTTGGTGATGAGCACAGCAGGGCCTGTCACACTGCAGGCTTCAGTTCAGCAGCCCCTGCATCTTCCTGGCAGCCTCCACAGGGGACAGCACAGGCATTGGCTTCCCACTGAGGCACTGGAGGAGAGAGGAGATGAGGAAACTGTACAGATGGGGAGACCTGTACTACACACTCCACTGTCATTGAGATGACCGTATAACGTGTGGAGGGAAGGTGGTTTTGGGTGTATAAAAATGTCCATCAGAAGTGCAACTGGTATTGCGATCTGAGACTCCTTTGTCCTGGGCAATGGGGAAAGGATAGGCAGCAGAAGAGTGAAGACCATGAATGCCCTAGAAGTTGTCAGAACGTGATTGTCCTCACAGTGGAGCAAAACTGACCTCTACTTGTTCAATCTTCTTTAATTGAGCTTCACAAGTTATTTCCTATTTTCCCTTCTTAAATTTACTTGCTAAATTGTTTGAACTATTTATTATTATCATTCCTTCCCACTCCCAGAATAAAGCATACCCATTATCTCAATATGGCATACCTTCTAATAACACTGTTCCCAAGTTAACACATCATCATAGAGATACATCTCTTATGATATATTGGTAGGCAGAAACATTTATGAAATGAATAGAAATTTTATTAAGTCAAATTCAGTGCTGATGAAAAATGGAAAAGTACTTTTCAGTGGAAGTGATGGATGTTTAATGCAGAGTGTGTTTCTGACAAAATCACACCTTATATAGGAGTTTTTCCAATGCATATTTTATAAATGCTTACAAAACGTGGCAAGATGTATTAGAAAATGTACATAATGAGTATTCTTTCTATGTGTAAAGATTCTAGAGAAAAATCTTACTTGGAAGAAAGGGTGAGAACATGTGATAGAGGTAGAATTATGATGATGATAGTTGTCCAGCTGGGGTAACCATTCATCTCTGCCACAGGCTTTGAGAGTCAGACTGCAGGGGATCATGACTGTCTGTACTGATGTCTGCTTCAGCAGTCTGAGGGCTTGGTCTCCCAGTGTCCTCACTCCTTTGAGACTCACAATGGATACTTTAATCCATGAATCTAAGCATGAAGATGTAAGCAGACCTCACATGGTATCCCAGTTCCATCATGATCTTGAACCAATTATTTCATCTTTCAGAGTGCAACTTTCTATACAGAGTAAATTGGCGTGGAGGTAATCAATAATGTTTAGTTCTGTTTAGCAAATACCTACAAAATCACAGTGGCATATAAAAATAATTATTCATTTTTCAGTCATGGGCCTGTGCATGCCTCTGCTTCAGGGTATGGGTCAAGTTCACATTTGTTCCGTGTGAACTTATTCTGGGTTCGGGATGAAGGGCAGAAGCTAACAGGGACATATTCTTCATTTGGTAGTGGTCAGGAACTTGGAGGGATGAGCAGATACATTCAATGGCTCTTCAAGTCTCTGCCCCCATTCCATTGGCCAAAGCAAACCACATGAACAAATCTAAAATCAGCAGGACAGAGAAGCATTCTCCCTCCATGGAAGTGAATATTTGCTAAATAATAATTTAATCTACCACACTTCCCTTCTTCCCTTTTAAAGCTTTAAAAAATACGTTTCCAGCCTGTTCTAAATCTAGTTCGAAGTCTAACACAAATGTATCAGGCTCTACATAAAGTAGTGCTTCCTCTTTACTGTTGTAAAATAAAACCTTTATTAGGGAGATTATATTTTACTCACTTCATTTATGATGCCATTCTAATAATAATTTAGGTTGACAGTTGCAATTTTTGTTCTATTTAAGCTAGGCTAACTGGCCTGGTTACTGACTGAGGATTATACCTGTGCCGTCCCATATGGTAGCCACAAGTTCCATGTAGCTATTTAAATTTGGGTGAAATTCAAAAATTTAGTTCCTTATTCACACTAGCTACATTTCAAGTGCTCAGTAACTACATGTGGCTAGTAACTACCATGTAGGGTAGCACAGAAATAGGACATTTTCATCATCACAGAGAGTTCTATTGGACAGCATTGGGTTAGGTAAAACAATAACAACCATAATGACTTTCATTTATCTAGCACTAAACATGTGCCAGGCACCTTGCTACGTGTGTTGCATGCCTCAAGTTCATCCTTGGGACCATCCTGTGAGATCACTACTCTTATTCTCATTTTTCTAGTGAAGAAACTGATGCTTAGTGATGCTAAAAATAGGAGCAAGCTTGCCAATGGCAAGCTTGGCAATGTCATGTCTATTTGACTCCAAAGCTCTGTCTCTGAGCCATTAAAATGCTCAGTTTTCTAGTTTCAGGCCATCTCAAGAACAGATACTGTGATGTATAGCAGAGCGATGGCAGGGGCAGGGTGCTTAGTCCCAGGTGCCATCTGGGATGATTAGAGGGCAGATCAGGAACTGGCTGATTGAGTAGCACAGTAGTGGTTTCCAGAATCCATAGCTGGAATGAGATGACTGTGGTTAAAGCTGGTCCAGCGGTTCCCTGAAAGATCTGCTGCCTCTTCAGACAAAGCACTTCATGATTCTGCCTCAGTAACTCCTGTTAAGTCATCTATGCTTTTCTTCTGCAGAGGGACCTTAGCAGGGGTACCCTTTTGGAGGAGTTAAGTGCATTTGAGGAGAATATGAACATTATGTTTTCCCCAGCCTTCTCCTCATTATCCTGGTTATGGTGAGATCTATGAGGCAGCATGGTAATAATGAGTGGCCTGAAGTTGTTGTCTGAAGGACCATTTCTGTGATTTTATCATTTTGAGAAGATTTTACAGGGACAATATATTCTGGTATGACAAACATGCAAGTTATGGTACTAAAGAAAAATGGATATTATCTGTTCTCTTTTACTACTGTTCCAAGAAGAAAATACCTTTGTTACTCAAACATACAGTAGTGGACTGGTAGTTGTTTAATGGAAGTAATGGGCTAAGAGGAAAAAATACTGGAGAAGTCTGGAAATTTAGCTAGATTTACATTGGAAAGAAACAAGTTACTGGCAGAAGGCAATAGAATAGATAACGGAAAATGAAAGGAGAGATTCTCCTGAGGCTAGGGCTTGGGGGATATTTGGGAGTTTGTAAAAATGGAAGAAAGAAATGGGAGAGAAGCTGCTGTGAATGAACAAAATTGAGAGAAGAGATGGGGAAAGGGAATTTTAAGAAAAGTATGTTATAAATGGAATACTACTTTGGTGATTTCAGTAGAGCTATAATTAGTTGTGTTTTTTTTTTGTTTTTTTTTTTTCCCCCCAGCTCTCAGGACTATTCTTTCCTTGAGTGCAAGACCATGCTAAGAATGGGCCATTGAAGCAGTTGAGCTTTATATAAGAAAACTGGCATTTGACATAAATTACAGTTTCAGTAGGAAGAGGTGGGTTAGGAGCTAGAGACATATTAACAGAGTTATATTTCTCATTGGAATTTAAGAAAATGAATGTATAGCTATAAAACCTGAGCATCGCTGAGATCATCTAGAGTTTAAATCAGCAACTGCTCAGTAGCAGTTAACTTTGTTTTTCTACCTCAGCTGACACTGTTATTGTATATTCTTTTAACCATCACCTTTTTTTATCCATTGCTTAGTAAGTATGAATTTCAAGCTGAGTTGTAAGCGCTATAGCTCTTCCTTCTATTCTCTGTGATTATTACATTATAACCAACAGTGATTTGTAAAATGCAGGTTAATTGACTATTATACTTGAATTGCATCTGGGAAATCTTTGATGTAGGAGAAAAATCTGTATTGTGAGGGAAAAAAGTGTTCCATGGTCAAACATTTGACATTTCTGTATGCTCTTTTCACTCCGTTTATGGTGTACTTTGATGACTAAAGTTTTTTATCTTGATGAAGTCCAGTTTATACATTTTTTCTTTTGTTGCCTGTGCTTTTGGTGCTTTTCCTTCAAGCTATAATTATGATGGTTTTTAAAATGATTTGGAGCTCTTTTTTTTTAAGGTTTATTTATTTATTTTTTTATATTTATTTTTGGCTGCCTTGGGTCTTCGTTGCTGCCCGCAGGCTTTCTCTAGTCGCAGTGAGCCAGGGCTACTCTTAATTGCGGTGCGTGGGCTTCTCATTGTGGTGGCTTCTCTTGTTGTGGAGCAAGGCTCTAGGCACGTGGGCTTCAGTAGCTGTGGCTCGCGGGCCCTAGAGCACAGGCTGAATAGTTGTGACGCACGGGCTTAGCTGCTCTGCGGCATGTGGGATCTTCCCGGACCAGCGATCGAACCCATGTCCCCTGCATTGGCAGGCAGATTCTTAACCACTCTGCCACCAGGGAAGTCCTTGGAGATCTTATTTTAATAATTTGGTGTTTTTCTTTGCTGTGTTTTGAATTGTCAATTAGGTATTTATGTTTTTCTTTAGATGTGGAGCCTGGGGCTTCCCTGGTGGCGCAGTGGTAGGGAGTCCTCCTGCTGATGCAGGGGACATGGGTTCGTGCCCCGGTCTGGGAGAATCCCACATGCTGCGGAGCAGCTGGGCCCGTGGGCCGTGGTCGCTGGGCCTGCGCGTCCGGAGATGCGGCGGGAGAGGCCACAGCAGTGAGGGGCCCGCGTACCGCAAAAAAAAAAAAAAAGAAAAAGAAAAAGAAAAAGATGTGGAGCCTGGATACTTTTCCTTCTCAAAGCATTGTTATTTGGTTTGGTGTGTGGAAGAACTCTGATTTCGGAGATTTTTTTTACAGTATCTAAGAAAAAATTAGTTCTAAACATTGCTTAAAGGAATAATTGTTTTTGCCAGCATTGAGACTAATTGAATTAAATATGCATAAGAGTAGAAAACATGGTTTCCCACCCAGGAGGTATAAAGCTACCTTATTTTCAAAATTTAATGTGTGGTTATTATGAATATTTTTTCTGTTGAATATGAAATGCGTAGGCTAAGTATATTTGACTGGATTCAGCCTTATATTGGATCTTTTAATTGATCCATGTAACTTAGGTAAAAGATTTACTATAGAAGTAATGTTAAATTCCAAGAAAATAAACTCTGTGAGCCAATTTCATTGACAGGCAGGTATTTCTTTTGGATGATTTGTCACAATTACTTTGAAAACATTTTCAGAAAACTTACCACAAGGCTTGTGTGAAATTAGGGTCTCCTTTATCACTATTTGTGAAATTCCAAGAAGGAAGACCCTAATTGGTATAAAAATTATTCTGGCAGCATTTTCTGCTCACCTGATGAGAGGACAAGTGGGATGTCCTGATTAGCACTCTGTGGTCAAGTGTTAATGACTCTGGAAAAGAGCCACTGTGATACTGGAAAGTGTCCAGTCTCTGAAGCTTCTTGATGCTTTCCAGCACGTGAATCCTGCCTAAGAGAAGGCTCCTGACCAAAATAGCACAGAAAGTTGGGTCAATCAGATAACCACCATCTTTTGGTAAAGGTCAAATTTACATGTGGAGATTTATGGATCCTGCATCTAAATGAGTACAAGATGTGTAAACCTCCAAAATATTTTTTTCTGGTCTCATTTTTCACACCTATTTCCCTCTCATTTTTCCTTTTGGTTTATTTATCACCTCCTTAATTCCTTTGTGATTCATTGTCTGGTTAGGGGGTCAGTGGCTCAGGGAATCCAGATCTAAGGGTGGAAAGTTCTCAGGAAACAGGTAGCTGTGAGTCTGACCTGAGCAGGCAAACCAGAGTGCTGTTTCCCTTTCAGAATTGGGGTCAGGACTGACTGTGTGAGAAATCATTTTGATTGACACAAACTGGGAAAAGACAGTTACTAGACATTACCCAAGATAGAAAGCCCAGAATCCAGGCACATTGGCAGGAGCCAGAAGACCTACAAGGACTGAAGAAACAATAAGTTCATGTAGAAATTTAATTCTGCAGTATCTCTTTTAACTGCCTTACCTTTTACAATCCCAAGGCTGCCATTTTATGGTTCAGATTCTAATTAGTTCTTGATTATACAACTTGGATAATCTTTTAAATGGTCTCCACCCTTTCCCTCTCTTTTCTCTTGGATTCATCAGGGGTTTGGGATCAGATTGGTCTTCCCAAAATACCTAGTTGAGCCACCCCACTACTGTAGAACCTTCAACAGCTCCCCATAGCTTTCCAGATTAATTATGTTCTTTAGCTTGGCTTTAAGGGCTTCCATTCTCACACTTCACACTATTTTTATCATCTTATCTCTCCTTGTTCTTGTATAATTACTTTAAGTGATACCCAAATGGCTGGTTTCTGAATGTGTCCCATGCATTCCCTCTTCTGAGTAATTTCCATCATTCTCTCTCCCCCTGTTAAGTTAAAAACTTACTGATTCTTTGTCTTTTTTCAACTGCCATCTCTACTGAAGATAAAGTCACTTCTTTGACCTTTCTTTGCCTTTCATGAATCAGTACTATTGAGTTTTTTTGTGGTACTTTTTTTCATACATCTTTCTTTAAAAAGTGATTGATTTACTTTCTCATATACTCTAATTAAACCAGGACTGTTTTATTTATGACAAATTATAAGCAGAGCTCTTGGGACCTAGGAATTTTCAAAAAGGAATTTTAAAGATATGCATCAGGAAGGAAGAAATTTAGCCTAGAAAGTATTCAGTTGTAAAAAAAACCAGTGGTCAGCCAAGAAATTTCTAAACATGTAAGTAATTTAAATAAATATTTACTATAGAGTAATAATGATGACTAGTTTGGAGGGATTAAAAAATAAAGTTGAATGAAAATATGTGACATTCAAAGATGTGGAAGATGGAGGGTAAAAATATCAACTTTGTCAATACAAACATTCGTGTTAAAGATTTAAGGATAACTACTGGAGGCAGGGAAATAAAATGATTACTTCTAACCAGTGAATAGAAGAAAAGGGAGTGAAGAAAATGTGACTGATCTGAAGAAGGAAAGAACAAAAAAGCACCTTCCTCTCCAATAAAAGAATGTTAAATAGAACACATAAGATAAAATGGTAAAAGTAATAAAAATAAATTAGTAACCTAGATAAAAATACAGAATCCTACTATATTCATTTTATACCTATTATATTCATTTTATACCTATTGTATTTTATACCTATGTCGAAAACAAAATGTCATAAAAAGTTTGAAAATATATACAAGGCAAACACTAATACAAACATTAGTGCAAAGAAAGGCGGAATAGCCAAATTAGTATCAGTTGGACTAGACATTAGGACTAAAAAGCATTAATAGGAATAAAAAAGGTCACTATATAATGATAAAAGGAACAATTCACCATGAAGATGTAACAATCTTGAACTTTTAAGCCCTGAACAACATATTTCCAAATTATACAAATTAAAATTGGAAAGAATCACAAAAATAAAATAATTTCATGATGATAATGGGAACTTTTAATAAATCTTCATTGATAAATCACCTAGAGAAAAAAAATAAGAATTAAAAATCTTGAACAAAAATTATGATTTATTAGTTAAACTCTGAACCCAACGATTAGAAAAGACACTTTGAAAAAGTATGTATAAACCATTTACAGAAATTGATCATGTTCAAGTCTCTACAAATATAATTGATATTATCACATAGACTGTGATCTTTGATGAAAATGCAATAAAATTAAAAATTGATAACAAAGGAATACACACATAGATCAATGGAATAGAATAGAGTGCCCAGAAATAAACTCACATAAATATTGTGATTTTTGACAAAGGAGCAAAGGCAACACAATGGAACAAAATTAGTCTTTTCAACAAATGGTGTTAGAACAACTGGACATCCACCTGCAAAAAAATGAATCTAGAAAAGACCTTACACCCTTCACAAAAATTAAAATGGATCATAGAACTAAATGTAAAGTCCAAAACTATAAAACTCTTAGAAGATAACATAGGAGAAAGTCTAGATGACCTTGGGTATGGTGATGACTGTTTAGATACAACACCAAAGACATGATCCATCAAAGAAATCATTGATAACCTGGACTTTATTAAAATGAAAACTTCAGCTCTGCAAAAGACACTGTCAAAAGGATGAGAAGACAAGCCACAGACTGGGACTAAATATTTGCAAAAGACATACTGGTAAAGGATTGTTATCTTAAATATCTGAAGAATTCTTAAAATTCAACAACAGCAACAAAAAGCTAACAACTGAGTTAAATAATGGGCAAAAGACCTGAACAGACACCTCACCAAGGAAGATAAGCATATGAAAAGATGCTCTGCACTATATATTGTTAGGGAATTGCAAATTAAAATGGCAACGAGATACCACTATACACCTACTAGCAGCTTTATTTATAATTGCCCAAACATGGAAGGAACTGAGATGTATTTCAGTAGGTGAATGGATAAATAAACTATATTTTTGGATATAGTGGATATCCAGATGATAGAATATTATACAGCACTAAAAAGAAATGAGCTATGAAGTCATAAAAAGACATGAAGGAACCTGAAATGCATATTACTAAGTGAAAGAAGCCAATCTGCAAAGGGTATATACTGTATGATTCCAATTACATGACATTCTGGAAAAGGCAAAACTATGGCAACTGTAAAAAGATCAGTGGTTGCCAGGGGTTGGGGGATAGGGAAGAATGAATAAGTGGAGCACAGAGGAATCATAGGACAAACTATTCAGTATAATACTATAATGGTGGATACATATCATTATACATTTGTCAAAACCCACAGAATGTACACCACCAATAGTGAACCCTGATGTAAACTGTGGACTTTGGGCGGTGATCTGTCAATGCAGGTTCATTGATTATAAGAAATGTAACACTGTGGTGTGGGGTGTTAATAGTGGGGGGAGGCTGTGAGTGTGTGTGGGGTCAAGGTATATGGAAACTCTCTGTACTTCTGATGAATATTGCTGTGAACCTAAAATTGCTATAAAAATTAAAGCCTTAAAAAAATTGATAACAGAAAGGTAGTTAAAGAAATTCCACCCTCTATATTTGGAAGCTACTTATGGACTTAAATCTGATTATGAAAATAAATAAAATATAAAATTACTTTTAAAAGATTAATATCACATTATTTTTGAATTATATATAATAATTAGAGAAAACATCAGAAATATTATGATTGAGAAACAGGTGTAATACAGTGCAAATAAGGGAAAGGGTAAAAGTGTTCTAAAATCCTTATTTTAAGTAGAAAGACTCAAAATGTGCTGTATCATGCTTGATTGAAATGATTTGAAAAATACAGATTAAATGAAGGTTTTGAAAAACTAGAAGAAATTGGCTTTAGATAGGATCAATTAATACTGTAAAAATGTAAGTTCTCCCTAAACCAATCTATGAACAGTGCAATTCCAAATTATCAACAGCTTTTTCTGAAATGTGATGAAGTGACTCTAAAGATTTTCTGTAAGAAGGTACATGTCAGAATGAAAAGGAATTTTTAAAACTGAATAGGGCTTCCCTGGTGGCGCAGTGCTTGAGAGTCCACCTGCCGATGCAGGAGACGCGGGTTCGTGCCCCGGTCCGGGAAGATCCCACATGCCGCGGAGCGGCTGGGCCCGTGAGCCATGGCCACTGAGCCTGCGCGTCCGGAAAAAAAAAAAAAAAAAAAAACTGAATAAATCTCAGTACCTTGCCAAATATTAAAATGTGTTATGATAATGTGATTCTGAGATACTCTGAAGGTAAATTAAAAAAATATGAAAATATATGTGATGAAGATGGCATTTCAGATCAATGAGATAAAGATGGATTATTTAGAAAAAAATAGTGTTGGGAAAATTGTGTAGTTATTTGGAAAATGAACCTGGATTCACTGATATAAATTCTAGATAAACCACAGAATTAGACATATACTTACAAATAAAAAACTAACCAACCAAGTAAACTATAAAAGCAATAGTAAGAAACATGAGTTTCTATTTATTTAAAAAATATATTTGGGTAGATGTCTTCCTAATTGTGAACTGACCTGAAATTCAAAACCCATAAAGGAAATTTGGATAATGATGGCCAGTAATAAGAGCGATCAATATTTATTGAGCATTTTCAAGTGCTAGGCAATGTTTTTGGCTCTTTACATTTTCTTTTACTTATTTAATACCCTTAACCCAATGAGGTATATAGATTTTATTACTATAACTCTTTTGTAGGTTTGAAAACTAAGGCAGAGGGAAGTTAAGTAACAGTAAGTAAATGGTGAAGCTGGAATTCTGAACCCAGTCAGGTTGATTTCATACCCTGAGTTCACTCTATGGCACTATACCACACAACACTGCCTTATATAACACAAAAAAATGTGCACAGCAAAATTCAGTATAAAATCAAAAGGAAAATGACAAGCAGGAAATTGTGAGCAACACCTAAAGACAGTCAGAAACCAATATGCCTTACACACAATGAACACTTAAAAATAAGAAAAAGACACACCGCTTAATAGACAAATGGATACATTTCATGATGACATAATTTACATATTGGACTTCCCTGGTGGTACAGTGGATAAGACTCCACACTCCCAGTGTGGGGGACCTGGGTTTGATCCCTGGTCAGGGAACTAGATCCTACACGCAATGCTGCAACTAAGAGTTCACATGCCACAATTAAGGAGCCCTGGAGCTGTAACTAAGGAGCCCACCTGCCACAACTAAGACCCCATGCAACCAAATAAATAAATAAATAAATAAATATTTTTTTAAAAAGGAGATAATTTATACAATAAGGAATACAAATAAATAATAAACATATAAAAGATCTTCATTCCCACTAATAACTAAATTAATACAAATTAAACAGATAGCTTTTTCAACTATCATATTGTTAATAATTAAAATACCGATAATACCAATGCATCAAAAATATGGAGAAGCAATTTCTCTTTGACACATTATTAGTTGGTGGCAACTTATGTTGGTACACGTTCTCAAGTGGCAGTTTAGCTATATTTATTAAAATAAAACATTTACAAAAGAAGTTGTACATCTGGGAATTTTATTTTCTAGAAATATCCCACATATATGCAAAAGTATATATATACAAGATTATTCACTACAGTATTGTTTATAATAGCAAAAAACTTGAAACCATCTAAACATTTACCAATAAAAATTAACTAAATTCAAGATAAGCCAAATAATTAATAGTAATAATTTTCAGAGGGAGAATTGAAGGAATTCTCCTTTTTTTCTTTTTATGTATTTTTATTTTAATGTTTTTCAATATTAAAGTACTTTTGCAATAAGAAAAAATAAGATATTTTTTAAAAGTTATTTTTAGGGATGTCCCTGGTGGCACAGTGGTTAAGAACCTGCCTGCCAATGCAGGGGACACAGGTCTGATCCCTGGTCTGGGAAAATCCCACATGCTGCAGAGCAGCTAAGCCCATGTGCCACAACTACTGCAGCCCACATGCCTAGAACCTGTGCTCTGCAACAAGAGAAGCCACCACAATGAGAAGCCCGTGCACCACAAGGAAGAGTAGTCCCTGCTCTGCGCAACTAGAGAAAGCCCATGCAGAAACGAAGACCCAATGCAGCCATAAATAAATGAATGAATGAATGTTATTTTTAGAAAAACCCTACAATTATTAAAACAAATTAGTGATACTAAATAAACACTCACAAGTGGATATAAGCCCTACATTAAAAAGATTAAATTATGGTGATGAAGAATAGTTTTAGGAATCCAAGGATGGTTTAATATTAGAAAATTTATTTGTAATTTGTCAGAGTCAAAGGAAAAGTAGATTTGACCATTTTAGTAGACATCCAAAGACTCTAGATAAATATCAATTCTGATTTTAAAATACCTTAGTAGATGGGGTATCTCACTGAAATGATTAAGATTATCTATCTGAAACCAATCGCTAACATCATATTTGACAGAACCTCTAGAATTATTTCTTTTGTAAAAAACAACAATATGCCAAGGATACCCAATGTAACCACTGCTCTGATATGACAAGATTCAAAAATTTGAAAAAAACAAGGATATCCCAAGGATACCTAAGGTAACCACTACTCTGATTTGACAAGGTTCTGGACATTTCAATAAGAAAATATATAAGTATTACTAGAGGAAAAGAAAAATAATCTTTTTCTCAAATGATATAACTGCCTACTTGGACAACTCAAGAGAAGTAATAGAAATGAAATTACAATTAGTAAGGGTTCAGTGGGTATTCATTTATAAAATAAGTATATAAAGCATCTATAGTTTTCCTACATCAGTGAAGACCAATTAGAAGAGGGAGATCCCATTTATCCTCATAAGTAGTTTAACAGATAGATAGAAAGTGGTCTACAAATATTTTGGAAGAAAATACTAAACTGTCTTACAAAAAATCTTCCAATAATAGTTACCAAAGTGTTAACTGTGGTTATTATTGAGTGAATAGTGGTTATTATGGTTGGATAGTGTTGAATTAAAAAACATACTATTTTAATTTTCTTCTATTTTTTAAAAATATCTATCTTATTTTACAATCTTTCTATGTTACTTCTATAATAAGAAAAATTATAAATTATTTAAAATACTTGTAATCTGTGATTGCCACATTCCCTAAGAATATCACCTGTAAATCGATTATTGCAACAGTGGCCACATTTCAATTTGTACCGTTGAGAAAGATATCAAAATTTGCATAACATTTTTTCCTAGCCTATGCCAAAGCATTCTGTTGTTTTTTTAAAAAAAAATAATCATGGGAGGTAAATGTGGCTGCTAGTTCAGAATGAGATTCAGCATTTGTTCAGTGTACTTCAAACATTTTAACATATTGGAAATGTGCTGCTCATTTATCCCAGCATCACGGCTACTTCTATGAGCAGTTCTTAGTGGAGCAATCTTTTGCATATTTAACCAACGGCAATAAAACAAACTGTTCCAAATTTTATTTACTTAATCTTTTTAAAAAACAAAATGAAGATCACAAGCCTTGACTCTGTACTTATGAAAGAAAAGTACATCTCCACAGTGGAGATGAATTCTTACTGTCTGAAGCTATGTTATACCTTTTAATAATGTTTTTAAGGCCGATACTAGCCCTGATGATCATATGCAAGGTAATTGTGTTATTTGCTAAGTGCTTCATAATAAGTTTATTTTCATAAATAATACAACAGGGTTGTTGAAGAAGAAATTTATAGTACTTGACCCATTTCTTTTAAAGTAACCGATTCCCAGCACTTTCACATAAAGGGTAGCCATGGTAAGGACTATCTCTGCTACTAAGCTAAAACCCAGTTAGTTATTAAGAGTAAGTTCTGAGGCAACTTCAGTTAGACTGTTTTCTCTAAAGCTATTAACAGGTGAGAGAGACCCAGGAAAGAGGGGGGCCAGAAGGGAAGGGGAGAAAAGAATTCAGTGTGAGGGTTAAGAAAACATATGAAATATCTTCCTGAGTCAGGCAGAATGGGAATCAGATTGGGCCAAGCCAGGTAGAGTCAAGGTAGAGCCAGGCGTTAAAACTGGGGACTTGGGGTGCTCTGTTAGTTGGGGTTTGTGTGCTGCAGTAAAAGGAAGTTGCATTTGCTTGCCTTCTCTACCAAGTCATAGGGACCCCTTGTGCTGTGCCCTTGGCTATATACCTCTGTGTAGAAAGAGAATAAAGGATTTGCTGGATAGTGTCATTGTGCCTGGGGAGCCCAATTATTTGGGCTATGGATTGTCAGCAATGAGACATGGACCACTACTTTCATGTTTTCACAGCTCTCCCTAAGGCAGTACATGGGTTCTAAAAGGACATTGCACTAAGAGTGAAGGAAGAGTCTTGTTAAAATGCTCATTCCTGGCCATCTTTTCCCTGTTTCTGATTCAGTAGGCCTGCAACAGGACACAAGCATCTGCATTTTTAATCAGATCTCTAGGTGATTCTGAGGTCGCTTAGGTGTCTCTGATAGGCGAGAAGGATGGCTGAGTGGGAACAAGTGGCAAGATGGTGTAGGAAATTGTGGGCAATTTTCTCTCCTCTCCTGGTTTTCTGCTGCATCTGATTTGCTATGATTGACCTTGCAGCTCAGGGAAGAGTGAGCAGGGCATGGGGAGGGGAGGGGGTAGGGGAGGGGATGAAGGGGTTGGGAGGGTGGGGAGAGTGAGTCCACCAAGGAACTTACTTGAAATGTGACACAGAATCCTCTCCATATGGGAAGCCCACCCCCTTTATACTAACTGCAGGCAATGGAGGGGAGTCAGTAGAAAGGTAGGGGACAGTTTGAGAGGGATAGTCTCTCCCAGAATCATGCCTTTTCCTTCTTATCAGTATCTCAGAATTTGCCAGGCCTTAGGAAGAGAAAGTTGATGCAACTTTTGGGCAGATGCCTCAGTATACAGTATATAATGCTATTAACAAGTCTTGTTATGACTGTGGGCTGATTCAAGTAATCATCTCACGGAGGGAAAAATAAGCTTCTACAGAGCTAATCCTGACCCATTTGGGAATTCATAAATGAACCAGAAAATTATAACTGTGCAAGCGGGATTCCATAGAGGCCATGTTTACATATAAATTTGGCAAAGCCTGAAAAGCACAGAGAGTCTCTAGCTCTAATCAGCCCAGTTAAAAATTGTGCCTACTTAAACTGTAGTATAATAGACCGTTTGATCTTTATTTTAAGATAACTAAAGACTTTTGAGATTCTACATAGGGCTCAGCTCTGTGAATAGGTCCCTAGTGTGCAATTAGTTACTTTTTTAGTCATTAATTTGAAACCGCTTATTGCAGAATTATTTGCTCTCAATTCTTCCTGCCAAGGGTACATATGCACGAAGGTATCTATTGTACTAATTCATAAATTGGCGGGAATGATGAAGGGATCTGATGGAATGGCTCCATTTTCAAATTCTGGGCTCCCAATTGGGGGATTCATTCAAAGGTGAGTTTTTCACTGTCATACACATTGCAAGACCTTAAAAAGTCTGGAAGTGCAGTACTTTTACCTGAGAGCAGGAGTGAAAAAGGACCTTAGAAGGTGCTTCTCTGGCAGAGAAGGCTGAGGAGGAAGACACAGAGAGAGAAAGCTGCTACTTAGCAGGGTCAGCCTGCAAGGCATCTCTCTGCTTGGACCTGAGAAGACCTCGTCCTTACGTTCAGTGGAGTTTACGTATAGCCAAGATATTGGAATAACATCTAGGAAGAAGAACCATACATGTTAAATTATAGCTTGAGCATCATTGGTTTCATGCTCAGAAGGGGAGAAAATTTGGTGATGGAAAATTTGATAAAGCATTAGGTTGGGCCGGATGGTGGGTAGTATATGGCAAGACCACAGCTGTAGAGGTATGCTGTAATTGTATTAATATCTGTTTTATTCTCTTTCAAATAGTTCTGGTTCATAGGTTTATTTTTGTTTGTATGTTTTAGAGGTAAAAGTTTGATTTGAATTATAACTTGAAGGATTTGACATAGATTCTTTTCCTGAGCTAGAACATCTGGAAGAAAGTAGACACATCATTTAAAGATGAAAGACATGTTGTTCTGGAGTTTGTAGCACCACAGATTGTATATCCGAAATAACCCTAAATCCAGTGACAACAAAATACTATGTACCGTTTCCACCTCAATTCTGAGGCAGGAACAACAGGGGATATAGAAAATAATTCCCATAATTGTAATGAATTTCATTGAAGCAGCCAGTTTTGCAGCCAGCTTTTGAATGATACAGCTATTTTATGAAACTATAGCTACCTGTGGGATTTAACAAGATTCATATGTTTATCCTACCACAGACATATTATCCTCAGCCATAACATCATCACTCACTGGGGCCTTTGGAGTGACATAAAATTAGGCGGCAACTAGTGTTTTTCATATATATTTGAAGTAATAGCGTCTGGTTTTGCTGGCTTGTTCGCTAATTGTTTGAGTTGCAGGGTCACAAGATTTGTGAAGCATTACAGATTTCTTTTTATTTTATTTATTTATTTATTTTTTGTGTTACGCGGGCCTCTCACTGTTGTGGCCTCTCCCGTTGCGGAGCGCAGGCTCAGCGGCCA
>NW_006777553.1:0-493 GCF_000442215.2 Lipotes vexillifer
TTTTCCGTGTGACCTATTTCACTTGGAATCATCGTACCTAAATCCACTCACTAAGATGTTATGACCTGATGACCTTGATTTAATTGCTGACTGATATTCCATGGCACGTAAGTGCCGCAACTTGACGATCCATTTTTTCCTTTCGTGGGTATTTAACTTGTACAGTGGACGAGGTTCCTGTAAGGAGGGCAGCCCCAAACATTGGGGTGGCTCTGTCTTGTTGATTTCTGTTTCCCTAAGCCTAGTGCCCGAGGCTATGTACCTTGTTTTTTCGATGTTTCAGGAAATACCATACGTTTCTCCAGGGTGGCTGTTGGCTATCTACAGCCCGCCCATCAGCATAACAACGCTCCCTGTTCTCCCTGTCCTGTCCTGCCTTTCTGGATTTTACACTTTTTTCAGATGGCCTTTTTGACCTGGGGGAAGAGACAGTTCATTGTAGCGTAGATTTTCGTTGCAAGCTTGCTTGGTTGGCCAAAAAGGGCGTATGCGT
>NW_006777554.1:0-253 GCF_000442215.2 Lipotes vexillifer
AGCTTGAGTTTTTATATGAAGTTGCATTATTGTGGACTTGGCTGTCTTGTGATGAATTTTTTTTCATATGTATTCTGTGCCATACTATTGTTAAAATGAACTGTTGCTATTGTGAGATGGATTTTAAATGACCTCTTAAAGGTTTCTTTCGAATGGCACTACTTTAGGGACATTCTAGTATTTGCTTCTGTTGTTTGGGCCTTGTGGATAATGTACAGATTTAAAAACAAATCTTGTTGCTGATTTGTCCATT
>NW_006777555.1:0-2375 GCF_000442215.2 Lipotes vexillifer
TATTTCCTGCCTAGAGAAGTTCCTTTATCATGTGTTGTAAAGCTGGTTTGGTGGTGCTAAATTAGCTTTTGCTTGTCTGTAAAGGTTTTAATTTCTCTGTCAAATCTGAACGAGATCCTTGCTGGGTAGAGTAATCTTGGTTGTAGGTTTTTCTCCTTCATCACTTTAAATATGTCCTGCCACTCCCTTCTGGCTTACAGAGTTTCTTCTGAAAGATCAACTGTTAACCTTATGGGGATTCCCTTCTGTGTTATTTGTTGTTTTTCCCTTGCAGCTTTTAATATTTTTTCCTTGTAGTTAATTTTTGATAGTTTGATTAATATGTGTCTTGGCATGTTTCTTCTTGGATTTATCCTGTATGGGGCTTTCTGTGCTTCTTGGACTTGATTAACTATTTCCTTTCCCTTATTAGGGAAGTTTTCAACTATAATATCTTCAAATATTTTCTCTGTCCCTTTCTTTTTCTCTTCTTCTTCTGGGACCGCTATAATTCGAATGTTGGTGTTTTCATGTTGTCCCAGAGGTCTCTGAGACTGTCATCAGTTCTTTTCTTTCATTTTTTCTTTATTTTGCTCTGCAGTAGTTATTTCCACCATTTTATCTTCCAGGTCACTCATCCGTTCTTCTTCCTCAGTTATTCTGCTACTGATTCCTTCTAGAGTATTTTATTTTCATTTATTGTGTTGTTCATCATTGTTTGTTTGCTCTTTAGTTCTTCTAGGTCCTTGTTAAATGCTTCTTGTATTTTCTCCATTCTATTTCCAAGATTTTGGCTCATCTTTACTCTCATTACTCTGAATTCTTTTTCAGGCAGACTGCCTGTTTCCTCTTCATTTGTTAGGTCTGCTGGGTTTTTACCTTGCTCCATCATCTGCTGTGTGTTTCTTTGTCTTCTCATTTTGCTTATCTTACTGTGTTTGGGGTCTCCTTTTTGCAGGCTGCAGGTTCGTAGTTCCCGTTGTTTTTGGTGTCTGTCCCCAGTGGCTAAAGTTGGTTCAGTGGGTTGTGCAGGCTTCCTGGTGGAGGGGACTAGTGCCTGTGTTCTGGTGGATGAGGCTGGATCTTGTCTTTCTGGTGGGCAGGTCCTCATCTGGTGGTGTGTTTTGGGGTGTCTGTGGCCATATTATGATTTTAGGCAGCATCTCTGCTAATGGATGGGGTTGTGTTCCTGTCTTGCTAATTGCTTGGCATAGCGTGTCCTGCGCTGTAGCTTGCTGTTCGTTGAGTGGAGCTGCGTCTTGGCATTGAGATGGAGATCTCTGGGAGATTTTCACCGTTTGACATTACATGAAGCTGGGAGGTCTCTTGTGGACCAGTGTCCTGAACTTGGCTCTCCCACCTCAAGAGGTACAGCCCTGATGCCTGGATGGAACACCAAGAGACTGTCTTCCACACAGCTCAGAATAAAAGGGAGAAAAAAAAAAAGAAAGTGAGCAGAAGATAACATAAAATTAAGTAAAATAAAATAATTAATATAAAAATTATTAAGGAAAACAATTTTTTTAGTTATAAAAATAAACACATGGGAAGACATAACCCTAGGACAAATGGTAAAAGCAAAGCTATACAGTCAAAATCACACACAGAAACATACACATACACACTCACAAAAAGAGAAAAAGGGAAATAAATATATATATCGTTGCTCCCAAAGTCCACCTCCTCAATTTGGAATAATTCGTTGTCTATTCAGGTATTCCACAGATGCAGGGTACATCAAATTGTGGAGATTTAATCAGCTGCTCCTGAGGCTGCTGGGAGAAATTTCACTTTCTCTTTGTTTGTACAGCTCCCGCGGGGTTCAGCTTTTGATTTGGACCCTCCTCTGCGTATAGGCTGCCTGAGGGTGTCTGTTCTTCGCTCACACAGGACGGGGTTAAAGGAGCCGCTGATTTGGTGGCTCTGGCTCACTCAGGCCAGGGGGAGGAAGGCGTATGGATGTGGGGCGAGTCTGCTGTGGCAGAGGCCAGCGTGAAGTTGCACCAGCCTGAGGCACACTGTGCATTCTCCCGGGGAAGTTGTCCCCGGATCACAGGACCCTGGCAGTGGCGGGCTGCACAGACTCCCGGGAGGGGAGGTGTGGATAGTGACCTGTGCTCGCACACAGGCTTCTTGGTGGCTGCAGCGGCAACCTTAGCATCTCATGCCCGTCTCTGGGGTCTGCGCTGATAGCCACAGCTCACGCCCGTCTCTGGAGCTCCTTTAAGCGGCACTCTTAATCCCCTCTTCTAGTGCACCAGGAAACAAAGAGGCAAGAAGAAGTCTCTTGTCTCTTTGGCAGCTCCAGACTTTTTTCCCGACTCCCTCCCGCCAGCTGTGGCGCAGTAGCCCCCTTCAGGCTGTGTTCACGCAGCCAACCCGAGTCTGCTCCCTGG
>NW_006777557.1:0-2034 GCF_000442215.2 Lipotes vexillifer
GGACTCTCAACCACCGCGCCACCAGGGAAGCCCTATTGTTATTTTTTTGTGTTGTTTGTTTTTGTTTCTGATTGTAGCTGTGAGGTGGTATCTCTTTGTGGTTCAGCTTTAGTTTAAACATATTAAAATATTGAGCACAATAGTCTCATGCCAAAACTTCAAGCGCTCGTTCAATGTCCACCTGCCAGAGGACATCAACATCAGATTATAGCAGCGCTAGTCAGGTGAGACCTCATCTGCCCCTCCCCTGTCCTCTCTCCCTCCCCTCACCCCCCACTGCAGTTGGAGGCACACGGTGACTGAAGGAGGTCCTGCCCCACCGTCCTCTTGCCCATGACAGGTGGCTTCAGTCTGAGTCAAGCCTGAGCTTCCATAGAAGGAGAAGCTTCCAACTGGTTGAGAGATTGACGCTTTGATATGAGACTGGGTGGGACTTTTTAATATGTCAAAGTGGGGATGTTTGTTCATCCCTGAGAGTGACTTGAAAAACGTTGTCTGATATATTGTCTAGGCCTGTGATGGGATGCCTAAATGAAAGTCACGGGCTGGAGGAAAATAAAGTTGTTTTACCTTCTTGCACTCTTCTGAATTCAGTTTATTCTTATTTAAAAGATCAACCAACCAACAAGAAAAACCACAAAAATAAATAGAACAGGACCTGGCACATAGTAATGTGCTCAATAAATGTTATGTGTTATTGTTGTCATCTTCAATATTATTATTACCACACCTAATTCTGTCATGCTCAGATCCTGTGATGAAAAATCAGTCACAGGAAAGGCAGTTTTGAGATCCAGAGGCTGTTTTGCATAGGTGTTAGAGTGACTCAGACGGCAGATGAGTATCTGGTAATTCCCATTTTCTGTTTAATAAAAGATACCCAATTAAGAATTGATGTGGTGTCGGTACCAATTTCCTCTTGGCTACACTGAAATAATGAGATGGTTCAGGTGTATTACCGAATCAAACTCCAGCAGTATGGGGCAGGCGGGGCAGGGAAACGGCCTGTTGAAATGTGCTGTATTTCAAGGTTCATAACATGATCATGAGGTAGATACAAAGAAGGGTGGCAGGGGCAGAAGGAACTTTCTCACCCTCTAGGAATCCTCCTGCAACTGTAACATTCAGGGCAGATAACTTTATTGCTGCCTTGATGAATCATACTTGTTCCAACCTGGAGAAGATGCCTACAAAGTATTTCAGCCAAATGTGAAACTGGAGAGCAGATTGAACACTTATTAACCCTCTTTCTTGGACATCACTTAGCAGTGATGATTAGATTGCTTTGTTGTTAGTATGCTTTTTATTTAAAACAGTTTTAGATTTACAGAATTATTAAATAGATAGTACAGAGAATTCGTATATACTCCACACCCACTTTCCTCTATTATGAACAGTATGTGCATTTGTTACAAATGAACCCATATTGATACATTATTGTTAACTAAAGTCCATACTGTATTCCGATTTCCTCATTTATCCCCTAAGGTCCTTTTTCTGTTCCAGGATCCCATCCAGGATACCACATTACATTTAGTCACCATGTTTTCTTAGGCTGCTGTTGGTTGCAACAGTTTCTTATATTTTTCTTGTTTTGGATGACATTGACACCTTCAAGGAATAAAATACTGGTCAAGCATATTGTAGGATGCCCCTCAGTTGGGATTCATTTCAGGTTTTTCTCATGATTAGATTGCGGTTATGGGTTTGGGGGAGGAAAACCACAGAAATAAAGTACCATGCCCATCACACCATATCAAGGGTACATACCATCAACATGATATAACTTTTGATGTTGACCTTGATCACCTGGCTTTAGTCTTATACTCTTCATTTCCAAGTTACTTATGCTCCCGTTCCCTTCAGTGAAGTTGTTTCATGTATTTATAATGCAGCTATAGATCCTTCTGCCACATTCTCCATATCAACTTATCACAGAGTAAGGACCCAATCAAAAGTAGCTATTGTCAACATATTTTTTTTTTTTTAACATCTTTATTGGGGTATAATTGCTTTACAATGGTGTGTTAGTTT
>NW_006777558.1:0-46362 GCF_000442215.2 Lipotes vexillifer
GTAGATGTATTTCTGGTGTATCTGTGGGGAGGAAGGTGATCTCCACGTCTTACTCCTCCGCCACCTTTCCCATGGGCCAGGATGATCGTTTATTGCCATTATCTTGGAAGCTAAAAATCTGCCACCATCTGAGCTCTCCTGTAGACATCTTAGCTCATGCATCCTTCTCTTGGGAAGGGAAAACATATCTTTGTCTTTATCCTTTTTTCTTCCCCAAACTCCCTCCGCCCTGTAGGCCCTTTGCTTCTGCATCATCCCATCCCGGGAGGTGATCAGCAGCTTCAACGCTCCCCTGTCTCAGCCCACACTGTGGTTTTGCACACAGGCGGGGGCCCCTGGGGATAGATCTCGGTGGTCAGAACAAACACCACCTGTGAATTTTGAGCCAGAGGATATTCCTCCAGTCTCCTCCATACTGCCAGACCCTCAGGGATGCTGTCAAGCTTCAGTTCCCATGGCTGGTTGAAATCAGCTGTGACCCCTGGAAGAACCACACTTCCCCTGGGGGCCTAGGCAAACCCAGATGCTGCCAGCATGTTCTGGGGTTAGTGTCCCTGGAGCACACTCAAGGCCAGTCCATTTACTCCGCACAGACGCAGAGAAGAATGTCGGTGCTAGAAGGGAGCCGAAAAGTCTTCTAGTCAACCCCTTAATGCAACATCACGGAAGAATTTTATACGAAAACAAAGACCTGCCCCAGAGCTACAGCTCTTAGCTGGTAGCCAAATGATGCTGGGTTTTGTTTGTTTGTTTGTTTTCCGGTACGCGGGCCTCTCACTGTTGTGGCCTCTCCCGCTGCGGAGCACAGGCTCTGGACACGCAGGCTCTGCGGCCATGGCTCACGGGCCCAGCCGCTCCACGGCATGTGGGATCCTCCCAGACCGGGGCATGAACCCACGTCCCCTGCATCGGCAGGCGGACTCTCAACCACTGCGCCACCAAGGGAAGCCCAGTGATGCTGTTTTGACTTTAAATACAATAATCATAATTTCAATGATAAAGCTATTAAAATATTAGTAGAAGCTAGCATAGGGTTCCAAAAGTGTGAAGCCTCTGTCACAGCTTTGTAGTAAAGCAAAATAGTCATAATACAGATCAAAGGAAGTAAACCAATGCATGTGTGCATACATACATACAGTACATTCCTACATACCTAAAAAGGAAGGACATTCTTGCACAGTGTCAGATGGTAACGCTGTAGGTGCTTTCTAAATTATTTCTGTTTATTTATTTGCCCTGAAAAGAGGGTCATTTTTCAATCTCCTTATTCTGTGGCCAGAGAGAAGGGTTGATTTCTCAGTTTTCTGGGAAGTGGTTGTAGTTGTGTCTGGAGACCAGGGTTAGTCTCTGTGCTGTTTGTCTTTTGGTTTCCATCTCTAGGTTCTCACTGCAGACCCGGGTTGGGCACCTGCCCAGTGCCCTCGGCTCCCACCTTTCTCTTTCTCAGAGTCCCATTCTCCAGGCCCCAGAGATTTCTTCTGCCCCACCTGTCCTTTGCTGATCTGTGTTGTATAGCCCCGAGGCTCTGCTAGACAGGTGAAGCTGATCCCATACACTAATTCCAGGTGAAGTGGTCAAGGAGATTAGTGGCATTATTTATTGCCTTTCCATGAACATTTACATTTTAAAGCGTTAGATCCTTTAATTCCAAAAAAAGAAAAAAGAGTAGGAGGGGAGAGGGCAGGGACATGATAGGGGAAGGGGATTAAGAGGTATAAATTACTAGGTATAAAATAAGATACAGGGACTTCCCTGGCAGTCCAGTAAAAGTCTTCGCCTTCCAGTGCAGGGGGGTGCGGGTTTGATCCCTGGTCAGGGAGCTAAGATCCCACGTGCCTTGCGGCCAAAAAACCAAAACAGAAGCAATATTGTAACAAATTCAATAAAGACTTTAAAAATGGTCCACTTAAAAAAAAAATCTTAAAAAAAAATAAGATACAAGGATGTAATATACAGCACAGGGAATACAGCCAATATTTTATAACTTTAAATGGAATATAATCTATAAAAATATTGAATCACTGTATTGTAAACCTGAAACTAATATAGTATTGTAAATCAACTACAACTGAAAAAAAAATGAGTGGAACAGGCCACTCAAGCAACAGTGGGAACACAGCTTTTCTTTTCTGGACAATGCATTGGGTCACTCAAACCACATAGTTGATACCACCCAGACACCATCCATGCACAAGCCCAGGCCCAAGTTTGTTCCTCTGTCCAGTTCTTCCTTAGGAAGATTAAACCTGCTTTATTCCAGGTGTGTCTCTTAAGAGTATTTATCTGTCTATAATCTGGTCCTAAGCTACTAATGAAAAGGGATCCTCTCCTTTGAATCCAATGTATTCCTTAGGATTAGGTTCAGGCCAAGGATCAGAAAACCCAAGAGGCTTAGGTAGAAGTTCGTTTCTCACTCTTGTGAAAGTCAGGTAGGCAGGCCAGGCTTGAACGGAACGCCCTGGGGTCTGACCCTTCCATCTGGTTACTCCACTGTGCATGGTCTCCATGACTAACTCGACTCATGGCCTAAGATGTCCACTCCAGCTCCAGCCATCACGTCTGCATTCTTGCCAGTAGGAAGGAAAAAAATGTTGAGAGAAGGATGTGCCTTTTCCCTTCATGAAGCACTCCCCGGAAGTTGTACATTATACTGTTTGACCTGCCACTGCTACCCACGCCCCGTGGTCAGAACTTGTTCACATGGCCGCGCTTGGCTCAAGGCAGCCGGGATACGTGGGTTCTCACCTGGGCAGTTACGGTTAGTTACAGCCAGTTCTCACAGCACTCTGTTGCCGAGGAAAAGAGAGAGCCGAGATAGAGGGGACACTGGCAGTGGTGTTTGGCTCTTCTGCTGTTTAAATAACCAAATGAGTCTTCCCTCCCAGGGACGCGGAAAATCAAATGTGATGTTGCAGTCCGTTCACAGCCCCACTGCTTCCCAGGTGTCCTCATAGTGTCACAAGAGATAAACGAACGGGCCTAAGGACAAGGACTTGAGCTCTGACCAGACTTGTTGGTCTTCAGTTGGTCACCAGGTGTTTATTTAGTGCTCCCAGATTTAGGGCATATAAGGGCAAACACTGTCTGATAATGACCTTCATTCACATCATTAGGATTAAAGAGAGAGTCCAGCTGCTCTAGGAAGAGTCCTGCAAGTACAGGGAGGGAGGGAAGGGGTCTGAGGCGAAGGCGGCCCCTCCCCTCATCATGTATGTGTGCTGCCTTTCTTCAGCACATCCCTTTGACGAGGGAACCACTCTGACCCTAAGGTGACTTGTGCAGACATCTAAGCTCATTCATAACATGGATCTTATTAGCGTAACTCTCAAGGGATCATATGATTCCAAAGTCCTTGCAGACTATGTCATTGCAGTCTTCTGTGAGCCAGTAACATATTGGAAATGGAGCAGTTTTCCAAACTGTAAAATCTTATTCCCAGGAGAAACAGTGTACTGGGGCTTGGCTTAGGGGGAAGAAACTCTTTCAGTCACTCTTTTTCCAGATGCCTTGTTTCTCTCTGTGGGTGTTGCTTCTGTAACTGAGATAGCCTGGTGTATTTATGCAATTTTCTTTTCTCTGTAAAACACATGTGCCAGCAGGGTCCTGTGCTTTGCCAAAAAAAAATCAGCCTGTTTTTAGACATTTAAGTCTGCTATGTTTACACAGAAGTAAAACTGGAGATAGGGAAGGTCCTGGAATGGGCATTTAACCCATCCGAGCCAGGTCTATCCTCTCTAAATTTAAAGGCCTCCAATCTTACTTTGGTGAACTATGCTGGTACATAACAGTCTTTATTTTCAAGAAATGGGGAGTTAGCCAGTTAAGATTTTTACTAAGTCACTGGCTACAAAGTTATTGATTTTGGTCACCCTAGATTGCTCAGGCTTTGATTTCATCATTCTTTTAGCTAATTATCATGATTTGGTTGGAATCTCTAGTGTGTCTCTGTATGGCCCCGTGTGAGAGAGCTGACCTTCCCAGAGTGTCTAATTTATTCTTTTTATTTTATTTATTTTTTAAAATTTTTATTGGAGTATAGTTGATTTATAATGTTGGGTTAGTTTCTGCTGTACAGCAAAGTGAGTCAGTTATATGTATATACATATACCCACTCTTTTTTAGATTCTTTTCCCATATAGGTCCTTACAGAGTATTGAGTAGAGTTCCCTGTGCTATACAGTAGGTCCTTATTAGTTATCTATTTTATATATCATAGTGTGTATATGTCAATCCCAATCTCCCAATCTAATTTATTCTTAGAGACCAGCTGATATCTGGACAGAATCAATCCATTTCTACTATTTATTACATACTAGTAATCTGCATTATCAAATATAAAGCTTCCTTCTCTGGCAGCTTAAAAGCTACAGTTGGATGGGTTGGATGGAAGTTGAGCACTCGAGTAGGCATTTAGCTTTACTCCAAAGAAGGGCAGCTTTTCTGTTGGAATGGGGAGATCAGAAGATGCAGATATGTTTAAGGAATGAGGAAGAAAGTTGAGGAGACTATTCTGCCCCCCCCCGTTTCTCTCATACACACACACACACACACACACACACACACACACACACACACACACACACACACACACACGGAAGTCTTTATTTCTCTATAAAGCAGGAAGCAAAGTCATCTGCCAGGAGTGAAGAAAGAGGTGGGCAGAGTGCTGGAGGCTGGCATCACAGTTGTGAGCGACAGGAAAGGGTTGACTTGAGACACGTAAAGGAAGGGCTGGGCAGGCTTGACGTTGGAGATGCCAAGTCTGTAGTGGAAGCAGTCAGCATCTGGGAGTAGAAGGAGAGAAGGTAGATCTTTGGTTAGATCTGGAGCTGCTGTACTGTTGGGGTTTTTATTACAAGGACAAGAAGGCAGAGGGGTTGAGGGTATGAGAACGTAGTTGAAGTTATGGATCATTGATTCATTCATCCATTAAGCAAATATTTATGAAGCAGCCATGGCAGACAGGGTGGCTGGCTAGGGAAGGAGGTGAAGTCGGGAGTAAACGGAGAGGTGAGGAGGTAAGAAGCCTCAGGAAGTCCAGGACCAACAGAGGAAGTGAGGGCGTGAGCGATCTGGAAGGATGACAGTGGAAGCCGGTGTGTAAATAGCTCAGCATGTGTGCCAAGCGTTATTTTAGATTTTTGGGGTAAATTAACTCATTTAACTCTCACAGTAACTATATGACAAAGGACTATTATTCTTCTTATTTTACAAGCATGGGAAGGTTAAGTAACTTGTCCAAAGTCTCCCCACTATTACAGAGCTGGAATTTGAACCGATAGTCTGGCATCAAAAAGCCCAGGCTTTCACACACTGTACTTACACTGCCTCTAGGAAGGTGTGGTCAGAATGGGTGCAGAATGTTAAAGGTGGAGTGGTTCCAGGTGATTACCCCATACTGAAGACATCCATAGGAGAAAGGGGCTAAAGCCGGGCGTAGACAAACGTCCCTGAAGGCACGATTGCAGGTGCATTATCCGTGTGATTCCTGTGGGGAGAGAAGAATGGGCTAAAAGCATTCACGGGTGCAGGCTGGTGATTAGAAGGCCAGTGAATGACAAATGAAGTAGTGGAGATGGTCATACAGTCAGATGGCCTGAGTCTGCAAGAAAGCTCCAGGGTTATTATATGTGAGTAGAGGAGGAATACTTTGGAAATGCCATTGTCGGAGAAAGAAAAAGCGAATCCCTTCTCCCAACCCTGCAGCCTGAGGGACTGGGAAGCTGTGTTCTTAGGGACGAGCCAGGCTTCAGCTAAGCAGGCAGATGGAAGGAGGATTCTCCCTGTGAATGAAGGTGCTTGAGGATTGATTTTCTATACTGCAGAGTTCCAGGGATTTGGGATGGAGGAGGGTGTGGGGAGCCTGGATCAAAGCAAAAGAACACAGAGAAAATTGGAGTGAGAGCAGAGCCAAGGATGGGAGACGGAAGGGGCCAACATTTGGGGTGATGACAGACCTGGGCGGATTGTTTGCCTTCAAGGGTCCAGGTAGGGCCCTGGCGTGAAGTTGCATGGGCCTCCATGCAGGCCAAGGCCCAGGTCATGATCGCCATCCAAAGGGCTCGGGTTGGCCTTCCATCTGAGCCAGGCCAGTGGACATGCTTTCCACAGACCATCAGCTTTCCTTTAGCCATGGCAGCAAGCTGTGAATGGGCTTATTCTGAGGGACACTCTATCCCTGTGCAGCATAGAGCTCCGTGACAGTCTGGTGAAATGTAAGGACCCCTTTTCAGAATAATAATTTAAATGCATAAAATAAGATGCCCAGGGTTACAAAGGCAACCAATTTTATGTACATAGGTGATCAGAATATGAAAAACGAATTTGTGATATAGAAATATACATGCTCTATTACTGACACATTCTAAAATAAGAACTAGCTACAGGTCTAATAACAATTTCAAAGTAATGATGGGCAAAAGGAACGAAATTGGGTCATTTATAGAGACATGGATGGACCTACAGACTGTCCTATAGAGTGAAGTAAGTCAGAGAAAAACCAATATTGTATATTAATGCATATATGTGGAATCTTAAAAAATGGTATAGATAGTCTTATTTGCAAAGCAGAAATAGAGACACAGACGTAGAGAACAAATGTATGGATACCAAGGTGGGAAGGATGGGGTGGGATGAATTGGGAGATGGGGATTGACACACATACACTATTGATACTATGTATAAAATAGATAACTAATGAGAACCTGCTGTAAAGCACAGGGAACTCTACTCAATGCTCTGTGGTGACCTAAATGGGAAGGAAATCCAAAAAAGAGGGGATATACGTATAGCTGATTCACTTTGCTGAACAGTAGGAACTAGCACAACATTGTAAAGCAACTCCAATAAAAATTTTTTAAGACATCAAATAAAATATGTAACAATAAAATAAACTGAATTAAAAATAATGAGCAAATATAGTTTATTGAGATATAAGGTAAAATGAAGATATGTGTAATTTCTACCAGTGACATAAATGCCAGGTATTGCTAATACTGCTGTGGCTCGTTGAATGAATGTGTAACAGGGTGAAATGTGATATTTCAGTTAGTGAAAATAAATATGTGGTATTTTCCCACCCAAATCCCCAGTCTGTGAATTCTACTTACAGACCCTTTGGGGCGTGAGGACCCCAGAGTAAGAACCCCATAGAGGAAGCACACACATAGGACCTAATTCTTGATATACAGACAGTTTAGGACTTCTGGCTTTTCCCATTCTACTATAGATGCCTAAAAAAGTTGAGAATTGTTGCTTTTGTGGGTGGACCTCATTCATAAAGGTTTGTGAATACAGTATACTTGTCAGATATGTAAATCAGATCTTCAAATCAATTTGTGCCCCTCACTATGTAGAGTCAAGTCTGGACCAGAGCCTGGGACAGACACATGTCATTGGAGTTCCACTGATGCCCCGTCCTTACAAGCCCCTCCTTTACTCTGTGCTCCAGGTCTTCTCGAACGGGCTTTCTCAACCTTAGCACTGTTGGCATTTGGGGATGGATACTTCTGTGTTGTGGGGCCTGGCCTGTGCATTGAGAGATGTTTGGCAGCCTCCCTGGCCTCTGTCCACTGACGGCAGTAGCATTATCCCTTAAGTCATGACAAAAATGTCTCCAAACACTCTCAGATGTCCCCTGGGAGGTAAAATCACCCCCAATTTGAGAACTATTCTCCAGAACACGGTTTCAGCTGTTAACCCAACAGTAGTAGCCACTCTGCTATGGCCATTGTCAACTGCAGAGGAAGACAGTTCTACTGCACGTGTCAAAACGGCATCCCGTCCCCTTAATGGCACATTAACCTCTTACTAATCATACAGAGAAACGTTCACACGTTGAAGGGACTTCTCATTCCAGTCATGGAAAGAGAACCTTTTATTTTCTTAACCATTTTAAAATTGAAGTGCAGTTAATTGACAGTATTGTGTTTCAGATCACAGCAAAGTGATTGTTATATATAAATAGTTTTTCAGATATTTTTCCATTGTAGGTTATGATATTGAAATGTAGTTAAGATATCTTATATCTTAATATAAAGGTACTGAAAAATAGTTCCCTGTACTATATAGTAGGTCCTTGTTTAACTTATATAGTAGTGTACATATGTTAATCCCAAACTCCTAATCTGTCTCTCCCCCATCCCTTTTGGTAACCATATGTTTGTTTTCTATGTCTGTGAGTCTGTTTTGTAAATAAGTTCATTTGTTTCATTCTTTTAGATTCCACATATAAGCGATGTACGATATTTGCTTTCTCTGACTGACTTCACTTACTGTGATAATATCTAGGTCATCAGTGTTGCTACAAATGGCATTATTTCATTTGTTTTTATGGCTGAGTAATAATTCCATTGTGTATATATATCACATCTTCTTTATCCACTCATCTGTTGATGGACGTTTAAGTTGCTTCCATGTCTTGGCTGTTGTGAATAGTGCTGCTAAGAACACTGGGGTACATGTATCTTTTTGAATTAGAACTTTGTCCAGATATACACCCAGGACTGGGATTGCAGTATCATATGGTAACTCTATTATTAGATTTTTAAGAAATCTCCATACTGTTTTCCAGTGCCTGCACCAATTTTCATTCCCACCAACAGTGTAGGAGGGTTCCCTTTTCTCCACACCCTCTCCAGCGCTTATTATTTGTAGACTTTTTGATGATGGACATTCTGACTGGTGTGAGGTGAGACCTTATTGTAGTTTTGATTTGCATTTCTCTAATAATTAACGATGTTGGGCATTTTCTCATGTGCCTGTTGGTCATTTTGTATGTCTTCTTTGGAGAAATGTCTGTTTAGGTCTTCTACCCATTTTTTCATTGGGTTCTTTATTTTTTGGATATTGAGCTATATGAGCTGTTTGTATATTTGTAAATAAAGCTGTTATCAGTTGCATCATTTGCAAGTATTTTTGGCCAGTCCATAGGTTGTCTTTTCATTTTGTTGATGGTTTCCTTTGCTGTACAAAAGGTCCCATTTGTTTATTTTTGTTTTTATTTCCATTACTTGAGATGGATTCAAAAAAATATTGCTACAATTTATGTCAAAGAGTGTTCTGCTTATGTTTTACTCTAGGAGTTTTATAGTGTTCAGTCTTACATTTAGGTCTTTAATCCATTTTGAGTTTATTTCGTATATGGTGTTAGATAATGTTCTAATTTTATTCTTTCACATTAAGCTGTCCAGTTTTCCCAGCACCACTTACTGAAGAGACTGTCTTTTCTGCATTGTATATTCTTGCCTCCTTTGTCAGAGATTAATTGACCATAAGTGCTTTGGTTTATTTCTGGGCTTTCTATCCTGTTCCATTGATCTATATTTCTGTCTTTGTGCCAGTACCATACTGTTTTATTTTCATTCTTATTTATTTATTTATTTTACAGTAGGTCCTTGCTGGTTATCTGCTTTAAATGTAGCAGTGTGTACATGTCAATCCCAAACTCCCAATCTGTCCTTCCCCGCTGGTAACCATAAGTTCATTCTCTAAGTCTGTGAGTCTGCTTCTGTTTTGTAAATAAGTTCATTTGTGTCATTTTGTTTTTAGAGTCTGCATATGAGTAATTTCATATGGTATATGTCTTTGTCTGACTTACTTCACTTAGTATGATAATCTCCAGGTCTATCCATGTTGCTGCAGATGGCATTATTTCATTCTTTTTAATGGCTGAGTAATACTCCATTGTATACACATACCACATCTTTATCCATTCTTCTGTCAATGGACATTTAGGTTGCTTCCATGTCTTGGCTACTGTAAATAGTGCTGCAATGAACATTGGGGTTCATGTATCCTTTCAAACCATGTTTTTCTCTAGATATATGCCCAGGAGTGGGATTGCTGGATCATATGGTACCTCTATTTTTAGTTTATTAAGGAACCTCCATACTGTTTTCCATAGTGGCTGTATCAATTTACATTCCTACCAGCAGTGTAGGAGGGTTCCCTTTTCTCCGCACCCTCTCCAGCATTTATTGTTTGTAGACTTTTTCATGATGGCCATTCTGACTGGTGTGAGGTGATATCTCATTATAGTTTTCATTTGCATTTCTCTAATAATTGGCAATGTTGAGCATCTTTTCATGTGCCTCTTGGCCATCTGTATGTCTTCTTTGGAAAGATGTCTATTTAAGTCTTTTGCCCATTTTTTGATTGGGTTATTTGTTTTTTGGATATTGAGTCGCAAGAGCTGTTTGTAAATTATGGAGACTCATTCCTTGTCAGTTGCATTGTTTGCAAATATTTTCTCCCATCCTGTGGGTTGTCTTTTTGTTTTCTTTGTGGTTTCCTTTGTTGTGCAAAAGCTTTTGAGTTTAATTAGGTCTCATTTGTTTATTTTTGTTTTTATTTCCATGACTCTGGGAGATGAAAAGAAAAAGGAATTTATTTCTGCAATTTATGTCAGAGTGTTCTGCCTGTGTTTTCCTCTAAGAGTTTTATAGTATCCAGTCTTACATCTAGGTCTTTAATTTTTTTTTTAATTTTTAAAAAAATTTATTTATTTTTGGCTGTGTTGGGTCTTCGTTGCTGTGTGTGGGCTTTCTCTATTTGCGGCGAGTGGGGGATACTCTTCGTTGTGGTGTGCGGGCTTCTCATTTTGGTGACTTCTCTTGTTACGGAGCACAGGCTCTAGGCACGTGGGCTTCAGTAGTTATGGCACACGGGCTCAGTAGTTGTGGCTCAGGGGCTTAGTTTCTCTGAGGCATGTGGGATCTTCCTGGACCAGAGCGCGAACCCGTGTCCCCTGCATCGGCAGGTGGATTCTTAACCACTGTGCCACCAGGGAAGCCCACATTTAGTTCTTTAATCCCTTTTTCAGTTTATTTTTGTATATGGGGTTAAGGAATGTTCTAATTTCATTTTTTTACATGCAGCTGTCCAATTTTTCCAGCACCATTTATTGAAGAGACTTTTTCTCCACTGAATAGTCTTGCCTCCTTTGTTGTAGGTAAATGGACCATAGGTGTGTGGGTTTGTTTCTGGGCTTTCTATCCTGCTCCATTGATCTCTATTTCTGTTTTTGTGCCAGTACCATACTCTCTTGATTACTGTAGCTTTGTAGTATAGTCTGAAGTCAGGGAGCCTGATTCCTCCAGCTCCGTTTTTCGTTCTCAAGATTGCTTTGGCTATTCGGGGTCTTTTGTGTTTCCATACAAATTGTGAAACTTTTTGTTCTAGTTCTGTGAAAAATGCCAGTGGTAGTTTGATAGGGATTGCATTGAATCTGTAGATAGCTTTGGGTAGTAGAGTCATTTTTCACAATGTTGATTCTTCCAATCCAAGAACATGGTATATCTCTCCATCTATTTGTATCACCTTTAATTTCTTTTGTCAGTGTCTTATAATTTTCTGCATACAGGTCTTGTGTCTCCTTAGGTAGGTTTATACCTAGAGATTTTCTTCTTTTTGTTGCAATGGTAAATGGGAGTGTTTTCTTGATTTCACTTTCAGATTTTTCATCATTAGTGTATAGGAATGCCAGAGATTTCTGTGCGTTAATTTTGTATTCTGCTTTACCAGATTCATTGATTAGATCTAGTAGTTTTCTGGTAGCATCTTTAGGATTCTCTATGTATAGTATCATGTCATCTGCAGACAGTGACAGCTTTACTTCTTTTCCGATTTGGATCCCTTTTTATATCCTTTATCATCTCTGATTGCTGTGGCTAAAACTTCCAAAACTACGTTGAATGAGTGGTGAGAATGGGCAACCTTGTCTTGTTCCTGATCTTAGTGGAAATGCTTTCAGTTTTTCACCATTGAGGATGGTGTTGGCTGTGGGTTTGTCATATACGGCCTTTATTATGTTGAGGCAAGTTCCCTCTATGCCTACTTTCTGGAGGGTTTTTATCATAAATGGGCGTTGAATTTTGTCAAAAACTTTCTCTGCATCTATTGAGATGATCGTATGATTTTTATCCTTCAATTTGTTAATATGGTGTATCAAGTTGATTACTTTGCGTATATTGAAGAATTCTTGCATTCCTGGAATAAACCCCACTTGATCATGGTGTATGATCCTTTTAATGTGCTGTTGGATTCTGTTTGCTAGTATTTTGTTGAGCATTTTTCCATCCATGTTCATCGATGGTATTAGCCTGTAGTTTTTTCTTTGTGACATCCTTGTCTGGTTTTGGTATCAAGGTGATGGTGGCCTCGATCTAGTCTCATGGCATTGTGGGTGGAAAAGATACTTGATACAATTTCAATTTTCTTAAATTTACCAAGGCTTGATTTGTGACCCAAGATATGATCTCTCCTGGAGAATGTTCCCTGAGCACTTGAGAAAAATGTGTATTCTGTTGCTTTTGGATGGAGTGTCCTATAAATATCAATGAAGTCCATCTTGTTTAATGTGCATTTAAAGCTTGTGTTTCCTTATTTATTTTCATTTTGGATGATCTGTCCATTGGTGAAAGTGGGGTGTTGAAGTCCCCTACTATGAATGTGTTACTGTCGATTTCCCCTTTTATGGCTGTTAGTATTTGCCTTATGTATTGAGGTGCTCCTACATTGGGTGCATAAATATTTACAATTGTTATATCTTCTTCTTGGATCGATCCCTTGATCATTATGTAGTGTCCTTCTTTGTCTCTTCTGATAGTCTTTATTTTAAAGTCTATTTTGTCTGATATGAGAATTGCTACTCCAGCTTTCTTTTGGTTTCCATTTGCATGGAATATCTTTTTCCATCCCCTTACTTTCAGTCTGTATGTGTCTCTAGGTCTGAAGTGGGTCTCTTCTACACAGCATATATAAGGGTCTTGTTTCTGTATCCATTCAGCCAATCTGTGTCTTTTGGTGGGAGCATTTAGTCCATTTACATTTAAGGTAATTATCGATATGTATGTTCCTATTCCCATTTTCTAAATTGTTTTGGGTTCGTTATTGTAGGTCTTTTCCTTCTGTTGTGTTTCTTGTCTAGAGAAGTTCCTTTAGCATTTGTTGTAAAGCTGGTTTGGTGGTGCTGAAGTCTTTCAGCTTTTGCTTGTCTGTAAAGGTTTTAATTTCTCCATCAAATCTGAATGAGATCCTTGCTGGGTAGAGTAATCTTGGTTGCAGGTTTTTCTCCTTCATCACTTTCAGTATGTCCTGCCACTCCCTTCTGGCTTGGAGAGTTTCTGCTGAGAGATCAGCTGTTAACCTTATGGGGATTCCCTTGTGTGTTATTTGTTGTTTTTCCCTTGCTGCTTTTAATATGCTTTCTTTGTTTTAATTTTTGACAGTTTGATTAATATGTGTCTTGGCGTATTTCTCCTTGGATTTATCCTGTATGGGACTCTCTCTGCTTCCTGGACTTCATTAACTATTTCCTTTCCCATATTAGGGAGGTTTTCAACTATAATCTCTTCAAATATTTTCTCAGTCCCTTTCTTTTTCTCTTCTTCTTCTGGAACCCCTATAATTCGAATGTTGGTGTGTTTAATGTTGTCCCAGAGGTCTCTGAGACTGTCCTCAGTTCTTTTCATTCCTTTTTCTTTATTCTGCTCTGCAGTACTTATTTCCACTATTTTATCTTCCCGGTCACTTATCCATTCTTCTGCCTCAGTTATTCTGCTATTGGTCCCATCTAGAGTACTTTTAATTTCATTTATTGTGGTGTTCATCGTTGCCTGTTTCATTTTTATTTCTTCTAGGTCCTTGTTAAATGTTTCTTGCATTTTGTCCATTCTATGTCCAAGATTTTGGATCATCCTTACTATCATTTTTCTGAATTCTTTTTCAGGTAGGCTGCCTATTTCCTCTTCCTTTGTTAGGTTTGGTGCATTTTTATCTTGCTCCTTCATCTGCTGTGTGTTTTTCTGTCTTCTCATTTTCCTTATCTTATTACTGTGTTTGGGGTCTCCTTTTTGCAGGCTGCAGGTTTGTAATTCCCGTTGTTTTTGATGTCTGTCTCCAGTAGCTAAGGTTGGTTCAGTGGGTTGTGTAGGCTTCCTGGTTGAGGGGACTAGTGCCTGTTTTCTGGTGGATGAGGCTGGATCTTGTCTTTCTGGTGGGCAGGTCCACGTCTGGTGGTGTGTGTTGGGGGTGTCTGTGGACTCATCATGATTTTAGGCAGCCTCTCTGGTAATGGGTGGGGTTGTGTTCCTGTTTTGCTATATGGTTGGCATAGGTTGTCCAGCACTGTAGCTTGCTGGTCGTTGAGCAAAGCTGGGTGCTGGTGTTAAGATGGAGGTCTCTGGGAGATTTTCGCTGTTTGATATTATGTGGAGCTGGGAGGTCTCTTGTTGACCAGTGTCCTGAAGTTGGCTCTGCCACCTCAGAGGCAGAGTCCTGACTCCTGGCTGGAGCAGCAAGAGCCTTTCATCCACTCGGCTCAGAATAAAAGGGCGAGAAAGTAGAGAGAATTAGTAGAAGTAGGAAGAAAGAAAGAGAGAGAGAGAGAGAGAGAAAGAAAGAAAGAAACAAACAAAGAAAAAGAGAAAGAAAGAAAGAAGAAAGAGAAAGAAGGAAAGGGAAGGAAGGAAGGAAGAAAGGAAGGAAGGAAGAAAAGAAAATAAGGAAAAGAAAGGAGGGGGGAAGGAAGGAGGGAAGGAAGGAAAAAAGAAAGAAAATACAGTAAAATAAAATAAAGTATAATAACGTTATTGAATTAAAAAATAATTATTTAGAAAAGAAAAAAAAGGGATGGATAGAACCTTAGGACAAATGTTGGAAGCAAAGCTATACAGACAAAATGTTACACAGAAGCATACACATACACCCTCACAAAAAGAGGTAAGGGGAAAAAAATCATAAATCTTGCTCTTAAAGTCCACCTCCTCAATTTGGGATGATTCGTTGTCTATTCCTGTATTCCACAGATGCAGGGTGCATCAAGTTGATTGTGGAGCTTTAATCCACTCTTTCTGAGGCTGCTGGGAAAGATTTCCCTTTCTCTTCTCTGTTCTTACAGCTCACAGGGGCTCAGCTTTGGATTTGGCCCCGCCTCTGCGTGTAGGTTGCTTGAGGGCGTCTGTTTTTTGCTCAGACGGGACGGGGTTAAAGGATCCGCTGACTCGGGGGCTCTGGCGCACTCAGGCGGGGGGGAGGGACGGGCACGGTGTGCGGGGCGGGCCTGCGGCGGCAGAGGCCTACAGGACGTTGCACCAGCCTGAGGCCCGCTGTGCGTTCTCCCGGGGAAGTTGTCCCTGGATCCCGGAACCCTGGCAGTGGTGGGCTGCACAGGCTCCCCGGATGGGGGGGTGTGGATAGTGACCTGTGCTCGCACACAGGCCCCTTGGGGGCGTCAGCAGCAGCCTTAGCGTCTCCCGCCCGTCTCTGGGGTCCGCGCTTTTAGCCGCAGCTCGTGCCCGTCTCTGAGGTCCGAGCTTTTAGCCGCGGCTCGCACACGTCTCTGGAGCTCTTTAAACAGCGCTCTTCAACCCCTCTCCTCGCGCACCAGGAAACAAAGAGGGAAGCAAAAGTCTCTTGCCTCTTCGGCAGGTGCAGACTTTTCCCCGGACTCCCTCCCGGCCAGCCGTGGCGCACTAGCCCCCTGCAGGCTGTGTTCACGCCGCCAACCCCAGTCCTCCTCCCTTCGCTCCCAGCGGGGGAGCAGACGAGCCTCTCGGGCTGGTGAGTGCTGGTCGGCACCGATCCTCTGTGCGGGAATCTCCCTGCTTTGCCCTCCGCACCCCTGTTGCTGTGCTCTGCTCCGTGGCTCCGAAGCTCCCCCTCTGCCTCCTGCAGTCTCCCCCCGCAAAGGGGCTTCTAGTGTGTGGAAACATTTTGTCCTTCACAGCTCCCTCCCACTGGTGCAGGTCCCGTGCCTATTCTTTTGTCTCTGTGTATTCTTTTTCCTTTTGCCCTACCCAGGTACGTGCGGACTTTCTTGCCTTTTGGGAGGTCTGAGGTCTTCTGCCAGCGTTCAGTAGGTGTTCTGTAGGAGTTGTTCCACGTGTAGATGTATTTCTGGTGTATCTGTGGGGAGGAAGGTGATCTCCGCGTCTTACTCTTCCGCCATCTTAAGACCCAGCACCCCCATGTTTAGGTGTCTTTTGTTTAAAAGTAGTTTAAAATTTTCAGGTAATCGATTTTATTTATATGTTCTTTTACGGTTTTTACTTTTTTTAATTTTAGGAAGACAGGTTTAGTTCCTTTTTTGTTCTCTAGTACAATGAGTATTCAGTAATTCTGGATCAGATGTGAAATCAGTGTAGAGTTGAAACTCAGTTGATACTGGCCCTAATGGACTTAATCAACGGAGCATCTCAGAAAATATCTAATAGGTGTACCCCATTTTAACAAAGTGAAGGTACCGTTTTCTTTACTCATCAGTGATTTATGCCTGAGCTTCTTATATTTAGCAGTTGGATTCTCCTTTGATTTTCAACATTGTGTAATTAGACGTTTGACAATCTCTCCACTGAATGGCTTTCTCATTCTGTCACTAAAATTTTAACAGCAGTTATTAAGTGAAACGAGAAAGCTATGTTCACCAAGGTATACTCCAAATTCAAGGGAAAATGGGTTTCAGAATTGGAATTAACATGGTTATGTCACATGAGAAAAATCGATCTTCGACTTTGCTTTACGTGCACCTGGCCCACTCTGTTCACACGTTAAATTTCCTGTGTCCCAAACACCTTACAGCACACTTAACCTTGTCTGTTTATTAGCTTATGTTCAGAGTAAGGTATCAAGTAGTGAGACTTTTAGAAGTTTGACAAGGTCTAAAGTGACTGCTGCCCCAAATTTTAGCAATGGAGATAGAATACAGAATCTTAGTGAGACGGACAGACTCCTGACATACCATTGTACCTTGCGGCCAGCCTCCAGATTTGTTATACATGCTAATTTGAGAACATGTGGTGTATAGTGACTGCTTTGATAGTTTTTTTTTTTTTGGAAACTTAGTAACATTTTATTTCAGTTCCCAACTAGTTATTAATACAATTTGTGCTGTCACAATAACTACACCACTTTATGAAAACATTTAGTTTCTATTCATGAAGAGATCACTTTCCCTCCTACAATACACTCTTTAGTTGAGCTCCAGTTTACTTTTTAAGTAATTCATACAAACTCTTTTATAGAAAAACATTTTCCACTTCAAATTCATGGTAATATTGAAATTATTCATTTTTTTAGATGTTCGCTCAATGAATAGTTTTTACCAGGAAAAAAAAAGCAAATATTAATTCATCCTTTCTTTGAAGGGTCTAAAACATGTAATTTAGGCATATACAATCTTTTTTTTTTCCCCACAACTCACACACACACACTGTATTTTATTTTTACAAGAGATAAATAGACTGACACCAAGCATTGTAAATGGATGACCACAACAAAAGCAACAATGATTGCAATGACCAAACATGAAACACACTCACACTATGTCATAATAGTGACATTCAGTCCAGGAATCCTCCACAGTAACAGCTCCTTTACTTTTTTTTTTAACATCTTTATTGGGGTATAATTGCTTTACAATGGTGTGTTAGTTTCTGCTTTATAACAAAGTGAATCAGTTATACATATACATATGTTTCCATATCTGTTCCCTCTTGCGTCTCCCTCCCGCCCACCCTCTTTATCCCACCCCTCCAGGCGGTCACAAAGCACCGAGATGATCTCCCTGTGCTATGCGTCTGCTTCCCACTAGCTGTCTACCTTACGTTTGGTAGTGTATATATGTCCATGCCTCTCTGTCGCTTTGTCACAGCTCACCCTTCCCTCTCCCCATATCCTCAAGTCCATTCTCTAGTAGGTTTGTGTCTTTATTCCTGTCTTACCCCTAGGTTCTTCATGACATTTTTCTTAAATTCCATATATATGTGTTAGCATACGGTATTTATCTTTCTCTTTCTGACTTACTTCACTCTGTATGACAGACTCTAGGTCTATCCACCTCATTACAAATAGCTCAGTTTCGTTTCTTTTTATGGCTGAGTAATATTCCTTTGTATATATGTGCCACATCTTCTTTACAGCTCCATCACTTTGCAGTGAAAATTGATTTGTATATTTTTTGCCTCTGAGTCCTTGTGGGATTTTTTAAAAATTCAAACAAAGTCACAAAAATTATAATCATCCTCATCAGTTCACTCAGTCTCATGTAATTTTTTTTTCATCTTGATCTTTTGTTAGCACTTTTATGAATTCATCAGTTTTCCATTAGAGTTCTGAAAATGCTTATTCATTCAGTTCAGCAGTATAGTCAGTTACCAGAAACCTGTACTTGTCAGAATCTTTTCCATGAATTCCTTGAAGATGAAACCCTTTTATGGGAACACTTTTGCGAAAGCATCAGAGTACACCAAGAACTGTCTGTAAATGACAAAAGGCTTTAACTGTGGTCATTTTTAAGATTTGATGAAAGTTCATAATAATGCAACTGACAATGAAATTTAGTTATTTCTGAGATATATGTTTTAAAGTAATAACTAGAATTATGACATAACATTATACCAGAACATATAAGATTTTTAGAAATTTCATGTAATGTCTGAAACATTTATATTAACATATTTCCATACACATAACACAAAGAAAGTTTAGTATTTGTTTCTTTACACTGCAGGTTCTTGTTAATCAATTTTATACACATCAGTGGATACATGTCAATCCCAATCGCCCAATTCAGCACACCACCATCCGCACACCCCGCGGCTTTCCCCCCCTTGGTGTCCATACGTTTGTTCTCTACATCTGTGTCTCAACTTCTGCCCTGCAAACCGGTTCATCTGTACCATTTTTCTAGGTTCTACATACATGCATTAATATATGTTTTTCTGACTTACTTCACTCTATATGGCAGTCTCTAGATCCATCCATGTCTCAACAAATGACTCAATTTCGTTCCTTTTTATAGCCGAGTAATATTCCATTGTATATATGTACCACAACTTCTTTATCCTTTCATCTGTCAGTGGGCATTTAGGTTGCTTCCATGACCTGGCTATTGTAAATAGTGCTGCAATGAACAATGGGGTGCATGTGTCTTTTTGAATTATGTTTTTCTCTGGGTATATGCCCAGTAGTGGGATTGCTGGATCATATAGTAATTCTATTTTTAGCTTTTTAAGGAACCTCCATACTGTTCTCCATAGTGGCTGTATCAATTTACATTCCCACCAACAGTGCAAGAGGGTTCCCTTTTCTCCATACCCTCTCCAGCATTTGTTGTTGGTAGATTTTCTGATGATGCCCATTCTAACTGGTGTGAGGTGATACCTCAGTGTAGTTTTGATGTGCATTTCTCTAATAATTAGTGATGTTGAGCAGCTTTTTATGTGCTTCTTGGCCATCTGTATGTCTTCTTTGGAGAAATGTCTATTTAGGTCTTCTGCCTAAGACCTATCTGCCCATTTTTGGATTGGGTTGTTTCTTCAATATTGAGCTGAATGAGCTGTTTATATATTTTGGAGATTAATCCTTTGCCCGTTGATTCGTTTGCAAATATTTTCTCCCATTCTGAGGGTCGTCTTTTTGTCTTGTTTATTGTTTCCTTTGCTGTGCAAAAGCTTTGAAGTTTCATTAGGTCCCATTTGTTTATTTTTGTTTTTATTTCCATTACTCTAGGAGGTAGATCAAAAAAGATCTTGCTGTGATTTTTGTCAAAGAGTGTTCTTCCTATGTTTCCCTCTAAGAGTTTTATAGTTTCCTTAATCCATTTTGAGTTTATTTTTGTGTATGGTGTTAGGGAGTGTTCTGATTTCATTCTTTTACATGTAGGTGTCCAGTTTTCCCAGCACCACTTATTGAAGAGACTGTCTTTCCTCCATTGTATATCTTTGCCTCCTTTGTCATAGATTAGTTGACCATAGGTGCGTGGGTTTATCTCTGGGCTTTCTATCTTGTTCCATTGATCTATGTTTCTGTTTTTGTGCCAGTACCATATTTTCTTGATTACTGTAGCTTTGTAGTATAGTATGAAGTCAGGGAGTCTGATTCCTGCAGCTCCGTTTTTTTCCCTCAAGACTGCTTTGGCTATTTGGGGTCTTTTGCGTCTCCATACAAATTTTAAGATGATTTGTTCTAGTTCCATAAAAAATGCCATTGGTGGGCTTCCCTGGTGGCGCAGTGCTTGAGAGTCCGCCTGCCGATGCAGGAGACGCGGGTTCGTGCCCCGTTTCGGGAGGATCCCACATGCCGCGGAGCGGCTGGGCCCGTGAGCCATGGCCACTGAGCCTGCGCGTCCGGAGCCTGTGCTCCACAAATGGGAGAGGCCACAACAGTGAGAGGCCCGCATAACGCAAGGAAAAAAAAAAAAAAATGCCATTGGTAAATTGATAGGTATTGAATTGAATCTGTAGATTGCTTTGGGTAGTTGAATCATTTTCACAATATTGATTCTTCCAATCCAAGAACATGGTATATCTCTATCTGTTGGTATCATCTTTAATTTCTTTCATCAGTGTCTTATACTTTTCTGCATACAGGTCTTTTGTCTCCCTAGGTAGGTTTATTCCTAGGTATTTTATTCTTTTTGTTGCAATGGTAAATGGGAGTGTTTCCACAATTTCTCTTTCAGATTTTTCATCATTAGTGTATAGGAATGCCAGAGATTTCTGTGCATTAATTGTGTATCCTGAAACTTTACCAAATTCATTGATTAGCTCTAGTAGTTTTCTGGTGGCATTTTTAGGATTCTCCATGTATAGCATCATGTCCTCTGCAAACAGTGACAGTTTTACTTCTTCTTTTCCAATTTGTATTCCTTCTATTTCTTTTTCTTCTCTGATTGCCGTGGCTAGGACTTCCAAAACTATGTTTGAATGATAGTGGTGAGAGTGGACATCCTTATCTTGTTCCTGATCTTAGAGTAAATGCTTTCCGTTTTTCACCATTAAGAATGATGTTTGCTGTGGGTTTGTCATATATGGCCTTTATTATGTGGAGGTAGGTTCCCTCTATGCCCACATTCTGGAGAGTTTTTATCATAAACGGGTGTTGAATTTTGTCAAAAGTTTTTCTGCATCTACTGAGATGATCATATGGTTTTTATTCTTCAATTTGTTAATCTGGTGTATCACGTTGACTGATTTGTGTATATTGAAGAATCCCTGCATCCCTGGGATAAATACCACTTGCTCGTGGTGTATGATCCTTTTAATGTGTTGTTGGATTCTGTTTGCTAGTATTTTGTTGAGGATTTTTGCATCTATGTTCATCAGTGATATTGGCCTGGAGTTTTCTTTTTTTGTGACATCTTTGGTTTTGGTATCAGAGTGATGGTGGCCTTGTAGAATGAGTTTGGGAGTGTTCCTCCCTCTGCTGTATTTTGGAAGAGTTTGAGAAGGATGGGTGTTAGCTCTTCTCTAAATGTTTGATAGAATTCGCCTGTGAAGCCATCTGGTCCTGGACTTTTTTTTGTTGGAAGACTTTTAATCACAGTTTCAATTTCATTACTTGTGATTGGTCTGTTGTCCATTTTATTGGCATAGAGTTGCTTGTAGCAGTCTCTTAGGATGCTTTGTATTTCTGCAGTGTCTGTTGTAACTTCTCCTTTTTCATTTCTAATTTTGATTTGAGTCCTCTCCCTCTTTTTCTTGATGAGTTTGGCTAATGGTTTATCAATTTTATCTTCTCAAAGAACCAGCTTTTAGTGTTATTGATGTTTGATATTACTTTCTTTGTTTCTATTTCACTTATTTCTGCTCTGATGTTTATGATTTTTTTCCTTCTGCTAACTTTGGGTTTTGTTTGTTCTTTCTCTAGTTCCCTTAGGTGTAAGATTAGATTGTTTACTTGAGATTTTTCTTGTTTCTTGAGGTAGGCTTGTATAGCTATAAACTTTCTTCTTAGAACTGCTTTTGCTGCATCCCATAGGTTTTGGATCATCGTGTTTTCATTGTCATTTGTCTCTAGGTATTTTTTGATTTCCTCTTTGATTTCTTCAGTGATCTCTTGGTTTTTTAGTAATGTATTGTCTAGCCTCCATGTTTTTGTTTTTTTTAATGTTTTTTTCCCTGTAATTCATTTCTAAATCTCATAGCATTGTGGTCAGAAAAGATGCTTGATATGATTTCAGTTTTCTTAAATTTGCTGAGGCTTGATTTGTGACCCAAGATGTGATCTATCCTGGAGAATGTTCTGTGTGCACTTGAGAAGAAAGTGTAATCTGCTGTTTTTGGATGGAATGTCCTATAAATATCAATTAAATCAATCTTGTTTAATGTATCATTTGAAGCTTGTGTTTCCTTATTTATTTTCATTTTGGATGATCGGTGTTAAAAGTCCCCCACTATTATTGTGTTACTGTCGATTTCCTCTTTTATAGCTGTTAGCAGTTGCCTTATGTATTGAGGTGCTCCTATGTTGGGTGCGTAGATATTTATAATTGTTGTTTCTTCTTGGATTGATCCCTTGATCATTATGTAGTGTCCTTCCTTGTCTCCTGTAACATTCTTTATTTTAAAGTCTATTTTATCTGATATGGGTATTGCTACTCCAGCTTTCTCTTGATTTCCATTTGCATGGAATATCTTTTTCCATTTCCTCACTCTCAGTCTGTATGTGTCCCTAGGTCTGAAGTGGGTCTCTTGTATACAGCATATAGATGAGTCTTGTTTTTGTATCCATTCATCAAGCCTGTGTCTTTTGTTTGGAACATTTAATCCATTCACGTTTAAGGTAGTTATCGTTTAAGGTAGTTATCAATAGGTATGTTCCTATGACCATTTTCTTAATTGTTTGGGGTTTGTTTTTGTAGATCCTTTTCTTGTGTTTCCCACTTAGAGAAGTTCCTTTAGCATTTGTTGTAGAGCTGGTTTGGTGGTGCTGAATTCTCTTAGCTTTTGCTTGTCTGTAAAGCTTTTGCTTTCTCCATCAAATCTGAATGAGATCCTTGCCCGGTAGAGTAATCTTGGTGTAGGTTCTTCCCTTTCAAGTATATCATGCCACTCCCTTCTGGCTTGTAGCGTTTCTGCTGAGAAATCAGCTGTTAACCTTATGGGAGTTCCCTTGTATGTTGTCATTTTTCCCTTGCTCTTTCAATAATTTTTGTTTGTAATTTTTTACCAGTTTGATTACTATGTGTCTTGGCGTGTTTCTCCTTGAGTTTATCCTGTATGGGACTTGCTGTGCTTCCTGGGCTTGAGTGGCTATTTCCTTTACCATGTTAGGGAATTTTTGACTATAATCTCTTCCAATATTTTTTTTGGTCCTTTCTCTCTCTCTTCTCCTTCTGGGACCCCTATAATGTGAATGTTGTTGTGTTTAATGTTGTCCTGGAGGTCTCTTAGGCTGTCTTCACTTTTTTTCATTCTTTTTTCTTTATTCTGTTCTGCAGCAGTGAATTCCACTATTGTGTCTTCCAGGTCATTCATCCCTTTTTCTGCCTCAGTTATACTGCTATTGATTCCTTCTAGTGTAGTTTTCATTTCAGTTATTATATTGTTCATCTCTGTTTGTTCTTTAATTCTTCTAGGTCTTTGTTAAACATTTCTTGCATCTTCTCGATCTTTGCCTCCATTCTTTTCCCGAGGTCCTGGATCATCTTCACTCTCATTATTCTGAATTCTTTTCCTGGAAGGTTGCCTATCTCCACTTCATTTAGTTGTTTTTCTGGGGTTTTATCTTGTTCCTTCATCTGGTACATAGCCCTCTGCCTTTATCATCTTGTCTATCTTTCTGTGAATGTGGTTTTTGTTCCACAGGCTGCAGCATTGTAGTTCTTGCCTCTGCTCTCTGCCCTCTAGTGGATGAGGCTATCTAAGAGGCTTGATGGGAGGGACTGGTGGTGGGTAGAGCTGACTGTTGCTCTGGTGGGAAGAGCTCAGTAAAACTTTAATCCACTTGACTGTTGATGGATGGGGCTGGGTTCCCTCCCTGTTGGTTGTTTGGCCTGAGGCAACCCAACACTGGAGCCTACCTGGGCTCCTTGGTGGGGCCAATGACAGACTCTGGGAGGGCTCACAGCAAGGAGTACTTCTCAGAACTTCTGCTGCCAGTGTCCTTGTCTCCTTGGTGAGCCACAGCCACCCCCTGCCTCTGCAGGAGACCCTCCAACACTAGCAGGTAGGTCTGGTTCAGTCTCCCCTGGGGTCACTGCTCCTTCCCCTGGGTCCCGATACACATACTACTTTGTGTGTGCCCTCCAAGAGTGGAGTCTCTTTATCCCCCAGTCCTGTCGAAGTCCTGCAATCAATTCCCACTAGGCTTCAAAGTTTGATTCTCTAGGAATTCCTCCTGTTGCTGGACCTCCAGGTTGGGAAGCCTGACGTGGGGCTCAGATCCTTCACTCCAGTGGGTGGACTTCTGTTGTATAAGTGTTCTCCAGTCTGTGAGTCACCCAGCCAGCAGTTATGGGATTTAATTTTACTGTGATTGCACCCCTCCTACCATCTCACTGTGGCTTCTCCTTTGTCTTTGGATGTGGGGTATCTTTTTTGGTGAGTTCCAGTGTCTTCCTGTCGATGATTGTCCAGCAGCTAGTCCTTCTACTCTGCCATCTTGATTCCTCTATCTTCCCATATGATCTTACAGAAAACCTCAAACGAACTTTTTGGCCAACCCCAATACTTATACATATATATTTAGTAGGAGGTCCATCAGCTTTTCAGACCTGGGAACTCCATGATAAATCATTTGGATGGCCTCTTTGGTCATGCTTTCTTTTGGTTAAACACAAATTTTTTCTCTTGAAGATGAGCACTGCGACATGGCCTTTGCACCCTAGGACCCCATTCTATACCGAAATCACAGGACTAGTTCAATGGCATCTCCCACATTCATCTCTCACCTTCTGAAGATGGCTTCAGTTTTAAGGACAATGATGCTAAATACTTTTTCATTTTCATTTTCTTTTTTCACAGCATTATTGAGATGTATTGACATACAACATTGTATTAGTTTAAGGTGTACAATGTGTTGAATTGATACACTTAACATATTACAAAATGATTACCACCATGGTGTTAGCTAACACCTCCATCACTTCACATATATACTATTACATTTTTGTGGTGAAAACATTTAAAATATACTCTCTTAGCAACTTTCACACATATAATACAGTATTATCTGTAATCACCATGCTGTACACTTTAGATCCCCAACTTATTCATCTTATAACTGGAAGTTTGTCTGTTTGACCAACATTTCTCCATTCAGTCCCCCCGCCCTCCCAGCCCCTGGTAACAACCATCCTAGATTGTTTCTATGAATTTGAATTTTTGGACTTAACATATAGGTGATATTATACAGTAGCTGTCTGTCTCTGATTTATCACAATTAGCATAATGCCCTCAAGGTCCATCTATGTTGTTGTAGATAGCAGCTTTCCTTCTTTCTCATGACTATTATTCGTGTGTGTGTGTGTGTGTGTGTGTGTACATACCACATCTTCTTAATCCATTCATCCATGGACAGATACTCAGACTGCATATTTTGGCTATTGTGAATAATACTGCAATGAACATGGGAGTGCAGATATCTTTTCAAGATCCTGTTTTCATTTCCTTTGTATATACACCCAGAAGTGGGATTGCTGGATCATATGGTAGTTCTATTTTAAATTTCTGACAAATTCCCTACTGTTTTCCATAGTGGCTGCACCAATTTGCATTCCCACCAACAATGCTCAAAGATTACCTTCTCTCCTCTTTGCTAACTTTTTCTCTCTTGTCTTTTTGATGATAGCCATTCTAACAGGTGTGAGGTGACATCTCATTGTGGTTTTGATTTGCATTTCCCTGATGATTATTGATGTTCAGCTCTTTTCATATAACTGTTGGCCATCTGTATATCTTCTTTAGAAAAATATCTATTCAGATCCTCTGCACATTTTTCAATCTTTTTTTTTTTTTTACTATTGAATAGTGTGAGTTACATATAAAATTTGGATATTGACCCCTTATCAGAAATGTAGTTTGTCAATATTTTCTCCCATTCAGTAGGCTGTATTCTCACTCTGTGGATTGTTTTCCTTACTGTGTTATATATTTTTTGGATATTAACCCATTATCAGATGTATGATTTTCAGATATTTTCTTCCATTCCATTGGGTGCCTTTTCATTTTCATTGATGGCTTCCTTTGTTGTGCAAAATATTTTTAGCTTGATGTAGTCTCACTTGTTTTTATTAGCTTTTGTTTTGGGGATCAAATCTAAAAAAACTTTGCCAATACTGATGCCAGGAAGCTTACCCCTTAAGGTTTGGTTTTAAAATTATTTATTTATTTATTTTAAATTTTGGCTCTGTTGAGTCTTTGTTGCTGCATGCAGGCTTTCTCTAGTTGTGGTGAGCAGGGGCTACTCTTCATTGCAGTGCGCGGGCTTCTCATTGTGGTGGCCTCTCCTGCTGCAGAGCATGGGCTCTAGGCATGCAGGCTTCAGTAGCTGTGGTACGCAGGCTCAGCAGTTGTGGCACACAGGCTTAGTTGCTCCTCAGCATGTGGGATCTTCCCAGACCAGGGCTTGAACCTGTGTCCCCCAGGCAGATTCTTAACAACTGCCCCACCAGGGAAGTCCCTATTTGTGTCATCTTTTATTTCTTTCATCAGTATCTTTTAGTTTTCTGAGTGTGGGTCTTTTGCCTCCTTAGGTAGGTTTATTCCTAGGTATTTTATTCTTTCTGATAGGATGGGAAATGGGATTGTTTCCTTAATTTCTCTTTCTGATCTTCTGTTGTTAGTGTATAGATTTATGTGTATTAATTTTGTATCCTGCAACTTTACTGAATTATTGATGAGCTCTAGTAGTTTTCTGGTAGCATCTTTAGGATTTTCTGTGTATAGTATCATGTCATCTGCAAACAGTGACAATTTTACTTTTCCAATTTGGATTCCTTTTTCTTCTCTGATTGCCTAGATTAGGACTTCCAAGACTACGTTGAATAATAGTGGTGAGAGTGGACATCCTTGTTTTGTTCCTGATCTTAAAGGAAATGCTTTCAGTTTTTCACCATTGAGAATGATGTTTGCTGTGGGTTTGTCATATATGGCCTTTATTATGTTGAGGTATGTTCCCTCTAAGCCCACTTTCTGGAGAGTTTTTATCATAAATTGGTGATGAATTTTGTCAAAAGCTTTTTCTCCATCTATTGAGATGATCATATTTTTATTCTTCAATTTGTTAATGTGGTGTATCACACTGATTTGCAGATATTGAAAACTCCTTGCATCCCTGGGATAAATCCTACTTGATCATGGTGTATGATCCTTTTAATGTATTGTTGGATTTGGTTTGCTATTATTGTGCTGGAGATTTTTGCATCTACGTTCATCAGTGATATTGGTCATAATTTTCTTTTGTTGTGGTATCTTTGTCTAGTTTTGGTATCAGGGTGATGATGGTGGCCTCGTAGAATGAGTTTGGGAGTGTTCTGGAGAAAAGTCTCTTCAATAAGTGGTGCTGGGAAAAGTGGACAACTACATGTTGAAGAATGAAATTAGAACATTCTCTAACACCACATACAAAAATAAACTCAAAATGGATTAAAGACTTAAATGTAAGACTGGATACTTACTGGATACTGGAGGAAAACATAGGCAGAACACTGACATAAATTGCAGCAGTATCTTTTTGCATCCACCTCCTAGAGTAATGAAAATAAAAACAAAAGTAAAAAAATGGGACCTAATTAAACTTAAAACCTTTTGCACAGAAAAGGAAGCCATAAACAAAACAAAAAAAAGACAACCCACAGAATGGGAGAATATATTTGCAAACTAAGTGACCAACAAGGGATTAATCTCCAAAATATACAAACAGCTCATGCAGCTCAATATTAAAAAAAAAAAAAAACCAGCCCCATCAAAAATGGGCAGAAGATCTAAATAGACATTTCTCCAAAGAAGACATACAGATGGCCATAAAGCACATGAAAAGATGCTCAACATCACTAATTATTAGAGAAATGAAAAGCAAAACTACAGTGAGGTATCACCACTCAGAATGGCCATCATCAAAAAGTCTACAAACAGTAAATGCTGGAGAGGATGTGGCAAAAAGGGAACCCTCCTACACTGTTCATAGGAATGTAAATTGGTGCAGCCACTATGGAGAACAGTATGGAGGTTCCTTAAAAAACTAAAACTAGAACTACCATATGATCCAGCAAACCCACTTCTGGGCATCTATCTGGAGAGAATCATAACTCGGTAAGATACATGTACCCCAATGTTCCTGGCAGCACTATTTACAATAGCCAAGAACCTAAATGTCCATTGACAGAGGAACGGATAAAGATGTGGTACATGTATACAATAGAATATTACTCAGCCATAAAAAGAATGAAATAATGCCCATTTGCAGCAACATGGGTGGACCTACAGATTATCATCCTAAGTCAGTCAGAGAAAAACAAGTATCATATGATATCACTATAAATGGAATCTAAAAAAATGATACAAATGAACTTATTTGGAAAACAGAAACAGACTCAGGGACTTTGAAAACAAACTTACGGTTACCAAAGGGGAAAGGTGGGGGAGGGAGGGATAAATTAGGAGTTTGGGATTAACCTATACACACTACTGTATATAAAATAATCAACAAGGACCTTCTCTATAGCATAGGGAACTCTACTCAGTATTCTGTAATAACCTCGATGGGAAAAGAATCTGAAAAAGAATGGCTATATGTATAACTAAACCACTGTGCTGTATACCTGAAACTAACAAAACACTGTAAATCAACTATACTCCTATATAAAATAAAAATTAAATTAAAAAATATACTCCATGGTTTATCTTCCTACATGCTTATCAGTTTGTATACTGTTGATTCCCTGTTGGGGCAGGTGACTCTTCACTTTCTGCTTTCAGTTAGCAATTTTGACTATTAAGTTGTAATCTGGGTCCAAATCATTTTCCAGTAAAGCCAAAGCTTGAGGATCACCCAGCTGGAAGGGAAACTGGATCCACAGAGGGCCTTTAGCATATTTCCACGAAAGGGCTTTGCACTGAGGTGCAAATACCCGGATTCTGGAACCCTTTCTAGTCATCACATATGGGCTGGAAGTGACTGTCTCTTTAGAGTTTTTTGTTTCTTACCTAAGCCGCCTTGGTTTCTAACAGAAAAAAAAAAGATATTCTAACTATTTGTCACCCCTATCCAAAAGGACAGAGCTCCAGTGACCCAATCAGCAAATGACCAAAACCCAAAATAGAAAAATGCACAGGGAATATGGATAGTACACAGGCAGGGGAATGTAAATCTCTCTTAAGTGGAGGAAGAGCTTAGGCCTTCTCTTAATAATTGCAAAGTAGATCCACAAAGAATTTTTTTCTTTTCACAAAATCAAATTTTGATTTTACTCTTTGGTAAAATCAGAGTCAGGATTTGGGGAAATAGGTATTCTCATATACTGTGGGGTAGAGTGTAAACTTTCATAAAGAGAAATTTGACTGTATCAAAATGAAAACTGCATATACCCTTTGATCTAGTCATTCTGGGACTTCATCTGATATATATACTCCCACATGAGCAAATTACATGTGTGTGTGTGTATTACAGCTAACACTGTAATAAGAAGGTTGAGGAATGACATTAGCATCATGGCCATATAAAATATCCCTCACACCCCTGTCCACCAACAAAAAGTTGGCATTTATCCATGAACGAAAGTGACTTTGAGAGAACTGCGGGGTCTACCAAGGGACCCAGGAGGAGCCTTGCCCACCCATGTACTGATGTCAACAGACATCAGTCCTGGCTGTGGACCCTGCAGTGGTCTGTGAGCTGCCTCCAGCCCCTCTCAGGCAAAGGACCTCAACAGGTATTTCTCCAAAGTAGATATATGAATGGCCAAAAGATACATGAAAAGGTGCTACATATCACTAATCATCAGGAAAATACAAATCAAAAACCATAATGAGATATCACTCACACCTGTCAGGATGATTCTCATCAAAAAAATGAGAGATAGGGTCCCAGTTCAAGACGGTGACCTAAGAGGATCCTGGGCTCACCTCCTGCCATGGACGCACCGCATCTGCAGCTACATGCAGAACTTCTTGCCCTGAAAGAATCCCCCAAACTAGCTGACTTCTACATGTGAGGCAACTGAGGAAAAACCCACCTCGTAGGAGGTAGGAGAAGCTGAGACCATCTCATCATAAACCTCACGCAACAACCTGCAATCAAGAGGGAACTGACAACTCTGAGCTTATCCCTGATGAGCAAAGGGGTTCAACCCCACATCACGCACCCTAACTTTCAAGACCTGCACCTGAGAGGTGAGCCCTGAAATGTCCAAGTTTGAAAGCCACCAGGGCTTGGGTACATGATATCCAGAGGCTATGAGTGAGCTGAGAAACAGTTCCTAAAGGGCTCACACAGACTCATCTGGCTACCCACTGCCACAGCCCAGTGCAGAGGCAGCCAGCTGAGAAGCACCAATTTGTTGATCTGAAGGCTCTGGCCTGAGGAGCGGACTTCTAATTGAACACACAACTAAAGGCCACAACTGAAATGCTCTCCGAGGACTATGCCACCATCATGCTTTCCCTCTGCCCACTCCAGGTCGTGGTGTCTCCAAGAAAGGGGCTTATGTATATACATGACACCCTAGCTTTTGTGTCCGCCACCCAGAGATAGTGTGGCTCTTGTGGCCAGTGGGGCTTGTCTTCATGGGTTCATCAGGATGGTGTCAAAGAAATAGTTCTTAACTGGCTATCATCATAGGGTTCAAAAGCAGAAGGAGCAGACTGAAATGCCCATCTCCCAGTCTTCTCCTGAAAGAGATGTATTTGAAAGCTATAAAAGCTGCTGCCTGTGGGTATGGTTTCCAATCAGCCTGAATCTAAGGGCTGACTGAAATCCTCACCCTGGCAGGTCGGAACACACTCAGCTACTGGTTAAGAATAAAGTGTGCTTCTTGGACAATCACGAAGGTTTGAGAGACAACCAAGAGCTAGGGCAGAGTTGAACAATAAGATTCATCTCCTACACAAAGCCACTCCTTCAAGACTGGGAGAGGTAGTTGTTTAATGTATATAAACCAACAGAGAGTCAAGGAAAATGAAGAAACAGAGGAATGTGTTCCAAAGGAAAGAACAAGATAAAACCCTAGACAAAGGCCTTAATGAAATGGAGATAAGTAATTTTTCTGATAAAGAGCTCAAAAGATGGTGATAAAGATGCTCACTGATCTCAGGAGAACAATCCATGAATGAGAATTTCAACAGAGATTGAAAATATAAGAAAGTACCAAATAAAAGTGACGGAGCTGAAGAATATAATAACTGATCTGAAAAAATTATACAATAGAGGTGGTTCAGAAGACTAGATGAAGCAGAAAAAAGGATCACTGAACTCAAAGCCAGGGCAATGGAACTCATCCTATCAGAACAGCAAAAAGAAAAAACAATGAAAAGAGTGAATGAAGGTAGCTTATGAAACAACATCAAGCAAAGGGATTCCAGAAGAGGAAGAAAGGGGCAGAAAACTCATTTGAAGAAATAATGGCTGAAAACTTCCCTAACCTAGATCCAGATCCAGGAAGCCCAGAGACTATTAAATAAGGTGAACCCAAAGGAAGATACATTGTAATTCAAGTATCAAAAGTTAAAGACAAGGAGAGAATCTTAAAAGCAACAAGAAAAATACAATTTGTTATGTACAAGGGAATCCTACAGGACTATGAGCAGAGTTTTCAGCAGAAATTTCGCAGCCCAGAGGGTGTGGCGTGATACATAGATATAAAGAGCTGAAAGAAAAAAACTGCCAACTAACAATACTCTACCCAGGAAAACTGTCCTTCAGAACTGAAGGAGAGATAAAGAGTTTTCTAGACAAGCAAAAGCAAAAGAAGTTCATCACTGGTCCTTGTAAGGACCAGCCTTACAAGAAATGTTAAGAGGGAGTTATTCAAGCTGAAAAGAAAAGGTGATAATTAGTAATAACAAAACATGAAATTATGAATCTCACTGGTAAAGGTAAGTACACAGTAAAATTTGGAGTAATCTAATTTCATAAAGGCAGTGGGTGGTTAAGCACTTATTAAGCCAGTAGGAAGGTTAAAAGTAGTAAAAATAACTATAACTATATAATTTGTTAATGGATACATAAAAAATGTATCTGTGACATCAAAAGCATTGGAAAATAAGTTATCAACTTAAAATGGACTGTTGTAAGTTGTTTTATATAAATCTCACTTATATAAAATGAGTAGTTTTGCTTTGCTAACTACAAAGCAAAAACCTATAGTAGATACACAAAATATAAAGAGAAAAGACTAAGCATACCACTACAGAAAATCATCAGACAGTAAAGAGAGCAAGAGAAGAAAGGAACAGAGGGATTACAAGACAACCAGAAAGAAATTAACAAAATGGCAATAAGTACATACCTATAAGTAATTACATTAAATGTAAATGGACTAAAGTTTCCAATTAAAAGACAGACTGGCTGAATGGATATAAAAAATGACCCATCTATATGCTGCCTAAAAGATATTCACTTCAGGGGAAGTCCCTGATGGTCCAGTGGTTAGGACTCAGCACTTTCACTGCCAGGGCCTGGGTTTGATCCCTGGTTGGGGAGCTAAGATCAAGCAAGCCAAGCAGCATGGGCAAAAAAAAAAATAAAATATAAGAGACTCACTTCAGCTTTAAGGACACATAGAGACTAAAAGTCAAGGTATGGAAAAAGATATTCCACACAAATGGAAAACAAAAGCAAGCTGGAGTAGCTGTATTTATACCTTAAGAAACAAATGTCATTATATAATGATAAAGAATCAATTCATCAAGAGGATATAACATTTGTAAATATTTACACACCTAACATAGGAACATCTAAATATTTAAAGCAAATATTAACAGACGGGAGAAATAGGGAGCAATACAGTAATATTAGGGGATTTCAGTACTCCCCCATCCACAATGAAGAGATCATACAGACAGAAAAATAAGGAAACACTGGGCTTAAGTCTATCTGGTCTAACATGTAGTTTAACATTTAAAGAACATTCCATCTGAAAGCAACAGAACATAGATTCCTCTCAAATGTACAGGAAACATTCTCCAGGACAGGTAATATGTTCGGTCACAAAACAAGTCTTAATAAATTAGAAGACTGAAATCTTGTCAAGCAGCTTTTCTGACTACAATGGTATAAAAGTAGAAGTCAATTACAGAAGAAAACTGGAAAATTCACACATATATGGAGAATAAATATGCTCCTGAACAACCAAGGAGTCAAAAGAGAAATCAAGGAATAATACATACCAGGGACTTCCCTGGTGGTCCAGTGAGTAAGACTCTGCACTCCCAAATGCAGGGGGCCTGGGTTCAATCCCTGGTTGGGGAACTTGATCCCTCATGCATGCTGCAACTAAGAGTTCGCTTGCCACAACTAAGAAGCCCGCATGCCTCAACTAAAGATCCCGCATGCCGCAACGAAGATCCTGAGTGCTGCAACTAAGACCCAGCATAGCCAAAATAAATAAAGTAATAAATAAATAAATAAATATAAAAAAAGAAATAATATATACCATAACTTATGGCATGCAATAGAATCTGTTGTAAGAGGGAAGTTCATAATGATAAAGGCCTACATGATGAAACAAGAAAGATCATGAATAAACCTAATTTGACACCTCAAGGAACTAGAAAAAGAAAAAACATGAAACCCAAAGTTAGTAGAAGGAAGGAAATAACAAAGATTGGAGCAGAATAAATGAAATAGAGACTAAAAAGACAATAGTGGGATTAGACCAAGATGGCAGAGTAGAAGGACCTTGTGTTCACCTCCTCTCACAAACACACCAAAATCACAACTGACTGCTAAACAACCATCAGTAAAAAAGACTGGAACCTACCGGAAAATAAAAAACTTCTGCAACTAAAGACATTAAGGAGAAACCACAATAAGACAGCACTGGTGATATAATCAAATCCCATACCCCCCAGGTGGGTGAACCACAAACTGGAGAATAATATAGTGCGGAGGCTCCCCCACAGGAGTGAGAGTTCTGAGCTTCATGTCAGCTCCCCAGCCTGGGGGTCTGGTACTGGGAAGAGGAGCCCCCAGAGCATTTGACTTTGAAGACCAGTGGGGCTTAATTTCAGGAGCTCCACAGGACTGGGGGAAACAGAGGTTTCACTGTTAAAGGTGTACAAAAATGTCACACTCAATGGGACCAAAAGCAAAAGCAGTAACTTCATAGGAGCCTGGGACAGACATACCTGCTGGTCTTGGAGGGTCTCCAGGGAAGGAAGGGGGTGGCTGTGGCTCTCTCTGGGGACATAAAAGCTGGTGGCAGACATATTGGGGAGTATTCATGTGCATGCGCTCTCCTGTAGGATGATATCTTGCTTGGGTCATTAGCACCAAGACCTGGCCCCACCTGACAGCCTGTAGGCTCCCATGCTGGGACACCTCACGCCAAACTAACTAACTGGGCAGGAACACAGCCCCATCCATCAGTAGAAAGGCTGCCTAAAGACTTCCTGAGACCACAGCCACTTCTAGACATGCCCCTAGATGCAGCCCTGCCCACAAGAGGGCCAGGATGCAGCTCCATTCACCAGTGGGCAGGCGCCAGCCCCTCACACCAGGAAGCCTGCACAAGCCTCTAGAGCAGCCTCACCCACCAGGGGACAGACACCAGAAGCAAGAAAATTACAATTGTGAAGCCTACAGAATGGAGTCTGAAAACAGAGGCCAGACCCTACCCTGGGACCAGCTGGCCCCTGGCCCTTGGGTAACAAGAGGGGACACATAGGACATCCCCTACAGAAGGCCACTTCACCAAGGTCGAGAAACATAACTAACCCACCACATACATAAAATACAAACAGAGATTTAGACAAAATGAGGTAGCAGAGGAGTATGTTTCAGACGAAGGAACAACATAAAACCACAGAAGAACTAAGTAATGTGGACATAGGTGATCTACCTGAGAAAGAGTTCAGAGTAATGATCATAAAGATGATCCAAGAACTCGGGAGAAGAATGGACGCACAGAGCAAGAAGTTAGAAGTTTTTAAAAGAGTTAGAAAATATAAACAAAAACCAGACTTGAAGAATATAATAACTGAAATGGAATGCTAGAAGGAATCAACAGTAGAATAAATGAGGCAGAAAAATGGATCACTGAGCTGAAAGAGTAGTGGAAATCACTGCCACAGATCAAAGAAAAAAGAATGAAACAAATGAGGTCAGTTTAAGAGACCTCTGGGATGACATTAAGTGTACTAATATTCACATGAGAGGGGTCCCAGAAGGAGAAGCGAGAAAGAAAGGGCCTGAGAAAACATTTGAAGAGATAATAGCTGAAAACTTCCCTAGCCTGGGAAAGGAAACAGTCACCCAAGTCCAGGAGGTGCAGAGAGTCCCATACAACAGCAGTTCCCAACCTTTCTGGCACCAGGGACCAGTTTCAAGGAAGACAGTTTTTCCACGGATGGGGTTGGGAGGGTGGGGGATGGTCAGGCAGTAAGGAGAGCAATGGGGAGAGATGGGGAGCAGCAGATGACGCTCTGCTCGCTGGCCCGCTGCTCACCTCCTGCTGTGCGGCCCGGTTCCTAACAGGCTGAGGACTGATACTTGTCTGCAGCCTGGGGGTTGGGGACCCCTGCCATACAGGAGTAACCCAAAGAGGAACACACACAGGCACACAGTAATCAAACTGACAAAAATTAAAGACAAAGAAAAAATATTAAAAGCAAAAAATAACATACAAGGGAATTCCAATAAAGTTATCAGCTGCTTTTCCAGCAGAAACTCTGCAGGCCAGAAGGGAGCGGCAGGACATATTTAAAATGATGAAAGGAAAATACCTACAACCAAGAATACTCTACCCAGCAAGACTCTCATTCAGATTTGACAGAGACATCAGAAGCTTTACAGATAAGCAAAAGCTAAGAGAGTTCAGCACCACCAAACCAGCTTTACAACAAATGATAAAGCAACTTCTTTAGGTGGAAAAAAAAGGCCACATCTAGAAACAAGAAAATTATGAAATGGAAAGGCTCACCAGTAAAGGCTAACATACAGTAAAGGTAGGAAATCACCAACACGTAAACTAACAGGGAAGTTAAAAGACGAAACTGGTAACATCGCGGAACCTTCAAGATGGTGGAGGAGTAAGACGTGGAGATCACCTTCCTCCCCACAGATACATCAGAAATACAGCTACATGTGGAACAGCTCCTACAGAACACCTACTGAATGCTGGCAGAAGACCTCAGACCTCCCAAAAGGCAAGAAACTCCCCACGTACCTGGGTAGGGCAAAAGAAAAAAAATTAAAAAACAGAGACAAAAGAATAGGGACGGCACCTGCACCAGTGGGAGGGAGCTGTGAAGGAGGAAAGGTTTCAACACACAAGGAAGACCCTTCACTGGCAGAGACGGGGGTGGCAGGGGGGGGAAGCTTTGAAGCCACAGAGGAGAGCACAGCAACAGGGGTGCAGAGTGCAAAGCGGGGGGATTCCCGCACAGAGGAGGCTTGTCACCAGCCCAAGAGGCTTGTCTGCTCACCCGCCGGGGCGGGCGGGGCTGGGAGCTGAGGCTCGGGCTTTGGAGGTCAGATCCAGGGAGAGGACTGGGGTTGGCTGTGTGAACACAGCCTGAAGGGGGCTAGTGTGCCAGACCTAGCTGGAAGAGCCTGAACCTGCCTAAGAGGCAAGAGACCATTGTTTCGGGGTGTGTGAGGAGAGGGGATTAAGAGCACTGCCTAAAGGAGATCCAGAGATGGGTGCAAGTCGCAGCTATCAGCACAGAAACAGAAGGGCATGAAATGCTAAGGCTGCTGCCACAGCCACCAAGAAGCCTGTGTGCCAGCACAAGTCACTATCCACACTTCTGCTCCCAGGAGCCTGTGCAGCCTGCCACTGCCAGGGTCCCGTGATCCAGGGACAACTTCCCCTGGAGAATACATGGTGCATCTCAGGCTGGTGCAACGTCATGCTGGCCTCTGCCGCCACAGGCTCGCCCCCTAATTCAGTAACCCTCCCTCCCCCTAGCCTGAGTGAGCCAGAGCCCCCTAATCAGCTGCTCCTTTAACCCCGTCCTGTCTGGGTGGGGAACAGATGCCCTCAGGCGACCTACACGCAGTGCGGGGCCAAATCCAAAGCTGAGCCCCGGGAGCTGTGCGAACAAAGAAGAGAAAGGGAAATCTCTCCCAGCAGCCTCAGGAGCAGCGGATTAAATCTCCACAATCAACTTGATGTACCTGCATCTGTGGAATGCCTGAAAAGACAATGAATCATCCCAAAATTGAGGCAGTGGACTTTGGGAGCAACTGTAGACTTGGGTTTTGCTTTCTGCAAACGTCTAACTTGTTTCTGGTTTTATGTTTATCTTAGTTTAGTATTTAGAGTGTATTATCATTGGTAGATTTGTTTATTGATTTTTGGTTGCTCTCTTCCTATTTTTCCCGTATATAGTTATATATATTTTTTTCCTTTTTCTCTTTTTGTGTGTATACTTCTTTGTATGATTTTGTCTGAATAGCTCTGCTTTTACTATTTGCCCTAGGGTTCTGTCAGTTTTTTTTTTTTCTTTTTCAGTACAGTTTAGTGCTTGTTATCATTGGTGGATTTGTTTTTTGGTTTTGTTGATCTTTCTTTTTTCTTCTTTCTTTATTACGTTTTAAAATTTTTAATAATTATTTTTTATTTTAATAACCGTATTTTTTCTTTCTTTCTTTTTTTTCCTCCCTTTTCTTCTGAGCCGTGTGGCTGACAGTGTCTTGGTGCTCCAGCTGGGTGTCAGCCCTGTGCCTATAAGGTGGGAGAGCTGAGTTCAGGACATTGGTCCACCAGAGACCTCCCGGCTCCACATAATATCAAACAGCAAAAGCTCTCCCAGAAATCTCCATTTCAACACTAAGACCCAGATCCACTCAACGACCAGCAAACTATAGTCCTGGACACCCTAGGCTAAACAACTAGCAAGACAGGAATACAACCTCACCTGTTAGGAGACAGTCTGCCTAAAATCATAATAAGGTCACAGACACCCCCAAACACACCACCAGACACGGTCTTGCCCACCAGAAAGACAAGATCCAGCATCATCCACCAGAACACAGGCACTAGTCCTCTCCACCAGGAAGCCTACAAAACCCACTGAACCAACCTTAGCCACTGGGGGCAGACACCAAAAACAATGGGATCTACGAACCTGCAGCCTGTGAAATGGAGACCCCAAACACAGTAGTAAGTTAAGCAAAATGAGAAGACAAAGAAATACACAGCAGATGAAGGAGCAAGGTAAAAACCCACCAGACAAAACAAATGCAGAGGAAATAGGCAGTCTACCTGAAAAAGAATTCAGAATAATGATAGTAAAGATGATCCAAAATATTGGAAATAAAATGGAGAAAATATAAGAAACATTTAACAAGGACCTAGAAGAAATAAAGAGCAATCAATGATGAACAGCACAATAAATGAAATTAAAAATTCTCTAGGGCTTCCCTGGTGGTGCAGTCCTTCAGAGTCTGCCTGCCAATGCAGGAGACACGGGTTTGTGTCTGGTCCGGGAAGATCCCACATGCCGCTGGACCCATGAGCCATGGCTGCGGAGCCTGTACTCTGCATCAGGAGAGGCCACAGCAGTGAGAGGCCTGCGTACCGCAAAAAAAAAAAAAAAAAAATTCTCTAGAAGGATTCAATAGCAGAATAACTGAGGAAGAAGAACGGATAAGTGACCGGGAAGATAAAATAGTGGAAATAACTACTGCAGAGCAGAATAAAGAAAAAAGAATGAAAAGAACTGAGGACAGTCTCAGAGACCTCTGGGACAACATTAAACGCACCAACATTCAAATTATAGGGGTCCCAGAGAAGAAGAGAAAGAGACTGAGAAAATATTTGAAGAGATTATAGTTGAAAACTTCCCTACTATGGGAAAAGAAATAGTTAATCAGTCCAGGAAGAGCAGAGAGTCCCATACAGGATAAATTCAAGGAGAAATACACCAAGACACATATTAATCAAACTGTCAAAAACTAAATACAAAGAAAGCATATTAAAAGCAGCAAGGGAAAAGGAAAAAATAACATACAAGGGAATCCCCATAAGGTTAACAGCTGATCTTTCAGCAGAAACTCTGCAAGCCAGAAGGAAGTGGCAAGACATTATTTAAAGTGATGAAAGGGAAAAACCTACAATCAAGATTACTCTACCCAGCAAGGATCTGATTCAGATTTGATGGAGAAATTAAAACCTTTACTGACAAGCAAAAGCTAAGAGAGTTCGGCACCACCAAACCAGCTTTTATAACACATGTTAAAGGAACTTCTCTAGGCAGGAAACACAAGAGAAAGAAAAGACCTACAATAACAAACCCAAAACAATTAAGAAAATAGTAATAGGAGCATACATATTAATAATTATCTTAAATGTAAATGGATTAAATGCTCCAGCCAAAAGACACAGACAGTCTGAATGGATACAAAAACAAGACCCATACAAATGCTGTCTACAAGAGATCCACTTCAGACCTAGGGACACTTACATACTGTGAGGGGACAGAAAAAGATATTCCATGCAAATGGAAATCAAAAGAAAGCTGGAGTAACTTTACTCATATCTGATAAAATAGACTTTAAAATAAAGAATGTTACAAGAGACAAGGAAGGACACTACATAATGATTAAGGGATCAATCCAAGAAGAAGATATAACAATTGTAAATATTTATGCACCCAACATAGGAGCACCTCAAAATATAAGGCTAATGCTAACAGCCATAAACGGGGAAATTGACAGTAACACAATCATAGTAGGGGACTTTAACACCCCACTTTCACCAATGGACAGATCATCCAAAATGAAAATGAAGGAAACACAAGCTTTAAATGATACATTAAACAAGATGGACTTAATTGATATTTTATAGGACACTCCATCCAAAAACAACAGAATACACTTTCTTCTCAAGTGCTCATGGAAGATTCTCCAGGACAGATCATATCTTGGGTCACAAATCAAACCTTGGTAAATTTAAGAAAACTGAAATTGTATCAAGTGTCCTTTCTGACCACAACACTATGAGACTAGATATCAGTTACAAGAAAAAAATCTGTAAAAAATACAAACACATGGAGGCTAAAGAATACAGTACTTAATAACCAAGAGATCACTCAAGAAATCAAAGAGGAAATCAACAAATACCTAGAAACAAATGACAATGAAAACATGATGACCCAAAACCTATGGGATGCAGCAAAAGCAGTTCTAAGAGGGAAGTTTATAGCAATACAATCCTACCTCAAGAAACAAAAAGCATCTCAAATAACCAACCTAACCTTTCATCTAAAGCAATTAGAGAACAAAAAACCCCAAAGGTAGCAGAAGGAAAGAAGTCATAAAGATCAGAAATAATGAAAAATAAAGGAAACAATACCAAAGATCAGTAAAACTAAAAGCTATTTCTTTGAGAAGATAAACAGAATTGATAAACCATTAGCCAGAATCATCAAGAAAAAAAGAAGACTCAAATCAATAGAATTAGAAATGAAAAAGGAGAAGTAACAACTGGTACTGCAGAAATACAAAGGATCATGAGAGATGACTACAAGCAACTCTATGCCAATAAAATGGACAACCTGGAAGAAATGAACAAATTCTTAGAAAAGCACAACCTTCCGAGACTGAACCAGGAAGAAGTAGAAAATATAAACAGACCAATCACAAGCACTGAAATTGAGACTGTGATTAAAAATCTGCTAACAAACAAAAGCCCAGGGCAAGATGGCTTCACAGGCAAATTCTATCAAACATTTAGAGAAGAGCTAACACCTCTCCTTCTCAAACTCTTCCAAAATACAGCAGAGGGAGGAACACTCCCAAACTCATTCTACAAGGGCACCATCACCCTGATAGCAAAACCAGACAAATATGTCATAAAGAAAACTACAGGCCAATATCACTGATTAACATAGAGGCAAAAATCCTCAACAAAATACTAGCAAACAGAATGCAACAGCATGTTAAAAGGATCATACATCATGATCAAGTGGGGTTTATCCCAGGAATGCAAGGATTCTTCAATATATGCAAATCAATCAATGTGATAAACCATATTAACAAATAGGAGGAGAAAAACCATATCATCTCAATAGACGCAGAAAAAGCTTTTGACAAAATTCAACACCCATTTAGGATAAAAACCCTCCAGAAAGTAGGCATAGAGGGAACTTGCCTCAACATAATAAAGGTCATATATGACAAACCCACAGCCAACATTGTTCTGAATGGTGAAAAGCTGAAACCATTTCCACTAAGATCAGGAACAAGACAAGGTTGTCCACTCTCACCACTATTATTTAACACAGTTTTGGAAGTTTTAGCCACAGCAATCAGAGAAGAAAAAGAAAAGGAATCCAAATTGGAAAAGAAGAAGTAAAGCTGTCACTGTTTGCAGATGACATGATACTATACACAGAGAATCCTAAAGATGCTAGCAGAAAACTACTAGAGCTAATCAATGAATTTGGTAAAGTAGCAAGATACAATATTAATGTACAGAAATCTCTTGCATTCTTATACACTAACGAACAGTCTGAAAGGGAAATTAAGGAAACATTCCCATTTACCACTGCAACAAAAAGAATAAAATACCTAGGAATAAACCTACCTAAGACTTGTATGCAGAACACTATAAGACACTGATGAAAGAAATTAAAGATGATGCAAACACATGGAGAGATATACCCTGTTCTTGGATTGAAAGAATCAACATTGTGAAAATGACTATACTACCTAAAGCAATCTACAGATCCAATGCAATCCCTATCAATCTACCAATGGCATTTTTCAACGGAACTAGAACAAAAAATTTCACAATTTGTATGGAAACATAAAAGACCCCGAATAGCCCAAGCAATCTTGAGAAAAAAAATGGAGCTGGAGGAATCAGACTCCAGGACTTCAGACTATACTACAAAGCTACAGTAATCAAAACAGTATGGTGCTGGCACAAGAGAAATACAGATCAACAGAACAGGATAGAAAGCCCAGATATAAACCCACATGCATATGGTCACATTTTTGATAAAGGAGGCAAGAATATACAATGGAGAAAAGTGGTGCTGGGAAAACTGGACAGCTACATATAAAAGAAGGAAATTAGAACACTCCCTAACAGCATACACAAAAATAAACTCAAAATGGATTAAAGACCTAAATGTAAGGCCAGACACTATAAAACTCTTATGTCAAACACTGTTTGACATAAATCACAGCAAGAACATTTTCGACCCACCTCCTAGAGAAATGGAAATAAAAACAAAAATAAAGAAATGGGACCTAATGAAACTTGCACAGCAAAGGAAAACATAAACAAGACGAAAAGACAACCCTCAGAATGGGAGAAAATATTTGCAAATGAAGCGACAAATGACTAATCTCCAAAATTGACAAGCAGCTCATGCAGCTCAATATGAACAAAATACACAGCCCAATCCAAAAATGGGCTGAAGACCTAAATAGACATTTCTCCAAAGAAGACATACAGATGGGCAACAAACACATGAAAGAATGCTTAACATCACTAATAATTAGAGAAATGCAAATCAAAACTACAATGAAGTATCACCTCACACCAGTCAGAATGGCCATCATCAAAAAATCTACAAACAATAAATGCTGGAGAGGGTGTGGAGAAAAGGGAACCCTCTTGTACTGTTGGTGGGAATGTAAATTGATACAGTCACTATATGGAGAACAGTATGGAGGTTCCTTAATAAACTAAAAATAGAACTACCATACGACCCAGCAATCCCACTGCTGTGCATATACCTTGAGAAAACCATAATTCAAAGAGTCATGTATCACAATGTTCATTGCAGCTTTATTTACAATAGCCAGGACCTATTGGAAGTAACCTAAGTGACCATCGACAGGTGAATGGATAAAGAAAATGTGGCACATATATACAATGGAATATTACTCAACCATAAAAAGAAACGAAACTGAGTTATTTGTGGTGAGGTGGATGGACCTAGAGTCTGTCATACAGAGTGAAGTCAGTTAGAAAGAGAAAAACAAATACCGTATGCTAACACATATATGGAATCTAAAAAAAAAAAAAACGGTTCTGAAGAACATAGGGGCAGGACAGGAATAAAGATGTAGATGTAGAGAATGGACTTGCAGACACAGGGAGGGGGAAGGGTAAGCTGGGACGAAACAGAATGGCATGGACTTATATATACTACGAAATGTAAAATAGATAGCTAGTGGGGAGCAGCCACATGGCACAGGGAGATCAGCTCTGTGCTTTGTGACTACCTAGAGGGGTGGCATAGGGAGGGTGGGAGGGAGACGCAAGAGGGAGGAGATATGGGGATATATGTATATGTAGAGCAGATTCACTTTGTTATACAGCAGAAACTAACACACCATTGTAAAGCAATTATACTCCAATAAAGATGTTAAAGAATAAAGAGCAAGGCAGAGAAAAATAGAAATAGAAAGCATAGAAAACATGTTGGATGAGGCCTTGATTAGGGTAAGAAGGAAAAGCAGATAAGTATAGAGCCCATTGTTGGCTTGGTGTTTGGTGACTGGCTGAGTGGATATACTGCATTTCTGGCCAAGTGGAGAAGTATTTACAGGAATGCAAAAGGTACCTAAGTTTTGGTTTGCTGATGCATCACCCTGAGCAGGAGTGACTCCATCTTGGGCCTAGAAATCTATTTCAACAAGACTAAATCGTTAGTGATAGAATTCCAGGTAACTGACTGTTAAACAGGGCAGATCTTTGGGGAAAAGATAAGGGTGGTCTTTTAGTGCTACTTTATATTATAAAGGCAAATGATTATCCAACTTACTTTTAAGAGCTCTCCAAGCTGAAAATTGCTGTACCAATTTTTAGAGGAATTGTACATCCAGTGTAGATGATGTCGTTTGAATACCATTTATAATTATTACTGATGTTCCTAGCATACCATAGAATCATTACTACTTTAAATTTCTAATATAAAAGTTAGCTTCTTATCAAGTAGTTAAGTACTTTACACATTATTTTTTACAACTAAGCTGCCTTAGCAAATAAATGTTTCTCCTGAATCCAAGAAAAGTAGTAACATCATCTGTATCCACAAGAAGCAGTTAAGGGATGCACAAAACAATTAGATATAAAGTATGATAACAAAACCAGTAATAATGAGGGAAGGAGAATACAAATGCAGGGTATTTACAATGCATTTCAAATTGAAAGATCAACAGCTTAAAATAATCATGTATACATGACTGCTATACCAAAACCCCATGGTAACCACAAAACAAAAATCCATAATAGATATACACTCAGAAAAAAGAATCCAAACATAATACTAAAGGTAGTCATCATTTCAGAAAAGAAAAGAACAAAAGAAAAAAGGGATAAAAAGACCTACAAAAGCAAATCCCAAACAATTAACAAAATTGCAATAAGAATTACATTTTGATAATTACCTCAAATGTAAATGGACTAAATGCTCCAACTGAAAGACAAAGACTGGCTGAATGGATACAAAAACAAGACCCGTATATATGCTGTGTAAAACAGACCCACTTCAGATCTAGGAACACACACAGACTGAAAGTGAGGAGATGGAAAAAGGTATTCCATGAAAATGGAAATTAAAAGAAAGCTGGAATAGCAATACTCTCATATCAGAAAAAATAGACTTTAAAATAAAGACTGTTACAAGAGACAAGGACAAAGGGCTCAATCCAAGAAGATGATACAACAGTTGTAAATGTATATGCAGCCAATAGAGGAGCACCTCAGCATATAAGGCAAATGTTAACAGACACAATAGGAGAAATTGACAGTAACACAATAGTAGGCGGGACTTTAACACCCCACTTACATCAATGGACAGGTCATCCCAACAGAAAATCCATAAGGAAACACATACTTAAATGACACATTAGACCAAATGGACATAATTGATATTTATCGAGTGTTCCATTTGAAAGCAACAGAATATGTGTTCTTTTCAAGAGCAAATGGAACATTCTCCAAGATAGATCACATGCTGGGCCACAAAGCAAGCCTCAGTAAATTTTTAAAAATTGAAATCATATCAAGATTCTTTTCCAACCACAATGCTATAAGGCTAGAAATCAACTACAAGAAAAAAAAAACTGCCAAAAAATACAAACACGTGGAAGCTGAATGATATGCTACTAAACAACCAATGGATCACTGAAGAAATCAAAGAGGAAATAAAAAAACACCTAGAGACAAATGAACATGAAAACATGATGATCCAAAACCTATGGGATGCAGCAAAAGCAGTTCTAAGAAGTTTATAGCAATAAAAGGTTATCTCAAGAAAGAAGAAAAATCTCAAACAACCTAACCTTACACTTAAAGCAACTAGAGAAAGAACAAACAAAACCCAAAGTTAGTAGAAAGAAATCATAAAAATCAGAGAAGAAATAAATGGAGACTAAGAAAATAGAAAAGATCAATGAAACCAAAAGTTGGTTCCTTGAAAAAATAAACAAAACTGATAAGCCTTTAGCCAGACTCACCAAGAAATAAAGGGAGAGGGCCCAAATCAGTATCAGAAAAAGAAGTTACAATTTGGACCACAGAAATACAAAGGATCCTAAGATGATACTATGAGAAACTATATGCCAATAAAGTGGACAACCTAGAAGAAATGGACAAATTCTTAGAAAGGTACAATCTCCCAAGATGGAACCAGGAAAGAATAGAGAATATGAACACACCAATCACAAGTACTGAAATTGAAACTGTGAATTAACAACTCCCAACAAACAAAAGTCCAGGACCAGAGGGCTTCACAGGTGAATTCTAACAAACTCAGAGATTTAACACCTATCCTTCTGAAACTATTCCAAAAAATTGCAGAGGAAGGAACACTTCCAGACTCATTCTATGAGGCCACCATCACCCTGATACCAAAAGCAGACAAAGATGTCACAAAAAAGAAAACTACAGGCCAATATCAGTGATGAACATAGATGCAAAAATCCTCAACAAAATGCCAGCAAACAGGATCCAACAGCACATTAAGAAGATCACATACCATGATCACGTGGGGTTTATCCCAGGAATGCAAGAATTTTTCAATATCTGCATATCAGTGTGATACACCAGATTAACAAATTGAAGAAAACTATATGACCATTTCAATAGATGCAGAAAAAGCTTTTGATAAAATTCAACATCCATTTATGATAAAAACTCTCCAGAAAGTGGGCATAGAGGAAACCTACCTCAACATAATAAAGGCCATTTATGACAAACCCACAGCTAACATCACACTCAACAGTGAAAAGCTGAAAGCATTTCCTCTAAGATCAGGAACAAGACAAGGGCGCCACTCTTGCCACTTTTGTTCTACATAATTTTGGAAGTCCTAGCCAAGGAATCAGAGAAGAAAAAGTAGTAAGAAGAATCTAAATCAGGACGAGGGGAAGATGGCCGAAGAGTAAGATGCGGAGATCACCTTCCTCCCCACAGACACACCAGAAATACATCTACACGTGGAACAACTCCTA
>NW_006777559.1:0-1208 GCF_000442215.2 Lipotes vexillifer
TGTGCTCCGCAACAGGAGAGGCCACAACAGTGAGAGGCCTGCGTACCGCAAAAAAAAAAAATAAAAAACAAGGTGATTGAGGTGAGTCTATTAATCCTTTGGATTAGTATAGAGATGGAAACTGCCCAATTTTAAATTCTTGTAGAGAATTTGCAGACCCTTGAGAATACATCTAGAGACCGCTGTTCAAGGAATGCTATACTACATGGGACCATCCATGGTCCTAACAGGCCTGTGTCTGAATAGAGGCTCTGGATACGGACATCCTCACCCTAAAGAATATCCTCTCTGCACAGGGTAATGGGGGAGGGGTGAGCATGGAAGATCTCCTTCTTAGCACCAGTTTCTCACAGCCCCTTGGGCTCCCTCCTCAGCTCACTCCTCTCCCGCCTGGTTATACCTCCTAATAAAAGCCAAAAGGAGAAATGGTTCTGATGTTGTCCAAGTTGTTATGGATGACAGAGGGTCCTGCTTTTTCAGTCAAGTCTGAGGTGCCTTCTACTCTGTGGGAGACATGCTCCAAGAGGGACACACCCAGAGAGGAGAGATGCTGAGTCTGAGAAGGACTGGTGTGCTTCACACCTTTCCCTTCTAGCATGCCTTCCTCTACTGCTGGGCCAAACTCCCTCGGTGCTGGGTTCCACATGTCCCTGGGCTCTGCCAAGGAGATGTGCCTTGTCAAGAAGGGAAGCAGCTTTCATTGAGGATGGACACACCAGTGGGGAGAGGGGCAAACCAGGTACACGTTCTAGATTCTCCCCAGTGTCATAGCTACCAACTGCCAGCTGGACCACCAAGGTTTATCCCTTTATCTGGGAAGGAATTTTCCCTATCTGCTATTGTTCCTGGCTGAGTGGCACCCAACCTGGTCCCCTGGCTCTCCCAAAGATAATGTTCACTACATCATAGCTCTCTGTAAGAAATCCCCTTCTGCTTAAACTAACTGGAGGGGACTCCATCACTTGTAACAGAGAGCCCTGAGCAGTAATGAGACAGACAAATGTCCAGCTGAAGCCAAAACAACAACTAAGTGAGCTACGGTTCAGCCTTATTATTATTTTTTTTTGCGGTACGCGGGCCTCTCACTGCTGTAGCCTCTCCCGTTGCAGAGCACAGCCTCCGGACGTGCAGGCCCAGCGGCCATAGGCTCACGGGCCCAGCTGCTCCGCAGCATGTGGGATCTTCCCGGACCGGGGCACGAACCCGTG
>NW_006777560.1:0-205 GCF_000442215.2 Lipotes vexillifer
CGCTTATGTCGCTCTACACACGCTCGATTCTCTTACGGATACATATAAATACATAGGTTTTAAAATTCCTACCCGTCAGGTCTCTTCCTATGCGTTGAATATGTGGTGTTCAGTCCATTTCGTGGAGCAAGGAGTAATCTTTTCTATTACGTATTTGGCTTCTGGAACGGTATCTGTGCTGATTATATCTCTGGTTTTATGTAGC
>NW_006777561.1:0-672 GCF_000442215.2 Lipotes vexillifer
TCACATCTTCTTTATCTATTCACCTATCAATAGACACTTAGGTTGCTTCCATATCTTGGTTACTGTAAATAGTGCTGCAATACACATTGAGGTGCATATATCTTTTCCAATTAGTGTTTTTATTTTCTTTGGGTAAATACCCAGAAGTGGAGTTGCTGGATCATATAGTAGTTCTATTTTTAATTTTTTGAGAAATTTCCATACTGTTTTCCATAGTGGCTGTACCAGTTTACACCCCTACCAACAGTGAACAAGGGTTTCCTTTTCTCCACATTCTCACCAACACCTGTTATATTTTGTCTTTTTGATGATAGCCTTTCTGAACCCTCCTTGAGTCCCTGGAATAAATCCCACTTGATCATAGTGCATGATCCTTTTAATGTATTGTTGACTTTGGTTTGCTAATATTTCATTGAGGATTTTTGTATCTATGTTCATCAAGTATATTAGACTGTAATTTTCTTTTTTTGTGTGATGTTTTAATCTGGTTTTGGTATCAGGATGATGCCAGCCTTGTTGAAAGAGTTTGGAAGCATTCCTTCTTCAATTTTTTGGAATAGTTTGAGAAGGTTAAGTGTTAACTTTACTTTAAATGATTGGTAAAATTCACGTGCACAGCTGTCTTGTTCTGGCCTTTTGTTTGTTGAGAGGTTTTTTTTTTTTTTTTTTTTC
>NW_006777562.1:0-2146 GCF_000442215.2 Lipotes vexillifer
GTGGTGGCTTCTCTTGTTGCGGAGCACGGGCTCTAGGCACGTGGGCTTCAGTAGTTGTGGTGCATGGGCTCAGTAGTTGCGGCTCACGGGCTCTAGAGCGCAGGCTCAGGAGTTGTGGCGCATGGGCTTAGTTGCTCTACAGCACGTGGGATCTTCCCAGACCAGGGATCGAACCCATGTCCCCTGAATTGGGAATGGAGTTTTATCCATTGCACCACCAGGGAAGTCCCCTAACCTACTTTCTACCTCTATAGATTTGCATATTCTGGACATTTCATGTAATTGGAATCACACAATCTGTGGTCCTTGGTGACTGGCTTCTTTGACAGCATTTTAAGGATTCATCCATGTTGTTACCTGTCTCAGTACTTTGTTCCTTTTTATGGCTAATATTGCATTGTCTGAATATTCCACATTTATTTATTCATCAGGTTGATCGACATTTGGGTTGTTTCTACTTTTTGGCTATTATGAATAGTGCTGCTATAAACATTCATAAATAAGTTTTCATGTAGACCTGTGTTGTCATTTCTCTTGGGCTTATACCTAGCAGTGGAATTGCTGAATCATATGGTAGCTCTTCATTTAGTTGTTTGACTTTTATGCTTCAGGAATAATGTCTGCTTTCCCAAACAGGACTGCAAGTTCTTGGAGATCAAGAAATTGATTTATATATATTTTTTAATGTCCTCCATAGACTTCATGTGGTTATGGGCATTTTATTGTGCAATTGCTAGACACTTCACTTCTCTGGGCCTCAGTTTTCTCCTTTGTAAAATGGGAGTGATTATAATATTAATCTCTGAGGGTTGCTGTGAGCTTTAAATGAGAGGATACATGGAAAATGTATAGGACAATGTATTCCATATAGTAAGTCTTGAATAAATGTGGGTACTTTTTCCTTATTGGGACTAAATTATTGATTGAGCTTTTTCTTTAATAAGAGCTTTTAAAAGTATTTTGGCTAAGGCTGTTAGTATCTCAGACACTGGTTAAAAATTAGTATATAGAGAAATGCTAGGATAGCAGAAACTTTGGATATGAGCGTGTGTATCTGTACCTTTGCATAATACCACACTCCTCACTGAATTTGAATAAGCAGAGTTAAGGGGAAAACATTTCCAGATCCTTCTGGCTTGCGAACTTGGACTGGCCGGAATAGCCATAGTTTACCTGTCATGTTCCTCAAGAATAGAGAGAGCTCTCTCCCCAGCAATCCCTGTAAAAGAGTCTCAGACTTTTGAACTGGGGGTTCTGAATCTTGGTGGGTGGGTGTCAGGAGAGTGGTGGCCCCAGGAGGGGGGTGTGGGAGGTTGAGGAGAGCTCCTGGGTGGGGTCACCTCACTCAGCCTTGAACAGAACTGCCCATTTCACTCCCAGCAAGCACTGCTTAGCTGTGCCATTCAGGGGGTTCATTCATCCTGCGGACATTTGCTGAATCATTATTTTATGCCAGATGCCAGAGACGGGGCAGGAGGGTGGGTGCAGGGAGGCGGGGGGAGTCGTCATGTTTGAAGGTGAGTGAATGAGGCTTAGTGTTCAAGGAACTGAATACAATGGGTGACTTGTGGAGTCCTCAGCCAGTTGTTGCTACCTTAAAGACTAGCCTGGGCCACTGTCTCCTCTTCTGAGCTTGCTGAGTCTCTCTGTTCCTAGGCCGTCCCATCCTTGATCCTGACTTGGTAACTTTGCACCTGCTCTTCCCATGCCTGGAGAACCCTCCCCCCAGATCTTCACTGGGTTGGTTCCTCCTCATCACCTCCTCAGAGGACCTTCTCCCATACTCCCGCCACATTCTAGTTCATTAACCTTTAAAATTTCCTCTGAGCACTTATCACGCTCCAGAATGATCTTATTTGTCTCCTGTGTGTATTGGCTGTCTCTCCCCTCCACATCAGGTATAGGCACCTTAGGGTAGGAATCTTGTTTAGCTTGTTCATTGTGGTCTTTCCAGTGCCTGGAAGGATGTCTGGCACATAGCAGGTGTTCAATAAGTCATCATTGTTGAATGGAGAGAAACAAACGGGAGAACGGGAGACACATCACAAACTCCATGGAGGAGCAATAAGAAACCAATTAGAGGGCTTCCCTGGTGGCGCGGTGGTTGGGAGTCTGCCTGCCGATGCAGGGGACGTGGGTTCGTGCC
>NW_006777563.1:0-1237 GCF_000442215.2 Lipotes vexillifer
TTGAGTTATTTGTAGTGAGGTGGATGGACCTAGAGTCTGTCATACAGAGTGAAGTAAGTCAAGGGGAGAAAAACAAATACCGTATGCTAACAAATATGTATGGGATCTTAAAGAAAAAAAAATGGTTCTGAAGAACCTAGGAGCAGGACAGGAATAAAGCTGCAGATATACAGAATAGACTTGAGGACACTGGGATGGGGAAGGGTAAGCTGGGATGAAGTGAGAGAGTGGCATGGACATATACATACTAACAAGTATAAAATAGATAGCTAGTGGTAAGCAGCCACATAGCACAGGGAGATCAGGTCGTTGCTTTGTGACCACCTAGAGGGGTGGGATAGAGAGGGTGGGAGGGAGACGTAAGAGGGAGGAGATATGGGGATACATGTATATGTATAGCTGATTCAGTTTGTTATAAAGCAGAAACGAACACACCACTGTAAAGAAATTACACTGCAATAAAGATGTTTAAAAAAAATAAATGAATAAATAAAAATAAAAACTTCCAAGAAACAAAAGTCTAGGATCAGATGGATTCACATGCGAATTCTAACAAACATCAAGAGAAGAGTTAACACCTATCTTTCTGAAACTGTTTCATAAAATTTCAGAGAAAGGAATACTCCCAAGCTCATTCTACAAGGCCACGATCATCCTGATACCAAAACCAGAAAAAGATACCACAAAGAAAAGAAAAGCACAGGCCAAAATCACTGATGAACACAGACGCAAAACTCCTCAATGAAATACAAGCAAACTGAATCCAACACATTAAAAGGATCATACACTATGATCAAGTGGGATTTATCCAAGGGATGCAAGGATCTTTAATATAAGCAAATCAATCAACGTGATATACCATATTAACAAACTGAAGAATAAATACCATATGATAATCTCAATAGATGCAGAAAAATACTTTGACAAAATTCAGCACCCATTTTTGATAAAAACTCTCCAGAAAGTGGGTAGAGGGAACATACCTCAACATAATAAAGGCCATATATGACAAACCCACAGCTAACATCATTCTCTATGATGAAAAACTTAAAGCATTTCCTCTAAAACCAGGAACAAGACAAGAATGTCCACTCTCACCACTATTATTCAACTTAGTTTTGGAAGTCCTAGCCACGGCAGTCAGAGAAGAAAAAGAAATTAAAGGAATACAAATTAGAAAAGGAGAAGTAAAACTGTCACTGTTTGCAGATGACATGATACTATACATAGAGAATCC
>NW_006777565.1:0-201 GCF_000442215.2 Lipotes vexillifer
GGTGCATATTAGGGTATGACAAAGCTTTATGGTTAGCGTACATGTTAGGTTACAAGTTAGTGTGAGCGTACGGGTTAGGAATAGCACATGGTATAGGGTAAGGCTTCGGGTAAGGGTTAGGGTTAGGGTTAGATTAGCGTTATGGTTAGAGTACGGGGCCGATTTAGGGTACAGTTTATGGGACACCAACGTTTTAGTGTT
>NW_006777566.1:0-218 GCF_000442215.2 Lipotes vexillifer
AGGGAAGACAGCATAAGAAGAAGAAAGGAACAAAAAGAACTACAAAAACAACTAGAAAACAATAAACAAAATGATAAGAGGTACATACCTATCAATAATTACTTTAAATGTAAATGAACTAAATAATCAAAAGACATAAAATGGCTGAATAGATTAAAAAAAAAAAAAGACTCATACATATGTTGCCTACAAGAGACGCACTTCAAACCCAAAGAAAC
>NW_006777567.1:0-516 GCF_000442215.2 Lipotes vexillifer
CCCGTGTCCCCTGCATCGGCAGGCAGACTCTCGACCACTGCGCCACCAGGGAAGCCCTAGGCCTGGTATTTTATCAGAAAACAATGAGATTTCAAAGTAAAGCTCTCTTAAACTAACCTTTAGAGGCTCCTTGATTGTATTCAATTAGGTTTTCCCAGAACAAGAAAACAACAGTACAACAGAAGCTGTTAAATATAAAATTTAGAACCAAAGAAAAGTATATATACTGAAAGTACGAGTTATTTTCCTTATTACCTGGTTAGTCTCATACCATCAATCTTACATTGTTAATCCCTAAAGAAACAGTCAAAGAACTGGAGTAGTAGCTGCCTCTGGGAAGCAGAATTTACGGAGGTGATGGTATAGGGCAGCGGAGCATCACTTCTCTCCATAAGCACTAAAGAACTATTAGAGGTATCTAGATATTTAAATTAATTTAAAAACACAATTGTAGGGCTTCCCTGGTGGCTCAGTGGTTAAGAATCCGCCTGCCAATGCAGGGGACATGGATTCGAG
>NW_006777568.1:0-25000 GCF_000442215.2 Lipotes vexillifer
GGTCTCTTAGGCTGTCTTCATTTCTTTTCATTCTTTTTTCCTTATTCTGTTCTGTGGCAGTGATGTCCACCATTCTGTCTTCCAGGTCACTTATCTGTCCTCCTGCCTCAGTTATTCTACTATTGATTTCTTCTAGTGTATTTTTCATTTCAGTTATTGTATTGTTCATCTCTGTTTGTTCTTTAATTCCCCTAGGGGTTTGTTCCTTAATTCTTCTAGGTCTTTGTTAAATATCTCTTGCATCTTCTCGATCTTTGCCTCCATTCTTTTTCCAAGGTCCTGGATCATCTTCACTATCATTATTCTGAATTCTTTTTCTGGAAGGTTGCCTATCTCCACTTCATTTAGTTGTTTTTCTGGGGTTTTACCTTGTTCCTTCATCTGGGACATAGTCCTCTGCCTTTTCATTTTGTCTATCTTTCTGTGATTGTGGTTTTCCTTCCACAGGATTATAGTTCTTCTTGCTTCTTCTGTCTGCCCTCTGGCAGATGAGGCTATCTAAAAGGCTCATCCCAACATATTTTGATTAAATCCAATTTATCCATTTTTTTTTCTATTTTTGGCTTGTGTTTTTGTTACAAGTCTGAGAACTATTTTTCTACCCTAAATTACCAAGATTTTCTCCCATGTTTGTTTCAAAAAGTTTTGTAATGTTTCATTTCAGTTGAAGTCCATGATCCAGTTTGAATTACTCTTTGTATAAGGTTTGAGACTTTGGTGGAGGTTCACGTTTGCCTGTGAATGTCTACTTGGTTCAGCGTCTTTTCTAATGAATGCATTTAATGCTCTACATTTTTCCCTCAGCACTGCTTTAGCTGTGCTCCATCATTTTGATATGTCTTTTTATTTAGTTCAATTGATTTATTTTTTTATTTCACTAAGGACTTCTTCTTTGGCTCATGGGATTATTTAGAAGTGCCTTGCTTAGTTTCTAAGTGTTTGAAGATTTTTTTTCTTACTGAATATTAGTTTTATTCTATTGTGGTCAGACAACACACTCTGTATGATTTTGATTCTTTTAAATTTGTTGAGATCTGTCTTATGTCCTAGGTTGTATGGTCAATACTGTTATATGTTTCATGGATACTTGGAAAGAATGTGTATAATGCCGTTGTTGAGAGGCATGTTCTATAAATGTCAATTAGATCCTAATTGGATTGAGTTGTTGGTTGATGGTGTGGTTGAGTTCTTCTGTGTCTGCTGATTTTTTGTAAACGTGTTCTATCAATCACAGAGAAACTCCACATATAATTATAGATTTGTCTATTTCTTCTTTCAATTCTATCAGTCTTTGCTTCACATGTTTTGTAGCTGTTTCTGTGGTACAAACACATTTAGCATTGCTGTGTTTTCTTTTATCAATTGCTATGTCTTCTTTTATCATTATATAATGTCATTCTCTGTCTCTGGTGATTTTCTTTGCTCTAAAGTATACTTTTTCTGATATTAATACAGGCAGTACTGCTTTCTTTTTGATTAATGTTCACAAAATATATCTTTTTCCATCTCTTTGCTTTCAGCCTGCCTATAGCATTATATTTGAAGTGAGTTTCCTGTAGACTGTATATTGTTGAGTATACTGAGTATATTGTTGAGTATATTGAATATATTGTTGAATCATGTTTTCTAATCTCTGCCTTTTTAATGGAGTATTTAGACTATTTACATTTAATGTAGTTTTTTGATATGTTAGGGCTTAGGTTTGCCATTTTCTTTTTGTTTTAAGTGTATTCCCTCGGCTTTTTATTTTACCTGTCTTTCTGTGGGTTACTTAAACACTTTTAACTTTTAGGTTAATTAATTTTTATTTTTTATTGAAATACAGTTGATGTACAATATTATGTTAGTTTCAGGTGTACTGCTTAGCGATTTGACATTTGCATACATCATGAAATGATCACCATGGTAAATCAAGTACCTGTCTGTCCTCATACAAAATTGTTACAATATTACAATACTATTGACCATCTTATTGACCATATTACTTACGTAATATGCTGTATATTACATCCTTGTGGCTTATTTATTTTATAACTGGAAGTCTGTACCTCTTTCACCTATTTTGCCCTCCCCACTTCTCTCCCCTCTGACAACCACCTTTTTGTTCTCTGTATCTATGAGTCTGTTTTAATTTTGTTTTGTTTGTTTTGTATTTTATTTTATTTTATTTTATTTATTTATTTATTTTTTGCGGTACATGGGCCTCTCACTGTTGTGGCCTCTCCCGTTGCGGAGCAACAGGCTCCGGACGCGCAAGCTCAGCGGCCATGGCTCATGGGCACAGCCGCTCCGCGGCATGTGGGATCTTCCCGGACCAGGGCATGAACCTATGTCCCCTGCATGGGCAGGCGGACTCTCAACCACTGCGCCACCAGGGAAGCCCTGTTTTGTATTTTAGATTCCACATACACAAGAGATCCTATGGAATTTTCTTTCTCTGTCTGACTTATTTCATTTAACATAATACCCACTAAATCCAACCATTTGCTGCAAATGACAAGATTTCATTTTTTATGACCAAGCAATATTCCATTGTGTGTGCGTATGTACATATATATGTATGTGTAAACATATATATGTATACACACACACACACACACCCCACGTCTTCTTTATCCATTCATCTACCAGAGGACACTTATGTTGATTTCATGTCTTGGCTATTGTAAATAATGTTGCCGTGAACATTGGTGTGCATATATCTTTTTGAATTGGTGTTTTTGTTTTCTTCTGGTAAATACCCAGTAGTAAAATTGCCAGATCACATGGAAGTTCTAGTTTTAATTTTTTGAGGAAACTCCATACTGTTTTCCCTAGTGGTTGCACAAATTTACATTTCCACCAGCAGTGCACAAGTGTTCCCTTTTCTCCACATCCTCTCCAGCACTTGCCATGTTGTTGTGTTTTTGACAATAGCCACTCTGAGAGGTATGAGGTGGTATTGCAATGTGGTTTTGATTTGCATTTCCCTGATAATTAGAGATGTTGAGCATCTTTTCACATGTTGGTTGGCCATCTGTATGTCTTCTTTGGAAAAATGTCTATTCAGATCCCCTGCCCATTTTTAAATCAGGTTGTGTTTTTTGATGTTTAGTTGTATGAGTTCATTGTAATTTTGTATATTAACCCCTTATTGGATATATTGTTTACAAATATCTTCTCCTATTCAGTGGGCTACCTTTTTGTTTTGCTGGTTGTTTCCTTCCCTGTGAAAAAGCTTTTTAGTTTAGTCCCATTTGTTTATTTTTGATTTTGTTCCCTTGCCTGTAGAGACAGATCCAAAAAATTATTGCTAAGATCCATGTCAAAGAGCATACTGCCTATGTTTTCTTCTAGGAGTTTTATGGTTTTAGGTCTTACGTTTAAGTCTTTAATCTATTTTGAGTTTATTTTTGTATATGGTGTGAGAAAGTAGTCCAGTTTGATTCTTTTGCATGTAGCTATCTGGTTTTCCTGGTGCCATTTATTGAAGAGACTATCTTTTCTTCACTGTATATTTTTACCTCCTTTGTTGTAGATTAATTGACCATAATTGCATGGGTTTATTTCTGGGCTGTCTATTCTGTACCATTGATCTATGTGTTTGTTTTTGTGCCGGTTATACGGTTTTGATTACTGTAGCTTTGTAGTATAGTTTGAGATCAGGAAGGGAGTATGATACCTCCAGCTTTGTTCTTCTTTCTCAAGACTGCTTTGGCTATTTGGGGTCTTTTGTGTTTTCATATAAATTTTAGAATTATTTGTTCTAGTTCTGTGAAAATTGCCATTGGTATTTTGATAGGGATTGCTTTGAATCTGTAGATTGCCTTGGGTAATGTGGTCATTTTAACAATATTAATTCTTTCAATCCATGAGCATGGTATATCTTTCCATTTGTGTCATCTTCAATTTCTTTCATCAGTGTCTTATAGTTTTCAGAGTCCTTTACCTCTTTGGTTAGATTTACTCTGACATATTTTATTCTTTTTAATGAAAATGTAAATGAGATTTTTTCTTAATTTCTCTTTCTGATAGTTCATTATTAGTGTATAAAAATGCAACAAATTTCTGTGTATTAATTTTGTATCCTGCAACTTTGCTGAACTCATTTATTAATTCTAAATTGTTTTGGTAGTGTCTTTAGAATTTTCTATATATAGTATCATGTCATCTGCAAACAGTGACAGTTTTGCTTCTTTTTTCAAAGTTGTACTTCTTTTATTTATTTTCTTGCCTGATTACTGTGGCTAGGAATTCCAACGCTATGTCAAATAAAAGTGTTGAGAGTGGTCATACTTGTATTGTTCCTGATCTTAGAGGAAATGCTTTCAGATTTTCACAGTTGAGTATGATGTTGGCTGTAGGTTTGTCATATGTGGGCTTTTTTATGTTGAGGTATGTTCCCTCTATGTCCACTTTGTTGAGAGTTTTTATGATAAGTGGATGTTGAATTGTGGTGTCTAAAGCTTTTTATGCATCTATTGAGATGATCAGATGATTTTATTCTTCAACTTGTGAATGTGGTGTGTCACATTGACTGCTTTGTGGATATACTGAACCATCTTTGCATCTCTAGGACAAATCCTACCTGAGCATCGGTATGATCCTTTCAATGTATTATTATTATTATTTTTTGCAGTACGCGGGCCTCTCACTGTTGTGGTCTCTCCCATTGCGGAGCACAGGCTCCGGACACGCAGGCTCAGCAGCCATGGCTCACAGGCCCAGCCGCTCCGCGGCATGTGGGATCTTCCCAGACCGGGACACGAACTCGCGTCCCCTGCATCAGCAGGCGGACTCTCAACCACTGCGCCACCAGGGAAGCCCTCAATGTATTTTTGAATTCAGTTTGCTAATATTTTGTTGAGGATTTTTGTGTCTATGTTCATCAGTGATATTGGCCTCTAATTTTCTTTTGTTGTGGTGTCTTTGTCTGGTTTTGGTGTCAGGGTGATGCTGGCCTCGTAGAATGTGTTCAGAAGCATTCCTTCCTCTTCAATTTTTTGGGGATAGTTTAAGAAGGATCGGTGTTAACTCTTTTTTAAATGTTTTGTAGAATTCACCTCTGAAGCTATTTGGATTTGGACTTTTGTTTGCTGAGACTTAAACACTTTTTTTAGAATTCCATTTTGAGTTAACTACTGTGTTTCTATGTTTATCTCTTTGTATGTTTCAAAGTTCTTTCTCTTATTGTTTAAAGAACTTCCTTTAGCCATATTTTGGGGGTAGGTATACAAGCAAGAAAGTCTCTTAGTTGTCTTTCATCTGAGAATGGCTTGATCTCCCTTTTATTCCTGAAGGACATTGTTTTCTGAATATAGGATTCTGTATGGACAGTTCTTTTCTTTCAACACTTAAAAATAATTTTTTTGCCATTTTCATTCTGGCTTCTGTGGTTGCTGTGTTGGATGCATTTTGTCACCCTACATTCTTTCATATGGGACCACTCCTCAATAGGCAGTTTCGGGATGGATGCTTGCCTATCAAAGGGCCCCATCCTCCTGGGGCCACTGTACTTGGTTTATGGATGATCATGTGTGTGATCCAACCCAGACCAATCTGGGCTCTGCTTTCGGTTTTTATGTTAAGCAGGGGCTGGTAAATTGAAAGTATATGGTTGAAGGCTGACGGCACTGTTCTAGGTGCTGGGGGGTGGGAGGTAGACCCACAGGCCTGTTGGAGCTGGTCTCCGTACAACAGGAGGGACAGATGGGAGGTGAGTGCCATGTGCTCTTTTCTCCTGACCCTCCTCCCCATCACCTCTAGCTTCCCAATGGGACTGATGTGCATTTTCTCCACACTCTATGGCTCAGAGGCTGGGTTAGTCTTCTTCCGAGGCACTGGAGATGCCCACCTGGCCTCCACCCCTCAGAACAGGTCTGCTCCAGCCTGTGGCCACCCTGGAGCCAGGGGCCCCCAGGGGAAAAGCCAACCTGTCTGCAGAGCTGCTGGGAGAGTCCACAGCTCTCGCCTTGTGTACTGAAGCCACCGTCGGCCAGACACAAGCCACCAGGCCGAGATCAGCACAGCTGTGCCAGCTGCCCTGCAGGGGCATGTGTGAGGGGCATGGCTCTGCATTGGGGAAGGTTTGTTAGCAGCATTACCATGGCAACAACTGACTGACACACAGTGTAAGCAAGGGGCATCTGCCTCCAGGCTTCGAAGGTGGGTGTTTTCATTGTCTGTTGTTGGGGTAACAAATTGCCACCAATTTGGTGGCTTAAAACAGCACCCATTTACTGTTTTATAGTTCTGTAGGTCAGCTGCCTGGATGGTCTCAATTGGGTCCTCTGCTGGGGGTCTTGCAAGGCTGAAATCAAGCTGTCAGCCTGGCTGTGTTCTCATCGGGAGCTTGGGGTCCTCATCCAAGATGATTCTGATCTTGGGCTAAATTCGTTTCCTGTGGTTGTAAGACTGAAGTCCTGTTTCCTGGCTGGCTGACAGCTGGGTCCAGTCTGTATTCACAGCGGCTGCCTGTGTCCTCCTTGTGCTTTCTGTGCGGCCCCTCCGACAATGGCAGGCCCAGTTCCTCTCATGCTTTGACTCTCTCTGGCCTCTCCTCTGGCTCCCTTTCCTGCTACATCTCACTGCCTCTTCTCCCTTCCTTTTCTGCTCTTAAGGGCTCATGTCCAGAGAGTCCAGGATAATCTCCCTATTTTAAAGTCGGCTGATTGGTAACCTTAATTCCATCTGCCAAGTTCCTTCCCAGCAGTACCTGGCTTATGGTTTGACTGAACAACCGGAGGACAGAAATCCCGGGGACGTCTTTAGAATTCTGGCCCTGCACCGGGACTGTGCCATGACCAGCTGGCTGAGGAATGGACTTCTGTATTACCTCACACCTGTCAGCACTGGATCAGAGATTAGAACGCAGGGTTGGAAAGAATTCATTAGGAATCTCTTCTGAAAGTTAAATGCAAAGAACTGTTATGATTTACATGTTTTAAAATGGCTTGTTTTCTCTTTAGTAGAATTTGCAGTACAAAAATACATTGTTTCAGGTTGAGGAGGTAACTCTTAGTAGACGAGCAAAACAGTTAGTGTGTGCATAGAAAATATCCTTAGGTTTATGTCTGCTGTGATCACATGCAGGGGTCTCCTTGCCTGTGTGTTGCTCCTTGGCAGTCGCCCCGTCCTAGAATATGCACAGTGGAGACCCTGGATTTTAGTAAGAGGTCTTCTCTAGTAAATGCTGGGGAGGGTGTGGAGAAACGGGAACCTTCTTACACTGTCGGTGGGAATGTAAATTGGTGCAGCCACTATGCAGCACAGTATGGAGGTTCCTTAAAAAACTAAAACTAGAATTATCATATGACCCAGCAATCCCACTCCTGGAAAAGATGTAAACTCTAATTCGAAAAGATACCTGCACCCCAATGTTCACTGCAGCACTGTTTACAATAGCCAGGTCATGGAAGCAGCCTAAGTGTCCATCAACAGATGAATGGATAAAGATGGTGTAGTATATACATACATATACACACTATGGAATATTACTCAGCCGTAAAAAAAGAGTGAAATAATGCAATTTGCAGCAACATGAATGCACCTAGAGATTGTCATACCAAGTGAAGTAAGTCAGACAGATAAAGACAAATATCACATGATATCACCTATGTGTGGAATCTAAAATATGACACAAGTGAAGTTATTTACAAAACAGAAACAGACTCACAGATATAGAAAAGGAACTTATGGTTACCAATGGGGAAAGCAGGGGAGGGATAAATTAGGAGTTTGAGATTAACAGATACACGCTACTATATATAAAATAGATAAGCAACAAGGACCTACTGTACAGCACAGGGAACTCTACTCAATATCTTGTAATTTATAATTACCACGCCCCATGGCCAAGGCCAGCCGAGACACCCTGCCAGCCCCAAGCTACCTGGCAGGTGCCCTCCCACTTGTACACTATTCCTTTGTTCCACCACAAGGCAAAAGGGCACTTTACTGTGGGCCTGACGGGATTCTGTGATTCAGACCTGCTCAGTCCCTGGGAGGGCAGCTGCCACTTCCTTGCTCCAACTTTCCATCTCTGAGTGTGACCTCTCACCCTGTGGCTGCATTTCTGGTGGCCCCAGAGCTTGCGGGGTCGGGACAGCTGATGAGGGAACCCTCTGCCGTCTTCACACCTTTCACTGAAAACTTCACCTCCTGGCTAGAGGGCCTCCCCCCCTGGGATTTCCCCAGGAATGATTTTAAGACAGAAGCGTCCATCGTGTTCCTTTAGACTCCGACAGTGGAGGGCCAGGTAGGGGCAGAGATGTCTTGGGAAGGCGCATCTGATTGCCTCTGTTCACAAGTCCCTCGGGCAAGTCTTCTGCCCCGAGAGCCCCAAGTCCATCTCCACAATTTGGAGGAGTGGGTCTCAATGTGAAACCAAATGCCAGGCAGGAAGGGCATTGGGAAGCCGGTTCCCGTCATCCCTGGCCTGGTTTATAGCCCTGTGGGCGGTTGTTCACTGCTTCCCAGGCGGCACTCGACCGTGAGGGTCCTCACTTCCCCTGCCCCCACCTCCCACAAGGGGCCCTTTTCTTGGCTGTCCCCGCCCCTGCCTCCCACAAGGGGCCCTTTTCTTGGCTGTCCCCGCCCCCGCCTCCCACAAGGGGCCCCTTTCCTGGCTGTCCGACGTGAACAGTGGGTTGTTTTCTTTGTTACTCTTGCCCAGGTTACTCCAGTGGGAGGCAAAAGCAAAGCTGTCCCCAAGCATCATGGCATATTTGACCAAGTCAGGTGCCGTTTCAATTAACATATTGTTTTTCCCCTGCAGGACGGGAAGAGAGATGGACGAACAACAATGTTCTGAGCAGGAGAGCGGTTTCCATCTTCCATTCTATCAAGGTGTGGGTGTGTTTGAATCTTCCCATGATACAGAGTCTCTAAAACAGAATCACATCTGTATTAATTCAGGAATTATTTGCTGAGCCCCCTTGTTGTGCCAGCTCTGTGCTAAGAACTAATGAACCAGATGACGGGGACGGTCCTGACTCCAGGAGCTTCTCGTAGGAGAAATCCATGTAGAGACACGTTTCACACCAGAATGAGAGACCTGCAAATAAAACAAACAATCCCTGAAACTATCTGTGCTCTGAAAATGCCCACGATCAAGTTCTGACTTCTGGGTTCAGTGGCCGAGTTTCACCTCGACCAAGTTTCCGTGACAGGGCCCCTGCGCCTCCAGCACCTTGGACTAGCCTGTGCTATTTGGGGGCAGTTAAGTCCCCACCTTGCAATCCTCACACTCGCAATGTTAGCTGCTTAGTAGTGGCCACTAGGCACAGTGCTTGTTACGGGTAAAAAGATTGAAGTAAATATTGAAACAGGTTTGAATATTGATGTTTGTGAATTTACGTTTCCAGGTACAGTGGCCAATGACAGCACACAGATGTGGACCGTGACAGATGAAATGGACGCTGATTTTTACGTGGCCGAGAGAACTGGGCTTAACCTGTGAGATCCATGGAAGCCTTTCCCAATGCAAACATCACCAAGCTGTTTCCTGTTTCTTTCGCGTGTCTGGCTGTGCCACTACATCTCCCGCTGCATGCGGGCAGGGCTTCCTCACCACACCTCACATATAGCTGAGCCTGGCCTACGTGAATGTTCGGGGGTGCGGGGAAGGGAGGGCAGTGGAGCGGCAGCAGTCACTGTATCCAGTAAGCGAGGCACAGAGAAAGTCAATGGTTTTTACTTAAGGATACCTCTGTGCCGATACTGGTGTGTAAAAATGAGGCCATGGGGGGCCTCCTCTCAATGGCTGAGCTCTCTGAGTTTCTCTCCCATAAAAATGATGGGTTTGCTCCAAGCACCCCATCAAATCATGTCATTTCCGTCACGCACCCACCAGACCTACACCATTCCTCTCCCAGGCCCCTGACCCCTGAATCACTACCTACGTGGCTAAATGTTCTCCATCCATTCCTCATTCATGTATATATATATTCGTATATATGTACATACACACACACACACACACACACACACACACACACACACATATCTCCCTTGAGGACCTACCAAGGGTGAGCCCAGGCTCCTTAGTCGAGTGGCGGCTCAGGAAGAGAGAGGTGCCACAGAACAGTGGGCAGGCACCTGCAGGGCGGCACAGGCTCACGGGCACATTTGGAGAAGGAGCCCTGGCGACAGCAGCCTTTGGGAGACAGGGGAGCAGGCAAGACTGCAGGGCGTGGTGTGGGAACTTGGGGTTAAACAGCAAGAAGGAAGATTGGACAACAAAGGGTCACCAAGCCATCACTAGAGGATGGAACCCCTCCCTTCAGCCCCCCCCCGTTAAACAGCAAGAAGGAAGATTGGACAACAAAGGGTCACCAAGCCATCACTAGAGGATGGAACCCCCCCCTTCAGCCCCCCCCCCGTCAGCACCCCCTCCCCCTGGTCATTCCACAGCTGACCTGGCCAAACTGATTGAGCAGAGGCAGTTTCAAGGCTCCATGCATGCAAAGTGACCTCAAGACATTGGACCCCCCCCCCTTCCCCCTTTGCCTCTGAAGGCACACGTGGCTGCACCTTGTAAGGACCAGAGCTCTGGAGTCCAGCGCTGGGGCTGGGGTCGCAGCCTCCTGGCAGTGTGACCAGGACATGTCCTCCGACTTTTCTGTGCATGTGCCTATCTTGGGGTGCTGGCACATAACATCCAATACATGTGAGCTGCTTTTAAAAACATGGGTAATTTTATGTCCTAAAATATTGCATACTGCTTAAATAGTTTCATGCTGGCTCACATTAAAAATGATTCCCAAGTGAAGATGACAAGGGGGAAATATTCGTTATTTAGTTCTTTTCTTACATTAAGCTATCATAATAAAGTACATTTCTGGGTTGCATTCTCTAGAGTGCTTTTTACTAAATAAATGGTCCAAAATAACTTTCTCCTTCCGGTAAGATTTCATGATTCAGCACATTCAACTTTCACTGTAAAAGGCTGAAATAAAGAGTACAAAACAAGTCTAGGAGCCAGAAACAGGGGAGAAAAACCAAGAAGGTGGAGGGTGAGGGTCACATTTCAACGCACTGGTGCTTTCTGAAACAAACCTTGGCGATACGAAAGTTGTATTTGTTTAGGTATCTGCATTGCACTTAGGTTTTGAGGAAGCATGTAGATATGAATCGTAGGAGATAGCCCCAGGCTTTCATCAAAGGGAGGTATTAGAAAACTGAGCAGACGGGGTAGGGAGGGGCAGGCCCGGTCAGCTCCCGCCAGGCCCAGGGTCAGTCAGAGGGTGCGGGATGCCAGAGCTCCTGACGCCCTTTCTTTCCTACAGAGCAGCTCCAGTTGCTTATGGCAAAGGTTCCACATCCGGTCATTTGCCAGGTGACACCAAAGGCAGGGGTAGCGTCGTCAGGGCTGCCTGGCCTCGTTCTCTAAGAGCTGCGGAGGCGCGTGAGCTGACGACGCCCCGAGCGCAGAGCTCCGTTTGGAGCGGACCAGGTGGCTAAAGCCACCTGCAGACAAATTATCAGGGGAGAATCCTGGTCCCTCTCCCTGTTTGTGGGAGATCTCTTGCCTCCCCCATTTCACTGAGACCTCCGGGCGGAAGAGTGTTTCTCACTAGCTTAGAAGCATCTAGTCTCCAAGGAAGCGGCCCCCTCCCCAACATTACCAAAAAGGCGCGGGGCATCTTCCGCTTGCGAGGGTGCACGCATCCACACCGACGGCTTCAGGCCTCCCGGGCTTGGGACCCCCTTCCGGACAGGTGTACCGGTCGTGCCGTCCCGTCCGGGGCCTGGCGCGCTGTCTTGTCCAAAGCAGGTTGCGAACGCCCTCAGGCCCTCAGAGGAAGGAGCGTGGCTCCGGTCCTGGCAAAAGGGCCTCCCCACGGAGAACTCCGCGTCCGGCCAGGGGATGCCCCGCAAGTCCTCCCCCGCCCGCGGCCAGCGCGGGGCGCAGCTGCGGCCCCGGGGCAAGGCGGCGGGCAGGCTGCCGGGCGCCCGCGGGGAACTTCTCGCCCGCCCACCCACCGCGCCCACCGCGCCGCCGCCTCCCGCGGTGGAAGACGGCGCGGCGCGTGCGCACTGGTGCGCTCGCGGCCCGGCCCGTGGGCTCTCCAGGGAGGGCGGGAGGTGGGAAGGTGGGCAGGCGCCGGGCAGCACACCCTCCCGGCCCAAAGCCGGTGCCGCTGTCACCTCGCGGCCAGGGCGCCCCGCGACTCCCGTCGAATGAGCGGCGCAGGTAAGCGCGTGGTGGCTGCTCTCGATCCCGTCGGGGGGGTGCTCCCCGCCCCGGCCCGCGGCCCACCGGAGGCCACGGGCCCTCAAAGTTGAACTTCGCGCGTCGCGGGTCGGGCGCTGGGCGGAGGGCGGGGCCGGGCTGCGCGCACTGAGGTGTCCCCGAGCCGGGGTGCGCTCTCCTCGCCTGCGGGAGCGCGGGTCGGGGCTGCGGCGAAGGAGCGCGGCGGGCCTTGGGGACGCGGGAGCCCGGGACCGTGGGCGGCACTTCGGGCCTGGCTTCGCAGTGAAGTTTTGCGCCGGGCCCTGGCAGCGTCTTGGCGGCTGGCGAGCACGCCCGGGCGGCCTCGCGGGCTCCGGGTGGCCTCTCCTCGAGGCCTTCCTGGCTGGGCTGCTGAGTGGTGAGCGCGTGCAGCGCGCCCTCGGCGCGGGGGAGGCGCGCACGGGCGCGGGCGGAGATTGGGGGTTCTGGGATTTAGTGGAACGACCCGGGATTTTTCAATCCCCGCCCCTCCCCCCAATACAAAGTGAGATCCCTGGAGGGCAGCAGGGAGGGGTCGAAATGCCGAGATGCCTGGACGAGAACGCAGGAAGCAATTAAAACTCCTCCTTTCGGATTAACAACCAAAAATTGATCGATGTGTCAGGAATACCGCTGATTTATGAAAGGTGCTTATTTCTCTGGTATGGAGAATTTTATGTTCTCCAGGTGAAACCGAGTTCACCCAGCTCCAGCGTAGATTGATGTTTTAATAAAAATAAATAAAGGCGAAAAGCTCGCCAGGTCTTTGGGGACATCAAGTCTCAAATCGCAGAGTTGGACTAACAAATCAAATTGCATTATCTTTACATTTCATGTCTTTTAACCGTGTGCCCAAAAATTGCAAGCAGGAGAGCGCCTTCATTTCGAAAGTTTTAATACAGCGCTTAAAAGTTCGACTGTCTAGCAATCAATGTTTCATAAGCAAAACGGCACGGGGAGGGCCTTGCAATTGTGGTAAGTGGCAGGCGTCGCTGTGCGGACGCGGGGCGAGCGCGGGCGGCGGCTGCGGGAGGAGGAGCGGGTTCCGGAAGGGGAGAGGGAGGAGGCGGCGGCGCCCGGAGCCGCGCGGCGCCCATAGATGGCGCCCTGGTCCCACGCTAGGCTCCGGAGCTGCGCTCCGCCGGGCCGTGCGCGGGCGGGGGAGCTGGCGGGGGCGCGGGGCGGGCGCCGAGCGCGAGGCTCTGCACCGGCAGTGGGCCTGAACCAGGGCCGCACGGCTCAGCGGGAAAAATATTAAGCGTATTGTTGGCATTTTTAATTTAAGGCCGGGGCAGTGTTCCGGGGCGGATGGGGGTCCGTGAGTCTGGGATGTCCGTGGGAGCCTAGGGGCTCCCCTGGAGAGACCCCAACTGGCTGCGGCCCCCTGGTGGTGACCGCGCAGCTCCGGTGCCGGCTCTCTGGGCGCTCGGCCCAGGCGGGGCACTGGGGTGCAGATACGCCTGGGTGCGGGCGAAGGTCGGCTATGCGTCGGCAAGGACAGCAAGTTCAAAGCTGCTCACCGATCACTCCCGAGGGCGGCCCGGACTGCCCAGAGGCTGCCCGCACCCCGCGCGGGATGCGCCGCCCGAACCCGAGCCCGCTCCGCCGCCGTGGCTGCCTGTGCACTGCGCTTTGCAATGTAAATTTCAGCGGGACAAATTGCTTATTAATAGTCTAGAAGGGAAGCGGGTTTCTTTCTTTCTTCTTTTCTTTATCTGTTTTTATTTCTGCATGGCCCCCAGCTATGCCCTGGGCAGCCTCGCCGCCCAGCAGTTTTCTCTTCATTTCAATATCCTAAAGAAAATGCAAATTTCCACAGTGTGGCCTTTTTAAAAAGTTAAATTAGCAACAGCTTTAAGTGACTCCATTAGTATGGAAAACATACACATTTTTAATGTGAGAGTAGCTTCCTTTTAACGGGGCTCATTCTGGACTGTAAATTTAGCAGACCCTCGCATTGGTAAAGAATCAAGTCGCGGCTAAACGTGTCGCCAAGAGGCGCACCCCCGGTGTGGCCTGCGCCGGGCTTCCCAGGAGAGGCCGTCCCGACGCCGCGTGCCGCTGGACCCCGTCCGCTGGCTCGGATCCCTTAGAAGTCGGGAGAATATGGCGAAAGGATATGTGCAAGAGGGAAAGGAGGAGGGCTTGACACATTTCTGTCCAAGGGCAGTGTGCTCTCCCTTCCCTCCCAGCCTCGTCCTCCCTGTCCCCGCAGCTGAGATAATTACGCGAACGGACTGACCGGGCCTGGCCGCGGTCACCCACCTCCTCACCGTTGCGCAGGAGAAGGGATGTGTACACGCTCCGTTAAGGTGTGGCCAAGGAGTGGGTGAAGGTGGCGGCAGAGGAGGACGTCAGTCCCGTGCCATCCCGTTCACCTCCACCCCTTGGCTCTCTACCACCCCAACTCCTTTGCCCGGGTTGGCAAACCCGTGTTTCAAACCAGAATGTCACTGGCAAACTTTTGCGCTCCGTTGGCTTCCACAGGAGGTTGTTCGGTTCCATCATGGGATCTGGCTCTCCCCCTCCTTTACCTTTAAGCCAGTGGCAGGGCACTCCATCCCCGTCCAGGAAAGAGTTAAGATTTATGGTGTACTGGAGAGGTCTTGTTAGGATGTAATCTGCATTTTTAAACTACTGCGTAATAAAAAGTGAGAAGTTTTGAGACACCTTTCTTGATTATACCTCTGGCGATACTTTAGGTTTAGCATTTAATTTGCATTTTATTCTTAGGGAATATTGAAGTCTTGAGTGGAGGATTGAATTTTATTAGGACATCTGGACTGACAATATCAAATCAGACACTAGTGTCCCAAAGCATGCTAAAATTTCAGAGTTAATTAGAACGCAGTGTGTTTAATTAAAGCCAATTATAATATTTGAAATTATCTGATCGATCCGTGTTTCTCCAGTTTGGGTGTGATTAGGTGTTGATTGGCGTACTTCGCGCGCCGTTCCACATAGAAGCTACTCTGGGGAAAGTTTGCTTTGTAAACTGGCGGGGGCGGGCGTGCGCGCGCGGAACCCGCGTCCGGGGCGCCGGCTCTGGCTCAGCCTGCCCGACTGCCTTGGGGCGCCGCTGAACGCAGCTCGGGAAATCCCAGCTCGTTGCGAAACCACTGTGCCTTTTCGGATCCGAGGGACCCCGCCACGCTTCAGCTGTCTTTCCCAGCACCGGTGCGCCTTCCGAGCTTGTTGCGGAGAGGCAACCTTTAAGGTTGCAAGGTGCCCTGGGAGAAGCCCGGCTGGCAGAAGGCGAGTGTTTGATTTTGGATTCTCGCTCTGGCTGAAGAGCTCCCAGGGCTGACTCAGAATATGGGGTTAGACAAAGTAACTGAAAGGACCAGAGAAAAGTTAGGACAAGGAGACAGTAATTAACTGTTTCCTTTCTAATTTCGCACGCTGCAGGAGCCGAGGTGCGCCCCGGCATTTTCGGCCCCGCTTGGAGCTAGGTTTTCCAAGGAGACGGTCGAGCGCGTTCCGGTGGCGTCCGCTGGCCCCGACAGAACCGGGCACTTGGAGCGCGCGCTTCTCTCCAACAAGGGCGTGAGCGCGGTGTTCGCCGCCTGGGCCTTGTTCCCGGTGCCCGGCTCGGCCTGACTCTTGCAAACATACGTGAGCGGCAATTAGGACCGGGCGGCGGGTGGACGTTTCTTCGCGCTCCTGAGGTCACGGGGTCAGCGAGGCCTAGGTGCGCCCGACGCGCAGAAGCCGCGGCCCAGCTGGTGGAGCCGGGCGGGGAGCCGCGGCGGCCACCTGCCCGGGGGTGGGTGGGAGCCTGGGCGGCTCGGCTCTCGGCTGCGCTGCAGCACTCCGCTCTCCTCACCCCAGGAGGCGCTGTTTATCAAACTTGGCCGCCTTGGCAGGAGGCGCCTGCACGTTCTCACTTGGAGAATTGAGCCCTTTTCGGTACTCGGGGGTGGGCCTACAGAGTGACCGGTGTTGCGGGGTGGGGGGTGGGGGCGGCGGTGCAGAGAACAGGGGTCTGAGACCCTTCGGTGCGCTCTTCTTAGCTGTGAATCCAGCCAGGCCTCCCGCCTTCCAGCGCGGGGGAGAGGAGCACGTAGAAGGGCCCCGTGTGTCCAGGGCGAGGTGCCCAGTTAATTGCCGCTGAGGGCAGGCGGGACGCGCGTCCCGGCTTGGGTTCCGTCGCCATAGGCCTCCTGAGGGCCCCGCAGCTTCCGTCTCTGTACTGAGAGGGCGAAGGCGCGTTCTCTGGGCCTGGAAAACTCCCCAGACTCTGGCCCGGCCCCCTTGGTACGCAGCTTAACAGGTTGGGGTGGCCTGAGTGCGGAGCCCAGGCTTCCCTGGTCTCCCCAGGCCCACGGGCGAGCGTGCCCCCGCGGCTCAAGGCAAAGCCCGGGCGCGCTCAGTGGCCGCGTCACTGACCCCCGAGGGGCAGGGTTTGCGAGTGCCTGGCTGTTCCCCCCCACCCCGCAGTTCACGGGACTTTCTAGGTGCGCCCTCCCGGGATTACTCTATTCTCCGGCTCCCCCAGCCCCTGCGGCCTCCTTCTCGCCGGGGCCCAAGGTCAGTCTGGCCCTCCGCTTTCGGGTTCTTTTCCCGAGCCGTGCCTGTGCGCGGCGCCGGGCCCAGACTCGGGGCCGGAGCCGGGCTGGAGGCCGGGTCACCGGCGCTGTCTGAGCGTGACCCCCGGGCGCGGAGGACGTGGGGCGGGCCGCGCCTGCAACTCAGCACTGGCGGCGGGAAAGCGAACCGCTGGCCTTCGGCGCGTTGGCTCCCACCCTTTCCCGAGGGCTCTGAGGGACATGGCCGCGCAGCCTGGGCCTGAGGACACTGGCGCTACGAGGGAGCCGCACTCGGCCGCGCTCGCGCACCTCGGATGCCTCCTGGGGATTGGCTTCCAGGAACCCCCGGCCCGGGCTTCTCAACGCCGGAAATGCAGTTTATTACTCTTCGGAAGGCTGGGAGAGAGGGCGGCTGGCTCCCCGGGCTCGGCCGCGAGCAGGAAGGGGCATTCACAGAGTGCTCTGGACGTTGGGCCGGCGCTGACGCCGCGGCCGGCCTTGCGCCCTGGAACCCCAACTTGGCCGAAGTTTCTGGATGGCTCGGAGGCCGGCACCAGCCCGACTCCCGCTCTCCAGGCCTTGCACCACGCAGCAGTGGAGGACCCGTGACTGGGAGGCGCGAGGGGGAAGTTCAACGCCTGGCGCGCGCGGAGCAGCCCTCCCCTCCTCCCGTGGGTGGGTAGTGGGCGCGGGCGGAGGGCTTGGTGCGCGCGGCGGCCTGGACACTGCGCGGCCGGCAGGGAGGCCGGGCTGGGCCTGGGCGCGGGCGCTGCGCGTTTGTACCGCCCGGTCCAGCCTCGGGTGGTGCCGCAGGTCAATGGCCAAGCGCGGCTGCGGCCCTGCGCCCTGCACGCCGCTCCCCGAGCGGGGCTCCAGGGGCTGCGGGCGCTGTCTCTTTAAGGTCACTGCCTGCTCCGGCACGATGTGGGGAGGACAGCTGGGCACTGGCCATCTGACTGACTCCGGCGTGACATCTGGGAGCCCACTGGTGTGTGGCACGCGAAGCGCTTGATGCCGCTATTTAAATGCAAATGCGAGGGGGCTCATTGAAGTCTCTCCCCGTAAATCCGCACAAAAGGAATACTTCCCAACCTCCGAGGGGGAGGAGGAGGAGGCAGTAGCGCGAGGGCCACCCGTGCAAATCGCGTTGAGCGCGGCGCCCTGAGCTGTCGTCGCCGCCGTCGCGGCCCGCGAGGTTTCCAGCGAAGGTCAGGCCCCGCCCGGCCCGGCCCCCTGGGCGTCTGTCTGGCCCCTGGGAGCGGTCTGTGCGCGGAGGCTGGACCAGCGGTCACGGCGGGCCTGCTCAACTTCCAAAGAGTCAGCCGCCCCCCCCACCCTCGGCTTCCCCCGCCTGGGTACTGGGCTCCCCTAGATCCCCAGAGAGCGAGAGGGGCGGGGACAGGGCTCCTGCTAGAGGCGGCGGGCGCGGGGATGCGCTCCCAGCATCTCTTTGCACATCCAGGAATTGACCTGCGGCCCCCTCCGCCGTCCCCGGCCTGGGCGCTGGGCCCCTCGCTCCTCTCCGCTGCCGCTCCCACCCCGTCAAGGGGAAAATCTGGGGTGGGGTGAGGTGTGGGAGCTGAGGGGCTGCCCTGCCAGGCCGCTCCCCAGCAGGCCCGTGTGGAGACCCTGCCCGGCTGGCGAGTCCTTGTGCCCGCAGCTCGGAGCCAGCAGTGGAGTGACAAAAAAGATAAAGTTGGTGAATGATAAAGACCGTATTTTCCACGCTTTGGGTGCGGGACCAGATGATCTAGAAAATGAGCTGAAATGGATTCAGCCTCCGAGCCTGTTGTGAGAGCAGCTGATTCCCCCATTTCGGGCCAGATGGCTGCTGAACACAGATTTGCATTCATTTTCGCTTAATATCATCCAAAATAGTGGGGCAGCTGCATTTGTTGTCAAAAAGGTTTAAAACCCCTTTTCTTTCTGGGGCAGGATCGTTACCTTATGTGATGGGCTTATAGAACTTTTTTTCCCTCTTTAGTCAACAGTATCAGATTTAGGAGGATTTGTTTTAAAACCTTCTAATTTGGTAATCAGATTTAAATCGCCTTGGCGCGTGTAATCTGAATTAAAGATACTGTAAATGATTTTAAGCATGATACTTTCGTTAGAGCAAGGAAGGGGGTACCTCCAGCGTGGGCTGGGCATTTTAGGAAGTGTGCTACAAAGGGAACATTGTTTCCCCTTTCCAACTTCATCTTTTCCGAAAAGGCACTTTGCATAATCTGACAATAACGCTTGCCTGGCCACTCGCCTTGCGGTGAGCCCCAGAAGCAGCTAAATACGCAGAGACAAAGCGATTTCTCAACCCGACCCTCCACCGTTGACTAACTTTATTTTGTGTTGTCCCTCCACGAGGAAGGTGTTCCCTCTTCCACTGGGTCGGCTGTGGATGGAAAGCACTGGGCTTATTAGGAATACAGAAATTTTCATTTAATTTATCGTGAATAGTTTCCATACACTTTGATTTAAGGTTATTAACATTCTATAGACAGTGGCATCTTTAATATGTGGCGATCGCTTCTAAAGACTAATCTCATTACCTTCAAATAGTCATAAAATATGATTTTATTATACTTACGTATTTAATTAGACGGCCGGCACCGGAATGGATTTTGAGATGGGACTGGCGCAACAGCTGTGATAATTCACTTATCTTTGGCAATAGTCATTAACCCCCAACACCAGCAAAATAGATTGCTTTCCAGCACTGCTTTTTTTCTCACCCCTTCCAAGAGGCTTGGGGGTCCCCAGATAACGTAAATCGGACTTTGATTTTCCCGATTAATTAAAATATTAACGCACACACACTGCCAATTCATGAAAAAAAAAAAAGAAAACGAGTGCAGCCCCAGACCGGGCGTGAAGAGGCTGTCCTGCGACACACTGCACCTTGAAACCTGTTTTTTAATTTTTTGTTTGTTTTAATCAGAAGGGCCTGAATTCTCTCGGCAGGGAAGTGCCGGGACAGCTCCTGGTCGTCCCCTGGGCCTCCGCTCCGTGTCGCGCAGACGTCCTTTGGGCGGGCAGTGCGCCTGGGCGCCGAGTCCCGGCTGCCTGCGGGAGCTCGGTCGCCGGGCCCACGCGCTACCCGCACCCCGCTGCCCTCCAGATTCCTGGAAACCAGGTCTGGAAGCCGCGCGCCGCGCGCTCACTCGGGCTCACCGGCACCGAGGGCAGGACCCGGGCGCCCGCAGCGTCTGCTCGGCTTTTAGAGCGGCTGGCACCGGGGAGGTCTGGTCATCGCGCGGGGCGCGCAGCCGGACACCCGGCTCGGGGTTGCCGCAGAGGCCGGGCGCGCTTCCTGTCCGCCCAGAGAGCCCGGAGCCGCCTTTGTCACTCGCCGCGCCTAAGGATAGGCTGGGGGACGGGGTCTCCCGTGGCCACCGGGAAAGAGAGCATCTGGCAGAGCCCGCCTCCGACGTGGGTCCCCAGACCGACACTCGGTGGCCTCCACCGGGGCGGAAAGCACGCGCGCCCAGAAAGGCCCAGACGGAGGCAGACCGGCCCCCCCAGCCGCTTTAGGACTGCTTAGAAAACAGGCTGAGCTGCGCGCCCCGCCTTGGCCGGGGAGCCCTGCTCCCCATCCCCCACCTCGCCCCCAGGCCCCAGTCCCCAGCCACCAGTCCCCCCAGTCCGTTGCTTGCCCCTCCAGCTCCCTTCCTGCAGCCTGCCCTGCTTCTACCACTTTTCCCTTTGGGCCATCCCAGGGCGACCTGCGGCCCCTTGCATTTAGTGCCAGCATTTGGGCAACTGGGGGCGCCCCGGCATTTTACCCCCTGCTCCCCACGGTGTTTTGACTGTGTGGCTGATTTCGGGAGGAGGTATTAAGGGGCCAGGCTGCAGTTGTGCACTGGCTGTTTGTTTCGTTTCAAGACTTATTTGGGCGAGTAGTAACTTCCTTGGCTGCGGGTGGGCGCGAGGAGCCGCGGCGCGTGGCTGGGGACTGCGGCGGCGCTCGGTGGCGCTCGTCGGCGCTCGGCGGCGGCAGGGCTCGCGGGGCTCGCGGGGCTCGGGCCGGCTCGCGGCGCCGTCAGGCAGTCAGTCGGAGAGCGCGGCGGCGGCGGCGGCGGCAGCGAGGGGCGCGGCGAGGGGCGGCCGCTCCCATATATGGCGCAGGCGCCGCCCCCCGACGTCACCCTCTGACAGCGCCGCTCCCGGGGGCTTCGAGTTTTGGCTCCCGGGAAAGGGTCCATTCCTCGGGGAGAGAGGGCTGAGTTTTGTGCGCCTCCATCCGCTGCGCGCGCCGCTCCAGGCCCCGCCGCGCCCCGCCTGCGCCCGGGACTGCGCCGCGGCACTCACTGCCCCGTTTATTTGTCTTTGGAGCAGGCGGGCCGCGCCAGAAGCGGGCGATCCCGCAGTGTCCTGCAGCCGCGGACGCCGCCTGGCTAGGATGACACCACGTTGAGCGCGCCTGCAAAACAACAACAAAAACCGCCGCCGCCGCGGCCACCGCGTCCTGCTCCGCCGAAGCGCCGCCGGTGTAGCCGCCTCCGCGCCCCCGGCCGTCCGGAGCGCCCGGCCGCCGGTGTATGTCGCGCCTGCCCGGGACGGGCTGAAGCCGGCGGCGGGCCGGACCGCAGGCGCCGAGCAGGGCCAGCGCGGCCAGGGCAGCCGCCTGCCGCCGAGCCCCGAGCGCCGCTGCTCGCGGAAGCGCTTTCGGCCGGGAGCTGCGGCCGCCGCCACCAGTTTTCATGTTTGGGATTCAGGAGAATATTCCGCGCGGGGGGACGACCATGAAGGAGGAGCCGCTGGGCAGCGGCATGAACCCGGTGCGCTCGTGGATGCACACGGCGGGGGTGGTGGACGCCAACACGGCCGCCCAGAGGTACGTACCGGCCGCCCCCGCGCGTCCCGGCCCCGGTGGACGCCAACACGGCCGCCCAGAGGTACGTACCGGCCGCCCCCGCGCGTCCCGGCCCCGGCCCCGCCGGGTCCCCGCAGCCGGCCGGCGCCGCGCTCCTCACCGGGCCGCTGTCTCTTTCCTCCCGCAGCGGCGTGGGGCTGGCGCGGGCGCACTTCGAGAAGCAGCCGCCTTCCAACCTCCGGAAATCCAATTTCTTCCACTTCGTGCTGGCGCTCTACGACAGGCAGGGGCAGCCGGTGGAGATTGAAAGGACCGCTTTTGTGGACTTTGTGGAGAAAGAGAAAGTAAGTGCAAACATACAGTCACACCCTCCATCTTTCTAGAAGTGGGAGGCAGGCGGTGCCCAAGCGCGGTGGCCCCGAGTGCCCCCTCGGCGGCGGGGACCGCTCTGCGAGGCGCCCCCCGCCGCCGCCACGTGCGGCCGCCCGGGCCAGCCGAGGGCTGGGCAACTTCTCTGCGCCCCCGGACTTACTCCGGGCGAGGAGAACGCTGGCCTTCCAGCAGGAAAGTGACATCACCGCGCTGCTCCGAGCTAGGAATCCTGCCATGCGTGAGGCCAAGGGGCCTCGGTCGTGGAGGGGGACCGAGTGCGGTGGCCGCGCCGGACACCGATCGCACTAAATGCAATTATTTATCGTTACTTTCAGGAGCCCAACAACGAGAAAACCAACAACGGCATCCACTATAAACTCCAGTTGCTGTACAGCAACGGTAAGTGGCGGCGGCTGCTCCTGCCTTCCCGCCCCGCCGGGCTCGCTCTCCCTTTCCGCGATGGCTAAAGGACATAAAGATTTTGAGATTAAAATGACATGGATGTAAACACGAAATCTTCTCATGGCATAGAAGGAAAACAAAACATAAATGATCAATAAGTCGATGGCACTTCACATGATTAACCGGTCGGGCTCGAAGCAGAAAGTAAAAAGGGGATCGATACGGGGTGCCAGCAGAACATCACTTTTAAGTGACTTTTTTCAATTTTGCAAATTAATGTTAATTATTGAAACGGGGGGTAGCTCTGTACACCGAGCACAACTTACTTCCTGTGCACTGAGATTTTAAAAAAATCCTCGAGAGACATTAGAAAGAGTTCAGACACTCACTTAGTTTCCATTTCGTGCTGTTTTCAAAAATAAAGCAGCACATGGGCCACCCGGAGGAGCGACCAGGCCTGCGCTCAGCCAGGCACATTTCTTGCACCTTTAAATGCAAACTCTAAGAGTATTAAGTTTCTTAATTAAGAAAAGAAAAAATTTAAATGAGAAGTGATTGGGGTTCTTTCCTGCCTTTTAAAGGGCATGCCTAACTTTTGCTGCATCATGGAGGTGGCAGTCCTGGGTTACCGACTTCCTGTGCCCCCGTGTGCCCTTGCTAAAATCCTGATGAGAATCTGTCCCTGTTTCTTCGCAGGAGTCAGAACGGAGCAGGATCTGTATGTTCGCCTCATAGATTCAATGACCAAACAGGTGAGAAAGTTTAAGCCTCGACACTAGTTTTCACTGCTCAGCTGGGGCTGTCCTGGGGTTTCAGAGACTAGGAGACTGACAAATGGATCTGGTGTATTTGTTTTTCATTTAGTTTCCTTGACATGCTAATGAGAATTCCATATTTATTGGAATAAATGAAGTGATTGGTTAAATAGTTTATGTTGTCATTAGAACAGGACATATATGCTTTATTAAATGGCTTGTGATTGGAATCAAATTCTGTCTTAATTAATTATGGTAATTAATATTTGACAAAATTCTCAGGGTCTCCCCCTTGTAAATTTTTAAACGTTTCTCTCTCTGCTTGGAATCATTTCATTGATTTTTTTTTTTCTATAACAAAGACAACTAACTCCTTTCCAGAGCCCATTGGGTTGGACTTGATTAGCTCATTTTTTCCCTCCTTTCCAGTGTGATGGTCTAGTAACACGAGACGTTTATTTGGATTTAAAAGTTAAATGTGTTGGGGTGAAAAGTCACCTTGTTCTCCTCTAGTCCATCTTCACCTCTCAGCCCCCCATCTCCATAATTCAAACTCCGAGCTCCAGGGGTCACCCAAACCTGTTCATTGCTCTGGGGGTAGCTTCTCGTCCCTTTCCACCCTCTGTCATACCTTGTAAATAACATAATTACCAGCAGTTCCTTATTAAATTATTTAACCTGTCTTGGTCAACTTTTCCGATGATAACTATTGGCTATCAGTCGTGTGATTAAGTGCAGAAAAGTGCGTCATTGCTTTTTGACATTGTGCAGCCTCTGGCTGGTTTTGTGTTGTGTGGTACGTTGTTGTTTAGTTGTTTTAAAGATTCCCCCCCCCCCATTTTCTTCAAGTAGTGTTGGGGGAGGGGCAAATCCTACGCCTAAGTGAAATCCACTGTGCGCAGATTGATTTAAAATATACTACCAAACTGAGCTTCACGCTTAGAAATGAAAGTAGTGTCTTCAGTTTTGATGCTAACTTGAAGAATTGTGAGCAAAGTAAAAAGGAACTCTTTCTGCTTCTTGCAGCCCAGCACGCATGCTTCCCACTCCCTGCACGGCAATTGGTTTTCGGATTTTACTTCCCCTTTAAAAAGTTTGTCCTTACCTAGGCAACAAGCGTGTTAGATTTTAATGTCTGCAGTGGTAAAACACTATGGTTTTCTCTTAGAGTAAAACAGATCTGACAGGTAAACTACGGTCTTTCTGACAAAGACGGAGGCGGCGTGTCCTTCGGTAATTATTTCACTGGGATTCAGGGAAGCCTCTGGAACTCGGGAGGCGCGTTGACAGGGTGCTTTTATTTCCTTTGTATATAAGGGCTAAATGTTTTCGGAAATCTCTGTAGTCTAACGAAGAGGTTGATTCAGGCAGCGCTGAGTTTCTGCATAGAGAAGGAGGAGGTTTCCGTTTTAAGTGCACTTTTATTGTTCATTTTTCCCTGTACCTTTACAGTATAAACGGGGCTGAGAATAAAGGCATTTAATCTCCTCTCACTGACGGAGATGGGGGGCGGGGTGGGGAAGGAAAGAAATAGCCCAGTAACTGATCAAAGAGTCAATGGCGCTGAACCGACAGTTTATGGATTTCTGTTTGTGCTACAAAATAAAAAATAAATCAAATATAAATACGGGGATCCATCCGAGGACAAGCCGCGTTCTCAGAAGTGCTGGTGCCCGCCGTGGCCACGCGCCCTGAGCCCCAGGCGGCCCGTTGGCTTGGGGTGACACCCATCACTTCTGTGGTTCCGAGTGGGTCGGGAAGGAGGCAGTGGGAGAGGGGCTCGAGGGAACCCTTCCCTCTGCCCAGAGGGCGGCCCCGGGCTTTCCCGAGAAAGGGCTTTGTCCGCCTGGAAGTGGAGGAAAGTGTCAGAAGTGCCCGAGGAGGTTGGAAGTAATTTCCAGATAATTTTCGGGGGGGAGGGCGGGAACTGGAGAGGAGA
>NW_006777568.1:30000-42761 GCF_000442215.2 Lipotes vexillifer
TTTAGCATTCTTAAGAGAGCTGTCACTTACCATGACAAATACTCTTTGCGTTTTGTTGTTTGATGTAAATCTTTGTGAAATGACTGCAGTATTGGCACAATCTCCAGTTTAAGGCATATTTCTAGGGGAAAAAATGAAGAGTTTAGTGTTCACTAGGGCAAGTTGTGTTAATCAGAGAAAGAAAAATACCGATAGGAGGGGAATATCTTCAGAGTGATGGAGTCTTTCGCAACTGAGATGTGTTTCAGTTTCATAATGATAATCATTTGTGTGGCGTGTGTGTTGCCTCCTAAAATTAGTTGTTTACGTTGAGTTTCTAGCCCGTGTTTCCTCTTGAGTATTGCAGAATAAAATATCCCATCAAATCAGTGAGTCAGTCTACAGGTCCCCATCAGCAATGTCATCACTTGGTTAGTTGGCTTAAAAAAGAATTATATACAATGTGCTTTGCCGGCTCCTTGTGGCCTTTGGATACATTTAGCAGGTTCTGACCAGATAAGGCATATTTGTCCTGAGGATATAAACCAATAATTCCAACCTGAATTGAGATCAATGGGCCCACATTTGTTCTAACCCACACCGAGCCTCTTCTGGCACGCTGAGACTGCTTTTCTGTGTTATGAGAGCAGAGAGGTAGGCTCCCTGCTCTGGCAGGGAAATCACATTCTATAGACTCCGATGCCTTAAGTCAATTAATTACACAATTCAGTTTAGTTATCTTTCAGAAGCATTAAATACTCACGAACAGCATGGAAGACCCCTCTGTAAAAAAGAGGGGGGAAAAGTGAGGATATTTTGCACTACAAAACCGTTATAATTTATGGTGAAGGTTTCCCTTACGTTAACTGTTTTCTTCTTGATGAAACAGTGCCTTTTTTATAGCTTCACAAATATAATTATACTGTGGCATATTTAGAATAATATAACTAATGGGGTAAAGGAGAAACATAGCACTGTAAAGGAAAAATCGTGGTCAGTAAAGGGATGCTTCAGAAACAAGCATCTATGGTAGATGGTGGTGAGATGCGGAGAGCCAGATGCAGGGAGGGGGAAGGCCTGTGTGTGTGTGTGTGTGCGCGCTTGCACACCCATGCACACCCCACACGTATATACGTGTGTACACTCATGCACACACCCACATACATGTATATATGTGTGTGTACACACTCATGCATGTATACCCATGTTTATGTATATATGTGTGTGTATACATGCACAAATATATATATATATATACACACACACACACATGAATTTTTAGGGTATTGCTGAAAAGGATGGGAGTATCATTTTCCTCATGGAATAATGTTTTCTGGGAAAACACAAAAGCAGATGGTCTTCATTAGGAACACCCATTGTCCACATATCCCAACTATGAACAGATAAATCTCTCCTGTTTCACCCGTACATTCCAAGGGCTGTAAATGATTACAGGATGTTGGTGTAGCTGCTAAACCAAAGCCACACTCTGCCTCTCGCCCACCTCCCGTGCCATCCTGGTGTTTCCCGGGCCTCGGGAAGCGCCCAGGAGGGTCCACGTTCTTACCTCCCCTTCCGTGCTGGCCCTCAGTGGACCAGAGGTGCAGGTCCAACTGTTGCAAAGTGGAAAGGCCGGTCCGGGAGGTGGCAGGAGCCGGGTGGTGTGACCGTCCAGAGGGGCCGGGTCACACACTGTGTGCTCCGGGCCGTGCCTGGGGCGTGCTCGGCAGGGCGGTTCCAGATGGCCCCGTCTCAGGCGCCCTACTTGCTGGCATCTCTGTGGCAGACAGTGCCCCCTCCCCAGTAAATCTGGCGTGGGTCTATAGAGTTTGGGAGACTTATCATTCCAAGTCTGTCCTACTTTCCTGTCTGGAAGCCAGACATCTGTTTATCCCATTTTCTTTCATACAGAGTTTGGAATAGCTTTAGTTTGGGGGGGAGGAGGGAGTTTTGTCATATTTAACAGCTGTTACAAAATTTCAACCCTGTGGGCTCTGAAAATACTTTTCAGCTGACCTCAGATTTTTTATACATAATTGACATTGGGTTGTAGAAAAATATTATTGACTTAACCTCTCATTGTCTGCGATTTCACATGGTCTTGAGTCAGAAGAGCTAACTGTCCACAGTTTTAACTCCCCCTCCATCCACCAGCCCTCCAGAGCCTTCCTTTGATTCATTTACGAGTTTTAAGTTTACACCTTTAAAGTGATTGCAGAACGGTAGCTGAAGACCGATTGGAGATTTTCTTTCTTTCTTTCTTTCTTTCTCTCTTTTTTTTTTTTTTTTAGCCAACAGTGTTTCCTTTCACTTCCTGTCACAAAGGTCAAAGAGAGCCGACCTTTGCTGGCAGTCCTCCTCACTGAATTATTCATGGCATTGACTTTTTGTCAGCACACACAGTTGTGCTCTGGGACATTTTATTCATTTACCTCATTTAAAGCGCCTTTCTGCACCTGTTCAAGTATTAATATCATGTAATTTGGGCCTAATGCCGATTTTGCTGAACACTCATTATATTTTTTATTAGCTATATTTCCAAACGATTATGTATGATTATTACCAAGCCTTACAAACAGCACCGGGTTATTCCCTAGCCCCTTACATCTTCTTGTCAGGTTGTTTTCAGAAGCGGGGAGGATAAACATTTGACCAGTCCCAATGTTTTTATTCCTTCTCCCTCTCCAAGCAGAGAACTTAAGGCTCCCTCCCTCATGGCTTTGCACGAGCGTGATTAAATCCAACTCCGAGGGAGCTGTACAAATGCCAGCGTTTATAAGGTCAACGCTTTTGTTAAAAATGCTATGTAAATGAGGATCTGCAAAAAGGGACATTAAATAAAATTAAATTCATTGTCTTCTTTAATGTCATTTACATTTTGGCTAAGCCCCGGCCTGTCAGGGAGGATTTTAAAAATAATTTTAATTACACATCATTTAGGGATCCAAGGTTTTTTCTTCAGTAGCATTTGGATAACCTGCACAACGGAGACTGTTTATTAACTTCTTAAACGACAACTTGTCATTTCATCTGCATAACGCAATGAAAACAGTATAGTTTGGTGTTAATTTCTCCTTCTCGGTTTTCTGAAAGAGGTGAATATAATTATCAGCCAACAGGCCTGGGATCCCCGAGTCTTTCTCTGGGTGTTGGCTGTGTGTTTGAGACGCTCTTTGGTTCAGGATCTGTTTTAATACATTGGGGCTTCAGCGAAGGGAAGCTAGAAAACTGGCAACGTGAAAGCACACTTTGGATGAATGGACGTGGCTACAAAGAATCTGATTTTGCCTGGCACTGGCCCCATTTGGCTTCTCCGTGCTCAGGTGTGAATGGCTGTTTTATTCCCTGGCACGCCAGCAGAGAGAGGCAAAAAGTTCAGCATGCTCATTCATCCTTTGAACATTTTTTTCCCCATAAACTTCTGAAAATAAACAGAAAAGGAAGAGCCGCATTATTGAGCCACAATGACGTGCTTTCATTTCAAGGGGGAGACACCAGAAACAGTCCCCACTTTGTATATTTTCTCCCTGGAAGCCCCGCGATTAGAGAGTTGACATCACACACGCTAAGTCTGAGGCCGCCCGCCACTGTATGCCAGTGTGCAGTCGCCGGCCACGGCCGTACAGAGCCACCGCCAGGCCCAGCGCCTGCATCTCTGGTCTAGGCCCGGGAGGCCTGCAGAGATTTACGGCCGCCGGGTCTGGCTGAGGACTCCACGGCCAGGCCCGTCGAAGGATGGGTTTTAGAACCAGCCGCACACCCATCATGACTGCCGGAACGCTCTGAAACAGCTCTGATGCTCATCCGCCTGTGCAAGGGAGAAGCCTCCTCGGAGCTGCCGTGCACAGGAGCCTGGGAGCAGCATGCTGCTGGGTAGGCACATGCAGGGGGGTGAGGGGAGGGGCTGAACGCAGGGCTGTCAGAAGCTATAGTCCGGGAGGTATGTTGACGCAAGCCATCCCGCGCCTGTGCGGCAGCCTTATCAGGTGAAAAGCAAAGATATTGCCAGTGCCTGTAATTGTGTTAGGATGGCTTGGATGAATTGGATTACCTTATGGAAAGCCGTCCAAACTCTGGGTTCTGTTACGCATGCTTACAGGAAGCAAATAATTACTCTCTGTGCACCAGAAGATAATTGGGGCTGGCCAGAGGCCTTCTCGAGCCGCCGAAGAAAGCGGGAGAAGCTGGCCTCATCAGAGCACTTGGAGGCACACCAGGAGGACGGGGACCCTGGCTGCAGAGCGGTGGTGCACGTGGACGGTGTAATTTTCGGTTACTTTTCAAAGATGGTGAATAATTTATCAGAATTCAAACTAACGGTGGCAACGGGAGCACCGTTGCAGGAGATAAAAATCCCCAGCTCTAATGATGGAAATTGTCGTTGCAGACAGGAAGTGATTGACAGGTCGGGGTACAGGAAGTGAAAACTCAAGGAGCTTAACCTGTACTTGGCAAAGCTTCTGGGGCTCACACTCGGGGAAAATGAAAACCATTCACTCCGTCAGCTTTGCCAGAACACAAGCTCCTCTTGTTTGTTTATCTTCAGAGCAAATCTCCCAAAAATGTTTGTGGTCAAAACTCTATATAGTGAGACATTATGCTAGTATTATTAATGCTTTAAAATAAAAATATGGCTGTAATTTAGAAAAATAAGCAGAGATATTTTATGTGTTCTGGGTTTTCTTGGTTGTATTTTATAAGCTTCTTAGACTTGGGGGTAACTAGCGTTCATTAGATTGTAGGAGCTTGAGAAAACTGTTTTCAGAACCGTTGCTTCAGAGAGGTCAGTGGTATCTGCCAACGTAATAGATGCTATGAGGTTGCAAACAATTCCATGAAGAGCACTGCGGGGGGGCGGGGAGGGTGGGGAGGGGTGGTAATAGGGAAACTCTTATTTTGGTTGTTTCTGAATCACTCATTTCCCCTTCCCTTTAAAAACAAAACAAATGAAAAATATCCCTCTGTAATTCCTTCGCTGGAAGTTGCTCAGCTAGAAAATGCTCAAAATGCACGCTGGCCTGCGGTGCCAGAGTGAATGGAGCGCATCCTCTGAGTACAGCGGCGGGGGGAGCGCCTGGCTTTCCCAGTAATTCACTAGGAAATGAGTTTAACATGTACGGAAAGGAAGGGGCTCCAGCGGTGTTGTTGTAGGACCCAGAGCCCAGGCCCCGCTGGCGGAAGGAGCCGGCTCCAGAGGGTCTCTGCTGGCCGGGAGCGGAGTGCTAGCCCACACATCTGGGGAGGGGCCAAGCGCTCACCCAGACAGGCAGCTCCGGCCGCGCCCCTCCCCTCCCCGCCTCCCTGGTTGCCTGTATTTTCCCGTTCCCTCTCTCTCAGCAGAAGGCAGTTGGGGGCAGGGTGCCATGTTAAAACAAGACAAAAACTTGGGCAGTGCTTAAGGCCCTAAAAACGTGCGGCGTCAAGACGCCGCATTTCCAAAGGGCGGAAAGGCCAGCCTTGACCGTCGAAGCGTCCGAGGAGGTTTCAGCAGTGGTGTCGGACAAAACCGCACGACCTCACCCTTGCTGGGGGTTTTCACTGAACTAGAAAGCTTTCGCAGAAATGGCCAGTCTGGACGTGATGGAGGGGCTGAGCACGGGCTGGAGCCCGCGCCAGGTCCGGGGCCATCTGAGGGTGACATCTGTGCAGCACAAGCGTGGGATTCGATTACGGGCGCGCGGGCAGCCCGCTTCCCAGGGCGTGCACGTGGGAGCAGTGCAGCCAGGCCACCCCGACTCTGGGCTGAGACAGGGCCTGCGCAGAAGGCCTAAGGGGGCAGGGTGCCCCCTTTTAGTTTAAATTAACACCCTGCAAAGCCACTTGGCAGGGGGGAGGGGTCGGGAGTGCACCCCTCCAGTCCTGTCGAGGAGGGGGTTCCTCCTTGAGGGTCCCCTAAGTTTTCTAAGACCTTCAGCATCAGGGGGTGTGGCCTGCAGGCGCTATCCCGACAGGTTCATGCCGGTATCCTTTCCAAGGCGTCATGGCTGGGGACCACATGTCCAGGCTCCGTAGAATGACATCCCATGGCCAGGAGGAAAGCCTGGGAGACACAGACGGGTGCCGGGGGCGGGTAGTCATCGGGCAGGGACGCTGAAGCCACACCGGCCCCAGTGACAGTCCACCCCAACCTGGCATTTCTTTCTCTGCATCTGATGTAGATTCCGAAGTGCTCTGACAGTATTTTTAGAAAAATTAATAGACTGTTTTTGAGAGCAGCTTTAGGTTTGCAGAAATTAGAGTCCCCATATTAACAGACCCTCCTTTTCCCTCTTGGTACCATCTTGCATTGGTGAGGTGCATTGCTACAACGGGTGAGCCAACGTTGGTACCTTGTAATTAACTAAAGTCCATACTTTACATTAGGGTTTACTCTGGGTGTTGTATATTCTGTGAGTTTTGACAAATGTATGGTGACATGTATCTGCCATTATAGTGTCCTACGGAATAGTTTCTTTCCTGGCCCTAAAAATCTTCTGTGCTCTGGCTCTTCATCCCTCCCTTCCCCTACCCTGTGGCAACCACTGATCTTTTTACTGTGTGCATAGTTTTACCTTTTCCAGAAAGTCATATGGTTGGAATCGCACAGTATGTAGCCTTTTCAGACTGGCTTCTTTCATTTAGAAATATACATTTAAGTTTCCTCTATGTGTTTTTGTGGCCTCATAGCCACTGTAATACTTTCTGGATTTCATTTTTTTTTTCTTCTTAAAGGTTTCTGGACAATATTTTTCCTTTCATTTAATGTCCCGGCATTTTTTGTGATAAACTCGTATACTCCTGAGCTTATGGAAGTACATAGTGATGTTTAGATGTCGTTTGTGGGGTTCTTGAGATTTTGGAAGTTTACGTGTCCCACCCCATTTAAAAAAAAAAAAAAGCAGTTGACTCCACTGCAAAGCAATGAAAACATTTAAACTTTTCACCAAGAATTAATTTAAGTGGCATGACTCAGTTTTGCTTATTTTCAGGTTTTTTCCCCCTAAATAATACTTTTTGGGGATATTTAAATAGCGTAGGCCATAAAAGGAGAATGATTAAATTATTGGAAAGGCAAATGTGCATAAAAACGGAATGAATTCGGCATTGAGTGTAGTTGTTGGCTTTTTTGGTTTAATAAATTAAACTACAAATTTTCCTAATTGCCAAACAAAATGTTAGGCCAGCTTTAGCCATTGCTGACAGTAAAACACAACATAAAACCTGCTGAGAGTTATATGTGGTATTTAATACGAGACAGAGTAATGCAAGGGTTTTTATGGTTAAGTATGAATTCACACCCACAGCATTTGTTTCACATTAGGAAAGGTTTGTAAATCAGATCAGCGTGCAGGGATGGGGTGGTCCCGGCAGCCTCTCTGTGTCTGTCCTTCCTGATATTTGGTTATTGGAAATGTTGCCAAAGGGAGCTCCCCGTCCATTTCCATTTTCTCAATGAAGCGATTCGTCCTCTGACATCAGGAAGATTGGGTCAGGAAATAAGCGGGGGATTGGATCAGACGTGATGCTCATCCCCACCATCCGAGGTCACGGGCCAGATCCGGGCAGCGGCCATCAGTTGCTGAGACGTGGGCTGCCCATTGGTCCTTGGCCAGTGGGGGCCCCAGGGAAAGGTGGGAAGGCTCTGGGAAAGTGCTTTCAGGGGGGAAAAAATGGCAATAACTATCATTTATTAAATTTGACAAGCGGGTTCTAAATATAACAGCCCTTTCCCCAAAGATCATTACTTTGAACAAATAAATGAGTTATGCAAGTTAATAAACGGCTCCGTTTCCCATCCAGAGGTGTGCCTTTGTGTGGCTCAGAAATAGATCCTGCTCTCTCCCACTGCCCCAACAAATGACTGATTCTCTCCCTCTTCTGCTGGTCACCCAAGCTTTTGTGTTGGACTCGCTGCTCTCACGGAGTCTTTAGCACGCAATGGCAATCTAAGAAAAGCTTTACAGTAAAAATAAACTTGCCCTGCTTCTGAATAATATGACACAGAGATACGCTTTATAGTTTTAAAAAGGCTTTCAGACGTGAGCGTGAATAAAGCAAGGTTTCCAAGTATATTTTAACTTTAAGGAAAAAAAAAATTGGCTGTTACAAGTCTTGCGGTCAGAAGCATATTTGCTGGGCCAGGGGTATTTGTCATGACAAGTGACTGCTGCTTGTATTTCCTAAGACCCCATTATAATTATTCCCAGCAATTATAGCATCCAGAACCCCACTCCAGCCCCAAACACATTTGTTCCCATTTATTAGACCTCGAGCAGTAACTAATTTACATTGTTTCAGAGTTGTGTGTTATGGTAATTTACTGCGAGCGCTGGGGGTCAAACAGAGTTGACCAGTCGGCAGGGCAGACCCGCGCTGCGAGGCAGCAAAGCCAGGGGCGTGTGATTTGAAAACCGCTCTGGTCCTTTTAATCACGTTTTGACTTATTCTCTGTTACACTGCTTGCCTTACTCTTGCCCCTTTTCTGTTTGTGAACAAATCGGAGCCGGGAACAGAATTTTTTTTTTTTTTTTTTGAAGGAAATGGAAGCGATATCTTCTAACGAGCGGAAACTTTTACTAATGCCCTGAATAAAATATTTGTCAGCGGCCTCCACTAAACGTAAAAGCACTCCACAGAGGAAACAATGCCTTAACTGTTCCCTTCTCATCATAGCAGGTTTCGTTATCAAGTTGAGGAAAAAGGCTTGTTTAGGCGAAAATAATGATCATAAATAGAGCTGTATAGTGGGGCTCAGAGGAGGTGGTGACAGTGCCTGCTATCAAGACCTGCAATTCCAAGGAAATATGAGTGTTCTGATCCAGGGAAGCAGTAATTATCTTTTTGTGAAGAATGTACAATGGTGTCGGATGATGAATTGATCGCAGATTGGAAGCGTGGTTTAACTGTCATGTACAGAGATAAGAGGGAGCCCCGGGATTGCTCATCGCTTCTGCTAGTTCACAGCCAGCCAGTTTATTAGCACAAATCCCAAATGTTTAGTAAACTCATTAGGTCCCATCTAATGCTAATTTATCATCCTAGATGGAACCCTAGCAGTGGAGGCCGAGGACTGTGCCGAATCTGCGTGATTTACAGAGCTTTCTGATCAATCACCTTCTTTGCACTGGCCATTTTTCTTCAAATGCTTTAAACGGGCCTGAATGATCCATAGGATTAGGCCCTGGCAGTCGGTTAGGGTTCTCCCGAGTTATCTTCCCCGTGATGGTTATCTGAAAGGTTACCAAATCCTACACAGGCTGACGTGCGGGGGGCCGGGGGGGTTGGCGTGGGGGGCACTTTGGTTTTGAATTGCTTTGCCATCTCCCCCCACTTTCTTGCCTCTTCCTCCACCTCCAGCAAGCACCCCCCCCCCCCCCCCCGCCACCGTTTTTCCTTTTCCTTTTACAATCCAGCCACAGAGTCGAATTCAAAGAACTTTCTTGCAAAATCAGTTTACCGAGAAATGCATCATGGTCCATAAATGTCAAGTACAGTTTATTCTAAACTTCAGACAGTGTTTTTCTTTTAAAAAAATCAAGCTTTAAATGCCCAGTTCTCCTGACATTTTCGTACATATTCTATAGTGTTTTCGAAGAGGATAATAACCTTTGCTTGATCCTAGGCAACAGCTGCAAAGATAATGAAATTCTTATGATATTTCACCAGGTAAAATGTGAATTGCAGAAGAAAAGCTATTGAATTTTTATGGATCTTAATCGCATAAAATGAGATTCATGGGGCATACGTATAACTATACTCGGTGGACCTGCAGTTGCAGGAGGGATGGCTGTTGCGGCGTGAGGGGCGCTCCAACTCCCACTCAGAAAATGCTCCCCAAACGTTGCCTTCAGCTCGGCCTAAGAGTGATAATGAAATATGACAGAAATCTCCTTGTGCTGGATCAGTGGCAAGAGAGGTCCTGCACGGCCTGTATTAATTCACCTGACTTATGTTCCAGGTCTTGATTTACCTGATGATTAGAAACTTCTGCAGGTTTGCTCACCAACTGAAATCAGATCTCATCTGCGGCCAGTGGTATTGATCCCTATTTAACATCAAGGCTCAGAATTGATCGGCATTGATTAACAATAAAAATGCTCTCCTCTGCGTCCAGCTGCCAGGCCACTCTTCTGAACGAAGTGCACTCTGGTCCTCTCCTCACGGACCAATCTGAAAAGAGACACGGCCCCTCCCACAAATAAACAGTATGTTTTAATGTTATTGTAACGGGATGCTGGACCGGCAGTGCAAATTGATTTTATTCTTGTGGTATAAGATAAATATCTTTAATAAACTTCTCATTTTATTTAGGATTTTACAGGAATAACTCGATTACTAGAAGAGTGATATTTTTCTTTTCCCACGCTGTGAAAAATGGATTAAAACATAAAGGCGGTAATAACATAACACTAGAAATGAAATGTTAATCAACTCAGAAATCATGCACAGGGTGGGAAAGTCGGGGTGGGGGGCATATTTCACCCATGGAGACTCACGCTGCACCTTGCTTGCCACAGTTTCACGGAGCGTTTTACAGTTTTGACTGGGTCTGCTAGCCCAGGCCTGTCCTGTGCTGGAGGCCAGCTTCCCTCCATAATGTCGTGTGAACATATGGTCCCAAAGAACTCGGCACAGAAAAACTGCTCAACAGCATCCAACCCCAAAGCCTTAAAAAGAGACTGCATGTGTGTTTCTGCTGTGTTTCACTCGCTAGCGTAGAGACAGCCTGTCCAGAGAATTTCTAACCATTCCTTTGACTGAGAGCAGAGAGAGAAGAAACCTGTATTTGGGAAAATCAATAAGAAAAGTCTCGCACACTAAAACTTTGGATACGCGTGCTGGGGACCTGCCTTGTTCCCAAGCCCGACTGGTAACGCTGGCCAGCCGTTGGCGCTCATCCTGAACGGCCAAGGGCGCTGGAGGCCAGGTCCAGCTGCAAGAAATTATCCAATCTCTAACATCCAGAAGTTTACAGTTATATAATGATGGAGAAAACCACAAATCCCCAGGGATGTCAAATTTTAGCTATACTTTTAAAATGAAATTATCCAGCCAAGCCTATAAGACAACCTTCTTGTACTTAAGACAAAAACGACAATCTGGAATTCATTTTTTTTTTTTTTTGTGATAGGGCAAATCCAATTTGCTTCTTTAACTGTTGATTAAGGAATCAGTTCTACAAGGCTGTCCCCTGTAAGTATTTGCTGTTTATTTGTCTGTGGAGAGCCGCTGGAATCCCCTCCAACTGGGAACGCCGGGTCAGGCACGGCTGTAATGAAGAGCCGCCTGGCAGCGTGCAGACACCCTGACTGGCCTTGTTTGTGTGGAAGGAATAGTTGGCTTTTTGTGCAGCCAGGGGAGCTTATAGTCACTTCCCATCAGGCAGGCAGAGCAGTTGAGAATGGAGGACAGAAACCTGTCTTCTCTGCAGCCGTTCTTTGAGAATGTGGAAGAAAACGTCCATTAGAAAGCAATAAATAAGTAAATACCATAAATTAGAATGTATTTTGCTCTGAGGTCCACTGAACTCATGTCGATATGTGTGGCCAGTGTCAAAGGAGCACGGAGGTGACTGGCTTCAGGGCGGACGCCTGTTACCTGAGCGTTCTGCACAAAAAATGGCTTCCCCTCACCCCTGGTTAAATTTGCATGCAAGGAATGGCCGTTTTGGTCTTCTAAAATCCGTTGCAAATACTTAATACGATTTTCCACTGAGTGCATTTAAAAATAAGATCTTGTCGATGATAGGTTTAAATGCAGTCGCCAGACCTGCAAACAGGAAGTGTTATATAGAAGAAATAAATGTTATCGTTACACGCATTAAAAAGCAGAGATCCTGTCTCTGGAATGTTCCCTGTTTGGATGAGGCAGATCCCCATTCCCCCATCCCCACAGGGCCTGAATTATGTGCTTTGCAGGTCAGCTTCACCTGGCAGGTCCAGAGCTCTGAGGTGCCTGTCACTGTCGTGTGGTATGAAGGCTGTCCTTTCAGGCACATGGTGGCTGGGAGCCCTGGGAAAGTGGACATGGGGATGCTTAGATTTGTTTTCTTTTGTTTGGGAGTTGCCTAACTAAAAGCCACCCCCTCCCACAGCGTCAGCGCTAAATACCTTTTCTGTTTTTGTGATTTCGGGGGATGGTTGTTTTTATTAATGCACCTTATATTGCTGTCCTGGGATAGACATCACCAGAGTAAAGAGAGTCCTGGGCCACCCAGCCGTTTCCCCATCGGGAAGACATTCTAAAATCACTCAACATCCGCAAAGACACGCATCCCCCCGATACAACCACAGTTTTGTCTTCCTGAGCTTGTTGTAAATGAAAAGCGGTTGACGCACAGGGACCTATAGTTAGCAGTCGGAGGCCTGTGTGCCTCCAGTGGGCGCCAGGCTCCCCTGACGATGTGGGCGTTTGTCTTGTAGCTGGAGGGACGTGAGGGCTGGGAGCTGGGACCACCGCTGTCTGGGGCTGGGACCGCTGTGTCCGTGTTGGTGGCCGTGCAGCTGCCAGGTCCTCGTGCGTCTGCCCGCTCCCCGCCCCCCCCATCTGGATGGGGGCCCTACCCTGTGCCCGGCCGTGGGTGCCCCAGCCAGTGTGTGCTCTCCTCTCATGGGAGGCTGGACTTCCGCAGAGCCTCTCGTCGGCGCTTCCGCCCAGGTCCGGTCTGCTTCCAGGACTCCTTCCAGAGGGCGGCCTGACCCTGTCACCTCTGGGGTCAGGCTCCTCCTAGGACTGCCGTGTCCACTTGGCCCCTCCCTCTGGCGTCCCTCCGAGGTGGAGTGTCCTGCTCACCTCTTCCACCT
>NW_006777568.1:42771-51095 GCF_000442215.2 Lipotes vexillifer
GCTACCTGCACGCACGGCCATCGCCATCGCGAGGGCCCGGCCCTTTGGGCAAGGGAAGCCCTCCCACCTCCTGCTTTCTGAGACCCTGGAGCCCGTGTCACACGCTGCATCCCAAGGGCCCCACGACTGTGGACCCGAGCCACCTCTCCTGCAGCCCAGGTCTGGGTGCCATTCCTGGGTGATGGGTTTCCTGAAAGGAGGGCCCAGGCCATGGCCCCCCACAGGCTTCGGGCAGGGCAGCCTGGCAGCCCAAGTGTAGCTGCTGAGCTGGGACGGGAGCGTGTGCTGCTCCTTCCATGATCAGTTCTTGGGCTTTCATGCCTCTTGCTTCTGAGCCGGGGGGGGCCCCCGAGCCCCACCCTGGCCTCCTGGCATCACCGGCTGCCCTGTAAGCTGATACTCGCGCTAAATCTCCCTAAGCTGCCGCAGGGTCCTTTCATGCCTCCGGCCTGATGCCCGCCAGCAGGCCAGCAGCCGAATTTGTGCTGACTTACCTCACCTCGACCTGCCTATCAAGGTAGGATGTTTTTCTTTCCCGATTTAAAATGCGTCCGTATTTCTGTACATTGTCACCCAGTTTCCGAGGGAGGTCCCGGGGAGCAGAAGGCTTGTTCCCGGCCACGTGGACGGGGCCTACCTCTCGCCGCGGCAGCCCCAGACCCAGGGCCCCAGGTCCACCTCGTTGTACCGTCCTGGCCGGCTCGCTGCGGCCTGTCGTGGGTGCCCCTGGCTGGCAGGAGCCAGAGTCGGGCCTCAAAGGCGGCCCTGGCGATTGGCCTCGCGGGTGGGTGCTCCTCGCGTAGCCTGGGCCCGACTCCCCGTGGCTCTGCCTGAGGCCCGGAGGACTTTCAGGGTGCCAGCAGGAGGGGCCGAGGCTGTCTCCCCGCCCTCTGCCCACCCCGCCACGTCTCACCGGGTGTGAGGGGGAGTATGGGGACAGCGGCCCCGTCGTGACAAGTCACGATGGTGTCACAACCAAGCTGACAACGGCCACTCACGTTTCCTAAGTGTAAAGTCAGGGCTCTTCACAAGATATGCCGGCCACGGCCCTGGCCCTATGAAATACTGTAATTTCCTCCCTCAGACTTGGGGACATCAAGGGGCCCGTCTGAGGTCACTGAGCTGGGAAGGGGTGCAGCAGGATTCGAACCCAGGCCTCGGGGGCCCTTCATTCATTCCCCCTCCCTGCACAGCCCCAGGAGGCCCGTGGGCTCGTGTTCCCACAGCCTAGGGGACTCTGAGCTGAGCTTCTGGGTTTTCTCGGCCACCTGGAAAGGCGAGGGGTTTTGTGACAGCAGATCACAGGAGGGGATGTGTGTGGCGTGCACAGAGGGGCCCCGCTGTCTGTGTGGCGGGGTGGCGGCCTGCGGATGGCGTGTGGGGCAGAGCCAGGGTGGGCACTGTGTCGGTTGGCCGAGGGGATGTGCGGGGCGTTTGTGTCCCGTCGCGTGTTAGAGCAGTGGGTGCTCGGGGCTGGCGCTCAGAAGTGAGTCCGATGGAGAACATCCCTTCGTGGGGGAGCCGCCAGGAATGATACTCTCTAGAGGGGGGACCCGGAGACCCTCTAATCTAGGACCAGAGGCACCCACGGGGCTTGGTGTAATTGCTCCTAAGTTATCAGGATGCTGGATTTAGAAACATTACGTATGAGCGGTTATAGAGAGTTGGTACCATTTTCTTGGCCTATAAAAAATTTAGACATAGTCTAGCATCAGCTTGTGTGTGACAGAAGTTTGCTTTCGACACTCGAGGATTTCTGGTTCCACGTGGGAATTCTAATTCCATTTATCAATGAGAAGTGCTGAAAGGGTCTCAATCTGATTAGGCTCTATGACTAGAGAAATCCAGAGGTGCAGGATTATAATACACTATGGTCGTCTTTAGTAGAAAATGCAAATATTGCAGCAGAGTTGGCCGGCTCTGGTCTGGATTTCCCTTGAACCATTTCCTCGCCGGATCTGGCAAAACAAACAAATACAAAACAACACAACAACAAAAAGCATGTCGTAAATGAAAACTGCACAGTAAGAACCTTGGTGGATAGGAAAGTTCACATACATCACCAGATGGCCGGAGTGAAATCTTTGAATGTTGCTGGTTATTTTTTATTTTTGATGAACTCTAGAGTTGTTTATGTAGATTTAAATCATAATACTGTTTTCAGACTTAAAGAGGTCCTCCGCCTGTTGTCTGTCACTTGTGAATGGAGGGAGGGAAGAGTGGCCGGCAGGGACGGCGGTGCAGGAGGCGAGGGCCGCCGATCAGGTCCCGTCTTCTTTACCCAAGAAGTCTGCTTTAATATCACTTTGTTTCTGCTCTTCTGCTCTTGCAAAGGACAGCAAGTCCTAGGAAACTGTCTGTGACCTTGCCCTGCATAGGTATCACCTTCTGGTTGGGTGAGATTATCTGTTTCAGAAATGTAGTGAACTTGAGGTTCCCAAGTTATTTTGTGCGGTGGAGCAGCTTTGCGTACATGTGAAGCAGAGACACAAAGAGGCCTTGTTGTTTGGGACAGGTCAGAGGTTCAGGGCGCTTTGAAAGGATCGAGTTGGGATAATTGAGTTATCAGATGCCAACTGGTCGCTTCCGTGAGCCCGTGTCTTCATCCCCTGTCAGTCTGATGGGATCCAGAAGAGGCTGGCCAGTGGGTCCGTCCTGGTTCTGCCCCCGAAGTTCTCCGCCTCCCCAGGTTGGTTTTATGAGAGGGCCCGAGATAGCGTCTTGCCTTCCCCTCCCCCAACTCAGTAGTCTCTAAGTGCCTGAGTGAAGGCCAGAGCCCAGGATGCGAGGGAGCGCCTCGGCCCTCCGGCTGTGGTCCGTCCTTCCTCTCGGGTGACAGCTGGCGAAGACAGCCACTCACCGGCCCACCGATCGCCCAGCTCCTACCTGCTTGTGCTGTTCGTCCAAAAACGTTTAATCATTTGCCTCTGTCCCCCACCAACATTAAGAAACAAAAACAAACAAACAAAACACTGGCTTTCATTCCAGAGCAAAACACTTTCTGTTTACTGGGGGGGTTCCCTGGGAGAGCACTGTCTCGCAGCTGCCCTGGACAGAACGTACCAGAGAGTGGAAGAGAGGTTCTTCCTGGGTTCTCCTGAAGGTGTTTCTGTTTTGGTCTCTTTCCAAGTTTGTATGATTATGGGGCACAGTTGTGGACGTGATGCCAGTGAACATGCCAGGAAATGGTTTGCGCTACTTTTAAGTATTTTGAATCATATTTTATAAAAATTGTCCCCTGAGCCCATTTAAGAGAAAATAACATTATTTAGGAAAAGGATGTTTTTTACATCATGCTTCACCTGTTAAGTCTGAAAGATGCAGGGATGAAGTGTTTCCCCTGGAAATCCCTCAGGAATTGTCAGGTGGGGCATGGACCAGTGAAACCTGGGCCTGGGAAGGGACGCTGGGCTTCCTGGGAACAGCTCTCAGTGGCCGTGGTGTGACAGCCCAGGATGGCTGGCCCAGGGGTGGGCAGTGAGGGGGAGGGAGAGGGCCTCTGCTAGATCCCACCTGTGACCAGACCCCGTGCAGGGACAGACACAGCCCAGGGCCACTCCATAGGCCAGGGGTGGGTGGTCTTTCTTCTCCCAAGGACCCCCAGTTGTGGTCCTTGACCAGGCGTATGGGGATCCCCTCTGGCCCACGTGTACCTTTGTGACAAGTGTGTGTGGACGGATAGACGGACCCTGCAGACCTCCCATGGGTAACAGGGGAATGGCCTCGCAACAGGGCTGATGCGGTGTGAGAGCTGGGAGACAGGTAGGAGTCTCGCTCACTGTTCTTACCATCGCCCATTGGCGTTGTCCCCGGGGGCCTCTCTGTTCTCAGGGAGCCCCTTCCCTGAGCCCCTCAGCTGGATGCTGCTGCGGAAAGCGTCCCACCCTTCTGCTCAACCGGGGACCTCTCTGCAGCCTTCAAACCCGAGGCCCTGCTGCCCACGGAGGCTTCTCCCGAGTGTAGGTTCAGGGTTCCCAGGGTGGCGAGGCGCCCGTGTGTTTGAGTGCGTGCTGCCTTCCCCGGGTGGAGGCCCTTCCAACTCTGAGGGGCCCCGTTCGCGCTCTCTCTTGCAGTTGCTGGCCTTTGAGCCTCCTGTCTGGAGCTGGCAGTGGGTCGGGGGGACCACGACTTAGAGCTCTTGTCATGTATCGAACCACGTGGAATCCAGTGTCAAGGAACCAGGGGCCAAACTGTCTATGAAGTTGGGAAGTCCTTTGGCTCTGCCAAAAGTTCATGGTGTGGCAAGGGGCTGGCGTGGCAGGTGTGGCAGGGGCTGGGCTCTGGACTGGATGGGCATCAGTCTGAGCTCCCCCATGGCAGTGACCCTTGGAACGTGCAGGTCAGGCCCCGGGGCTTGTCTGCACTACTGGACCACAGGCCGGCGCAGTGGGGCTGAGGTTAGGACCAGCGCCCTAGAACTGCCTGTGCAGGGCGTCACGGGCAGGCCACGAGTGGCTCTGGTCGGGGTGTTACTGCCTGCTGCGCACCAGCCTTGGGGGCGCGCGTCTCCCCGTGGAATTCCCGGCCTTGTGCTTTGTTGTGAGGCAGCTCTCAGGTCTGAAGCGCCATGGCCTGGGCCCCTGCTGTGCCCTCAAGGCGGGCCCCGGTGGTGGGAGTTTGCAGGACAGACAGACGTGCTCACCTGTGCCTGGGATGGCAGTACTGGTCCTCCGTCCTAGCCCAAGCCAGGCGGGGTGGCACCCATCATCCCCTCTGGCAGCTAAGGCCTCAGGCAGCCCATCACAGGGGCCCTGACTTCGCTCTGGGGGCTGAGACAGGTGAGCACAAGACCTTCCAGAATCCCGCTGAGAAAAGCAGCCCAGGGCCCCGTGAGTTTTCCTGTTCCCACCCCCACCCGGACTCCTGATGAGGACAGCGTAGATGCCTACAGGCCCCATGTTCTGATTAGATCCCCCCAGGCACACGGATCTCTCCTGATCCAGACCTGATCTGCCAGGTTCCAGAGGCCTCCAGAAGGTTCCAGAGGCCCAGCTTTGCACAGGGAATGAGCTTGGGCTTTCGTGAGGGCCAGCCCCGGGCTCCACAGTGCCCAGCGTATGTCCTGCTGACCGTAGGTCTGACCGCAGGAGGGGCAGTGAAGGTCTGAGGGTGGAGCGTGTGCTGCAGCCTCGTGTGGGCTCGTTTGGCACCTGTGGAATTGCTCACCTTGTCCACAGCCTCCAGGACTCCCCTCTTCGTGCCAGGAGCAGAATGAGAGAGTGAGAAACGGGCGGAAATTGGAGGGAACCGAGGGGGAGTGAACTCAGAAACCCTAGCCCCAGCACTCAGGCTGCTGCTTAATAGTGTGCGAATGAGCAGTCGTCAAACAGCTCCCAGGAGAGGAAGCAGGGCTTCCCGAAGGGAGAGCAGGGAGGACCTCGCCAGGAAGAGGCACCTGCCAGGACACTGTGTGCTGTGAGAGGGCCCCAGTTAGAGTTGCTGGTGTTTATTGAGCACCTACTATGTATAAGGGACAGCTGTGAACTCGTAAGACGACACCTGCCCCTAATAACCGAGATGGAGGCCTCGCTGGTCAGGCAGGACCTGCAGCCAGTGCCTGGGGGGTGGGGTGGGAGGTGGTTTGCCCTGAGCTCCTGGGTCAGCCCAGGAGGAAGTGATGTCTCTGCCTGGAGGGCGGGAAGGCCTCTTGGGTCTTGGGGGTGAAGATGACTTTCCAGGTGGAGAGGGGAGGAGCCTGCAGCTCAGGGGTGGGAGAGGAGGGAGGGACAGGCGCAGTCAAAGCTGAGGTCGCCCCACAAAGCACAGGACCCCCAGTCCAGTCTGGATTTCAGAGAAGCAACGACAAATGTTTTAGGTTAAGTTTATCCCCAATATTGCCTGAGACATACTTATCCTAAAACGTCCGTCGTTGCTTCTCTGAAATTCAGATTGAACTGGGGGTCCTGTAGTTTCTCTTGCTAGTCTGGTAACCCCGGTCCGGGCAGGGCACAGGAGCAGAGGGCTGGGTCTTCCTCCATGGGATCGTCCTCCCCGGAACCCTGAAGCTGTGAGAAGGAAGTTGGGGGAGAGTGGGACAGGGGGAAGGGGACAGACTGGAGAGGCGGGTGCTGGCCCTATGGGCAGAGCGCACCCGGGGGGCACTGGTGCGGGCCCGGGGAAGGGGGGCGCCCCGGCTGAGGCCCAGTGGCTGGCACTGGCAGGGCAGGGGTGGGATGGAGGTGCCCAGCTGCCCTGCAGGGCTGTCCTTGTCCACCCACTCACCCTCTGTCTGCTGGCTGGGACCCTGCTGATGGGCACAGTGGGGCTCCACGGGGGTGAGGAGGCGCACAGAAATCTCGGGAGGCATTGGGGTCTTTAAGCACAACTCACCGCACACCCCCAGCTCTCCTGGGATTCAGCCTGCAGAGATCCACAGGGGCCGGAGCAGGAGCCCCTCCCTCCCACTCACGGGACCACTTGACCCTCCGTGGCTTCCGAGGGTTTCAAGATCCGTTTTCCTTCTTTTGTGTGTGAAGGAATCGCTTTGACTCGATCGAATGCCATCTGTAATGCTGAGCAGGCTGCTTTCAGCCCTTGGAATACTTCTGAACACGCACCACCAGTCTGAGTTTTCAGTGCTCCTGTTTGGAATCAGCCTCTCCCCGTACCCCTCAGGGTGCCAGTCCCGTCCCTCCTTGGCCCGAGCAGCCCTCTGCACCCCCCGCACGCCCTGCCCCATGCCCCCCTGCACGGCTCACAGTGGTCCTGCCTCCCAGCCTGTTCCTGGGGCCCCCCGATTCCGGGCTGTGGATCCTCGTGGCGCCCTGTGTCAGTGCTCACGAGGGCCTTGCAGAGATAATGGTCACACGGCGGAATCAGGGCTGACCCGCCTCGGCCTCCACGAATCAGGCTGACTCCAAGCGAATGAGATTTTAATCACCTGTCACTGCCGCCCGCACTTTCTCTATATTTATGATAATTTGGGGGGTTCTTTTTATTGAAATCAGTGTTGACTGAATCAAGTAATCCTGATTAGCAATCTTACCGTACCCAGTCAGGAGTGAAATGCGTCCCAGCCTTGTTGGTACACTGAGCATATTCTGAAATTGAACAAAAAAAAAGAAACAGGGGAAGTTTGTTTGTCTTGATTATAGGTGCTGGCTTGGGTGTTTGAGGAGGGCAGCTGTTTGTAATTGTTCCTGCAAACCCCAACGTTCAGGGACACCCTGGCAGGAGGAGCTAGTTATCCAGTTCTTTAACTTCATGGTGTTGGACCAATGGCGGCTGATCCGATTTTAGTTAGTTTCCGTGGTTGGAAATGTGAAATTTGCAAGAGAAAAAGAAAAAAAGTGCGGCGAGAAGTGTTTTCCTGGGGAGGCATGGCAGGAAAGCCTGGTGGTGCGGCTGCTTCATGGCCCTGCTCACCGCATCACCCTTGGAAATGGAGACGTATTGATCCTTCAGGCAATGGGAGTAAGCTGTGAAGGTGACAAATAAATATAAGCTTTGAAAGCACTCCTTTAGTTTCTCCGAGAGGAGCAATCCGTCATGGTGTGGCACCATCGGATCAGTGGCAGCTCTGAGATGTGAGGGGTGCATTCCTCCCGACGTGACAGCCAGTGGCCTTCCTCGTGGCTCACAGAGGTGGGGGCCGGGGCCAGAGGGTGAGGACCGGCTGCCTGCGGATTGCTTCCCAAACGATGAGGCTTTTTTCCTCGAGGTCCTTTATTCCACTCGCTCACCAGCAAACGCCCCAGAGTGAGAAGCAGGTTATCCACTAAGGCCGCTGTCTTCGTTTTCTATCCCATTTAGTTATGAAAGCGACAGCAGCGCCTTTTGCTTTGGAGAGATTGTTTAGAAAGTCAAATGACTTCCCTGGAATGGATGGAGCGTTCCTGCCCAGCGGGCGTTCATGCCTTCATGCCTGGCAGGGCAGCCTGCTTCTTCCCGCACTGCCCTCACCTCCGCCCCTGGGGGCCCGGGGAAGACCAGCCCCACGTCCTTTTGGCACCAGGAGAGAGGGGATACGGCCCCTGGACTCTGGGCACAGCCTGTCGGCTGCAGAGGACGGCTGGGTCATGGCTTGGTCACCTCTGAAGACAGCTGTGTTGCTGGGGAGTGGGCCTTGGAGAGGCCCGCCCTGGTGCCAGAACCCTGGGGCGCCCCAGAGGCCCAGCTAGGCTCTGCTAGAGAGTTTGCAGGGGTGCAGCTCAGAAGAGGAGGATCCAAGGGAGAGCAGGGTACAGAGCAGTTTGGGTTAGCTCGCGGCCAGTAGGTCTCACTTTGTGAAGGCAGCTGAAAGTATTCAGCTCACCTCGTCTCAGTGGCTGGAATAGGCAGTGGGCCCAAATCGGTTCTGTTACCAAGGCTGGCAGAGCAGGAAT
>NW_006777568.1:51210-52900 GCF_000442215.2 Lipotes vexillifer
GCAGGAATGAGAAAACGCGTCATGAAAAGCTCCCATTTTTTAAAAAATTCAGAGTATGTTTCTGAGTTTTGGCTCTGTGTCGGGTATCAGAGTAAACCATCAGGAACGAGATAGACTGTGGCTCTGCCCTCAGACAACTCACAGTCGGCCTGGACAGGCCTGTCAACAGTTGGAGCAACGTGATGTATACTGTTTAGGGGTCCAGTTCTCGAAGAGGTGACTAACAGAGTCACCATGTCCAGGGCACATTGGTGTGTAGTGCTGAGTGGGGTCCACTCTGGCCATCGGGATCTGCAGTGTGTGCGAAGAGCCTCACAGCCATGCTCAGGTCCTCACCTCGATTTCCAATGGATGGTGCCAAAGTGCACTTGGGTCCCAGGAGAACATTAAGGGCCCACGGTGACCTCACATCAAAAATATCCCCAGGACACTACCTTTTCTACTTTAAGTGCCACTCTGTCCAGGGCCAAGAAAACACAAACCATAGTTGTATGGGGTCTAGGTTTTATGACACCTTAGTAACTCTCTGAGTCGGGTAAAGCCTCTTCTCATGGTAAAATGGAATTGCTCTGTGTGCGTGCGTGTGTTCTAAGGAAACCACGTCAGATTGTGTCACCACGCTTGGAGACCCTCCCTCATGGGATAAAACATGGCGCAGGGCATCTGGCTTGCCTTCTTGGAATGGATCAGGGGTCCACACACCCAGATATGTTACTAATTTGAATGTCTTTGCTTTAAATTCAATTCCCATCTTATGTGTATTAACAGCTCATCACCAAGTCTTCACAATGCATTATTAAGGAGGCTGTTCTCCTACAAATGTTTGCATAGCGTTGAATGCGTCCATATTACTTCCAGCTCCCCACTGGTTGAGTTTATGCTAAATAGAATCCTTTCCAGGAATGAAACCATTGTGTCTCTGCAGTGGCCGGGCACTGCCTGGGGACCCTCGTTCAGGACCCACTAGGGGCTCAACCTTCAGGGGCTAATGATATTAGCCATGAATGTGGCAAAATGTAACTGCTAATGGATTAAAAAAATGAGCAAAAGACATGAAAAAGTCTATAGAAGAGACTGGAATGGCCACATCAAGCAGTGTTTACTCAGTGACAGATCAAAGAATTGCGAATAAAACAGTGAAGATCTATGAATGAAAATGTTCAATGTATCGTTATCACAGTAAGGAGTAGGAAGCCCTGTGTCCTACAACAGGGGGTGGGGAAGTAAGTTACAAAGACCCACATCAGGAACAACTAGGCAGCCATTGAAAAAGTAGATTGGTGAATAAATCGGAGACATTCTTACTCCATGCAATGAAGTGGAAAGGACATAAAAATGTATGTACTGTATGATCCCAATTAAAAAAAATATGGAAAAGGGACTATAAGGAAATAGAGTAGTAATTGTGGTTAGCTGTGGGCGGTGAGTTTATAGTTAATTTTTGTATTCCTTGTATACTTCTAGGTATTTTCAAAAAATTTGTAGAATGGGCATCCGTTACTGTTATGATCATTTTACAGTGATCCAGACATATTACACATCAGGTGGGTTTCTGAGTAAGTCTTTAGCATCTGAAATTGACCTAAGGTGTTGTTTCTTGTGCTGGACGTTATGTGTTTCCAGGAATGGGGTGAGGTGGCTGTGAACGGTGACAGTTCCTGGCAGAGCTCATCCTGCCCCCCCCGCCCCC